>NC_082683.1:29198608-29556564 GCF_949987515.2 Delphinus delphis
CCTAGAGCCCATGCTCCTCAACAAGAGAAGCCACCACAATGAGAAGCCTGCGCACTGCGACGAAGAGTAGCCCCCTACCCGCCTCAACTAGAGAAAGCCCGCACGCAGCAATGAAGACCCAACACAGCCAAAAATAAAAACAAATAAAATAAATAAATTAAAAAAAATACAGAAACCCCCATAGATGTCCATTACTAGCAGGCACCTTGCCAACCCTCTCGATATTTCATCAGATTTTATCTTAAGCACCCACTCACAGGCTGTGGAGAAACTGTTAGAGCAGAGGGTCAAGGAATGTCAGAAGTCCTTGAGAATCGTCTGTCTGCTGCACATGGATTGAAAGCCACTGCAGGTCATGAGTGGCTAGGAGTTCTGGGTGAAGAGCGAGTCTCTGGGCTGGGCACCGTTCTAGGCCCAGGAGATTAAGAGCAAACCCCATGATTACTGCCTTCAGAGAGCTTCCATCCTGTGTGGGGACCACACGTGCAGAAATATCAGACGGTCAGAGTCAGCAGGTCACAGGGTGCCCTGAAAGCCAGAGGATGGGGTGGGGACAGAGGGGGATGAGCCTTGGCAGAGAAGGCTGGGCTTTGAGACTTGAAGGATGACTGGTAAAGACATGAGGGGCCTGGAGCGGGGTGTTCCAGATAAAAGAAGCAGCCCAAGCAAAGGTGTGGAGACCCGGGAGGGGAAAGAGCACTTAGTAACTTCAGGTGGATGTGTGTGGCTGGTGGGTTGATGTGGGGACAGGCTGTGAAGAGGGATGGTGAGAGACAAGGCCAAGATAAAGGAAAACGATGGGGAGCGAGGCCCTGCCAAGGGGCTTGGACTTGATCTCGGGCAACACAAAGCCGGTGGAGAGTTCTGAGCAGGAAAGTGGTTCCCTCAGGCTTGTGTGGTCCAAGGTACCTGGGGCAGTGTCTCAGTCTGCTGGGGCTGCCATAACAAACACGTAGAATGGGTGGCTCAACAACAGACTTTCATTTCTCACAGTTCTGGAAACTAAGGAGTTCAAGATCAAGGTGCCAGCTGATCCAGTTTCTGATGATAGCCCTCTTCCTCGTTTGTAGGCAGCCACCCTCTCACTGTGTCCTTACATAGCCTTTCCCTGCTGCCTGTGCAAGGTCCTCTTCTTATAAAGCCACTAATCCCATCATGAAGGCCCCACCCTCATGACCTTGTCTAACCCTATTCCCTCCCAAAGGCCCCATCTTCAAACACCATCACACTGGGAAGTAGGGCTTCAATATATAAATTTTAGGGGGACACAAACATTCAGTCCATAACAGGTGGTTTGAGTAGGCACGGAGGCAGGGGGAGGGACCAGATGACCTGTGGAGGGTGAAGGGTAATACAGACCACCTTCTGTCTTCCTCTCCCTCCTTCCCCCCACTCTTTTCTTCTCTCCTCCCTTTTGTCTCTTTGGAGGATGGGGAGCTGCCTTCCCAGAAACAGAAGTTTATGGGGAAGTTTATCCCTGGCACGAGAGACATCTGCCTCACTCCAGAAAACCCAGGATAAAATAAGTCTAATTAAATCTGTTACTGTTCACAGAGACTAGTTTTGTGGGCAATTGACCTGTTTTGTTTATTATGTAAACCATCATGAAACTCAAGCTCCATATTATTTATGCTAATGGAGGGAATAGGTAAGAAATCCCGCGTGAGGTTGTTGGCAGACCAGATGGTGCCAGCGGCACGTGATGGCTTGTGCTGGAGGATCCCATGCCAGACATCACTCTCAACCCCGGGAGAAGGGTTGGGGGGTGCTGGGAGGGGTAGCATTGAGTCTTGGGGGCAGCCTCTTTCTCAGCAAATTGCAGAATGCTAATGAGAAGAGGAGGGCTTTCTGGGTCACCTCCCTCATCCATCTTCTTCTCCCTCTCGGAGGAAACTCCAATCTGTATTATGTCCCTTGGGGAGATTGGAATAAAAATAGATGGTGCCCCTCCTGTGTGCTACATCCTACGTGATCGCATTGGATTTCCACAACAACCATGAGAAGTAGGTCTCATTTATCCCATTTTATAGGTGAGAAAACTGAAGCTGATGTTTGACCCTGGGTGTGTTTGACTTGTAAGACTCAGGTATTTCCAGGGTGCCATGGCCTTGGATAATACAGGTCCAGGAAGGAAGGAGAGACATGAGCTGAGAGAGGGGAGTGAGGAAGGGAGGAGGAGAGAGGGAAGGGGAGGAGAGGGGAGGTCAGCAAGGGGAGGATGGGACGGGGACATTGGAAGAGAGGACAGGGAGGAGGGGAGGAGAGCAAAGGAAGGCGGGAAGAGTAGAGGGGAAGGGGAGGAGAAGGGAGAAGGGGCAAAAGGAGAGAAACAGAGGCAGAGGGTACTTCTCTCTTCTCCTGAGAGCAAGCTAGCCCTAGATCTGGAGGGGAGGGGAGAGTTAGACAGTGATGTGAGGGCAGCAGCAGGGGCAGCCCATGAACAAGTGCAAACTGTTTCTAGTTATGGGAGCAGCTGCCTCTTAGAGAAATTGAAAAGCAGGGAGCTTTATTTACAGCTGAAAGCTGAGAGCATCGTTGTCTCTTCAAAGAAAGAAAGAAAGGAACACAATTCAGGAGGCAACGGGGAGGGTCTGAGTTTACAGGAGCCTTGCAAGTAGGTGGAGTCGGCTACCAGTCTGCAGCCGCTCTTCCCCAGCAGCTCTGCCCCCCGCAGGTGACACCAGGCCGACACATCGCTTTCTTCCGCATGCCAGGTACGAATTCTGGTTTTTATTGCGTCTTGGCCAAAGTGGTCAAAAGAGAGGAATTAAGTGGTTGGGTTTATTTTCAAAACAGATAAGGTACATTAGAGAAATGTAGAGAGAAATGCAATTAGATAGCAAAGGCAAGGGGGCTACTGGGTGGCAGTGGCAAAGAGTTTGGACTTGCTGTGGGAACTTGGACAAGTTACTTAGCATCCATGAACCTTGGTTTTCTCAGGGGACAGCAATGCCCACCTCCAGTGCTGTTGATGAGGACTGAACAGGGCAAGGCATGTTTCAGCCTGGAGCCTGGCACAGGGGAGGTGCTTGCTGAGCTCGGACTCCCGGGGAGGCACACTCTGAGATGGGGTGTTGTGTGCAGGAAGTTTTTTGGGAGGAGTGGGGGAGGGAAGGATGCTGGTTTAGGCAGAGGAAGGGGTTGAATGGTGATGCAGTTGCAACAGGGCCTTAGCTCATGGGGGAGCCCTGGAGCTGGAATGGACCTACAGTACTGTGACCAACTGACCCAGTTTGCTTGGGATCTAGAGGGTTCCCAGGATGCAGGATTCTCAATGTTAAAACTGGAAAATCCCAGGCAAAATGGGACATATTGGTCATCCTATCCTGCAGAGTAGTCCTATCTATGGCACAGAGGCTGGACCTTTGTATCTCATTGGATGTGGGCTGCCTCCAAGGAGAGGGCTTTGAGGCCAATTCCTGGAGAGGGACTCAGCTGTGAGCCGTCAGTTGCCAACACTCCAGGCAGTGGGGGAATGAGTGTCTTGTTTTTGACGGTGGAATCTGGGCAGCACACCACAGTGTCCACTACAGTTTCTTGGTAAATGTGCATTCTCTGCTCACTGCCCATGATACAGATCAGGGTAATTATAAAAAGATTTCCTAAGGTATCACGACTGGGGGTTAGCTGCTGCCATCTTTTAGGAGCTCAGAGAGGTCTCTAAACCCTCATCTCGGCTGGTTCAAAAGGTAAAATCTGTACCTTTCAGATTCTGCACCCTAAGGCCCCAGGAGGTCCGTATTACCTGGACAGTCTCTTGGAATGTCAGCTTGGGGCAGTACAACCATCAGATTCTTCAGCAGGAAAATTATCCCTACTTACCAATGAAGAAGCTGAAGCCCCGAGAGGTTAAGAACTTGATAATGGTCACACAGCTGAGAGCTAGTAAGGCTGAGATACAAACCCAGGCAGTTTGCTTCTGGAACCTGTGCTCTCACCTGCTGTGCAAAAGCGCCACTAGATTGAGATGGCCAAGTGAATCCAAACTTACTGTGTGTTCCTGCTGGCAGCTCTGTCCCTGCATACTTTAATAAGAATAACGATACTAAAAATAATAATCGGTGCAATTTGCCAGATACTAATGCTGGGTCAGACACCATGTTAACTGCTTTACCCTTATCATGACTTCAACTATTTTCACACACCTATGAAGCAGTCATTTTATTACCCTCACTTTATAGATGTTTCTTATTTACCCTAGGTCCCAAAACTTACAGGACAGTTCAGGTTACTTACTTCTGGGTGAAAGCCTCTCGCAGTTAGTGGCTTGAAACAATCACTGTTTTCTTACATCTCACCATTTTGTGGGTGAGGCATTCAGGCAGGGCTTGGCTGGGTGGTTCTTCTGCTCCACGTGGCACTGACTGGGGCCCCTCAGTGGTACTGAGCTGATTGCTGGACTGGTCCGGAGGGTCCATGTTGGCTTTTCTCACGTGCCTGGTGCCTTAGTGGGCCCAGCCGGACCCCTTGCCTCTGCCCCTATAGTCTCAGGGCCTCCTTGTGTGTTCTTTCCAAGATGGGCAGTTAGACTTCTTACGAGGCAGCTCAGGACTCCAAGAGCAATTGTTCCAGGAGGGAGGACGTGAAACCTGCCAAAGCCCTGGCCTGGAAACTTCCGATGTGTTCTATTGATCAGATCCATCACAGGGCTCACCCAGATACAAGGGGAGGAACTTACAAACACCCCAGTGGAGGCACGTCGGAGAATTGACTGCCATCTAAATCTATCGCAGGGAGCGAGCGGTCCATCTCCAAAGCCCTGGTGTTTAACTGGCTCCCACGTGCCTCTTCGCCTTCCTTTACGTGCTTCTCTTTTCCCTGTGATTACCTCACTTCAGAATAAACCGCAACCAGCAAACCGCTCCTTGGCCTCCGCCCTCCAAGAGTGGCCACCAGCATAGAGTTTCTTGGCCGTCTGAGCCCATCTCCCTAACAGCCTCCGCCCTTTTTCTCCCCCTTTTTGCCCGCCTTCCAGGCTGGCACTGTAGGCCTCCAGCCTGCATGGCAGCTCTGTCCTGAGTGAGCATGTGAGCCTTGGCAGAGGTCTGGACAGACCCACGGGGCAGCACTGTGGGTCAGAGGAGAAACATGCAAATAAGGGCTGCAGCCCTGTGGGTATGGTGGGCGTGGAGAGGTCAATGCTGATGCTGGTCTTGGGAAACTCAGCTCTGTCAGGTCATTGTCATCCCCCTGTGGTAAATTTTCCAGGGCTCTTGTTGCCCTCAGCCTAAAGTCCTGCTTGACCTGATCCTGCCTACATTGCAGCCTTGTCCCTCAGCACTCTCCACCTGTGCTTTCCTCTCTGGCCATACTTCCCTTTATCTGGGAGGATATAGGAGTTGGAGCTACTGTAGCCATCTTGAAATTGCTAGAGGCGTGGGAAGGGAGCTACCAGTGAGAAAGTGGAACTAGAGAGAGATATATGTACAGAAAGATGGGGAGAGAGTGAGAGAGAGAGAGAGAGAGAGAGAGAGAGAAGATATACCCTGGAGAATTGTTTGAGACTTGGATCAAACCATACCTGAAGCTTTATCAGGCTTACCCAACTCTTCAGACATGTGAACCAATGTACTCTCTATATGTGGAAGCCAGTTTTGGTTGGCATTTCTGTCATTTGAAACAAAAGAACCCCAGTGATGGTGGGTTTGCTGAGACAGCCTGGATATTCAGCCCTGGGCAATGGTAAGAGCATAGAGCTCCTGGCTGGAAGGCCCGAACTCTTCACTGCATAAACGGGGAAACTGAGGTCCAGAGGCGAGGTCACACGTGCAAGGAGTGAGGTCTCTGGAATTCAGTCCAGTGGTCCTTCTACCACTGGAGATGCCTCAGCAGGGAGGAAATTCCAGACCTGGACCTGCCTCCTGAGGCCCCCACTGGTCAGCACAGGAGGCTGGAGGGTCACAGGCTGAGGCCTGACTAAGCAGGGTGGACACCACACTCTCCTGGTTAGCTCACTGTGTTCCATCCGGATTGGCCTGCTCTGATTCTAGAATGTGCGAGTATTTGCGCATGAGGGCCTTTGCATATTCTGTTCCATCTGCGTGGTAAGCTTTTGCTACCCTCTTTCTCTTTGCTTTGCTATCCCTTTCTTATTTTTCAGGCCTCAGCTTAAATATCACTTTTCTCAGGGAAATCTATTCTTATCTGCCTTCAGTAGTTCAACAAATATTTATTGAGTCCCTAATAGATGTCAGCTACTTTTTTAGAGGCCAGTGGTGAAGGAGACCAATTGGAGTTTATGTTACCCCTGAAGTGGAGGTGGGTGGAACACACACACACACACACACACACACACACACAGATACACAGACACACACACAGACATACACACACAGATACACAGACATACATACACAGGTACACAGACATACACACATACAGACAAATACGGACTCACACACAGAATATGCACATAGATACACAGACACAAACATACACACACACACACACACACACACACACACACACACACACACACACAACTATGGAAGGAAATGAAACAGTACAGGTGATGGATGCCTGGGGAAGGGGATGAGGAATTTCAGGTTATCTGGTCAGAAGGTGACTCTCTGGAGGTTACATCTGAGCACAGACTGGAACCAAATGAAGGGATGAGCCACTGGGATCTCAAGGTGGAGAGTTCCAGGTGAAAGAAGCAGCAGGCCTGGGTGGGGGGAGTTGGCTGGAACGTGAGGAACTCAGGGGGTGGAGAGCAGTGAGGAGCGGAGTGGCAGGGGGAGAGCTTCCAGGGATGCAGGGCAGGGAGGGCCTTTTAGGTCCCAGTAGGGACTTGGGCTTTTATTCGGTTTTGCAGTGAGAAACCACTGAGCGCCTTTTAATGGGGGTGATCTGATAATCTGATCCCCATTTTGCAGGCCCCCTCTGGCTGCTGTGTGGTGGCAGAGCATGGAAGCAGGGAGGCAGACAGGGGCCAGGCCAATGGTCTGGCAGACGTGGTGGTTTTGGGGACAGCAGCTGTCACGGCGGAGTCAGGGGTTGGATTCTGCAGGACATGGTTTCAAGGTAGAGTCCACAGGATTTGCCCATGAGGTGGATACAGGGTGTGAAAGAAAGCAGGTAGCAGTTCTGGCCTGAGCAACTGGGTAATGCGTATTGGGACATGGAAGACTTGCGGAGATGGGTTTGGGGGCAAGCCCAAAAGGTCGGGGATGGGGTTAGGGCTGGACACACACGTTTGGGCGCCCTCAGTTTATAGACGGCATGTAGGGACACGACCTTGGGTGAGATCATCGAGGGAGAGAGGGTGGAGAGAGAAGAAGAGAGGTCCAAGGCTGGAGCCCTGGGGCCCACCAGCATTTGGAGGTCTGGACTAGTAGGGGCTTGCATTATTATATTGTTTCTAGAGCTGTCATAACGAAAGTACCACAAACTGCCTAAAACCACACAACACGCCCTCACAGTTCTAGAGGGCACAAATCTGAAATCAAGGTGTCTGCAGGGCCGTGTGCCTATCAGTGGGTTTTGGGGTGAATCCTTCCTTGCCTCTTCCAGCTTCTGGGGCCCCAGGCATTCCTTGGCTTGTGGCTGCATCGCTCCAATCTCTGCTTTCGTCTTCATGTGGCTGTCGCTTCTCTTCTGTCCTATCTAAGGACACATGTCATTGGATTTAGGTCCCACTGGATAATTCGGGATTATTTCATTTTGAGATTGTTAACTTAATTACATCTACAAAGATACTTTTTCCAAATAAGATCCCATTCACAGGTTCTAGAATGTGGGTACATTGTTTTTGGGGCCACCATTCAACCCATTACAGGGGTACAGGCACAGAGATGGGGGTTGTCAGATGGGTGGAGGCCAGGTGAGAGTGATGTCCCAGAAGCAAGCAGAGAAGATGATTTGGGGGAAGGGGGCAGTGGTTGACCGGGTTCAATGCTGCAGAGAGGTCAAGACGAGGCCCAAGAACTGACCATTAGACTTGGCCCCATGGAGGTCAGCCAGGGCCCTGATACGTGCTCGCAAATCAGCCCTCACTGTTCCTTCTTTCCAGCCTGGAGCTATAGAGTTATTTGTAAATATCTGCCTTCCCAGACTGAGACCCCCAAAGGGCAGGAATCTGTCTTGATTCCCAGGGCCTAGTGAGAGAGTTTCTGTACTCATTTTTAATAGAGTCCCAAGGTGGAGGCCAGAGCCCTTCTGGGAGGGACAGCGGGGCTGACACCCCAAGGGAGAGCTGAACCCAAGAAGCCAGGCCACCATTTTGTACAATATCTGCCTATTTCCAACTCACCATCTGACCAGTGGGACCTGCTCCCAGGGAGCTGAGAGTCAAGGGTGGCAGATTCTAAGGAATAGTCAAGGGGTATCTGGGGCTTCCCAGAGACGCAGACAATGGCTTTCCAAACTCCCCTGGAGTGAGGCTGGGGCTGCTAAGGTATGAGCAGAGATGGCATCTACCTGCTCACCTTGCCTCTCCAGGTGAGGGTAGAGAAAATCACAGGCTCACGGGACCCAGGGCGGGGTGCACCCCTGAGGCACGAGGAGTGGCTGGGGGGAGCTTGGAGGGCTCTGCAGAGCCAGTTACTGGCCAGCTTGGGGCTGGGGGCTGGGGGGTTACGGGTGCTCTGGCCTCTTCCTCTTTCTGGATGGAAATTCACCCTCAAATCCTTCCCTTGCACCTAGGGAGTGCCGCCCACCCTCTTCGGCCAAGGTGCTAAATGCTAACCCTGGTCTGGGCCTGGATAAGCTGCTGTTTAAATAGTCAGAGATTAGTTTTCAAATTGACAAATAAAGCCCATCTGGAGCGCTTGGAGCCGGGCCCCTCGAGGGTCTGGCCGAGCAAACCCAGTTTAATTAGCCCGGGTGCTCAGCCTGCGGGGGGGCGGGGAAACATGGGGTGGGGTGGTAGCGTCTCCTGGCTCAGCTGCTGGCCACTCTGAGGCAGCTGGGCTAGTCCCCATCTGTCTGTCCACCCCAGCCCTTCTCCCCAACATGCTGAACCCTCGAGAACTAAAGGGCAGCTATGGGGTGGAGAGAATTCACTCTGTCGCTCCCCGCAAAAAGGACAGACCGGAACCTCCTGCTTCTCCCCACTTCTTCTGGGGCTCCAGCTGCAGGGAACCACCTGAGGCCCCTTCACATGCCTCTTGGCTTCACCTGTGCCTGTGCCTGTGTGCACCGCTCCGTCCATTTATTCACTTATTCACGCTCCCATCGAGCCATGACCGAGCACCTACTGTGTGTCGGCCACTGTTCTGGGCACAGAAGAGGTGAAGGCTCTACCGCCTGGAGTTTTAGTCTGGAGGTGGGCAGCAGATATTGGTCAAATAATCACACAGGGCTTCTCTGGTGGTGCAGTGGTTGAGAGTCCGCCTGCCGATGCAGGGGACACGGGTTCGTGTCCCGGTCCGGGAAGATCCCACATGCCGCGGAGTGGCTGGGCCCGTGAGCCATGGCCGCTGGGCCTGCGTGTCCAGAGTCTGTGCTCTGCAACGGGAGAGGCCACAACAGTGAGAGGCCCGCGTACTGCAAAAAAAAAAAAAAAGAAAAAAAAGAAAAAAAATCACACAGAAGAATATTTCATCCTAGGCTATGGGATGTGCCCAGAGAGAAGAGGGTGAGGCCCTGATGTGGTTGGCGGGCTGAAGGGCCCAGAGTGGTCCAGAGGCTCCTGAGGAAATGGCATCTGAGCTGACATTTGAAGGGTGAGGGGGCGTCCACCAGGTGAGGGGCAATGAGTTTGAGTGTGTGTGTGTGTGTGTGTGTGTGTGTGTGTGTGTGTGTGATTTCCAAGCAGAGGGAACACTGAGCACCGAGCAGGACAGTGCATCTGAAAGAAGGCCCCTGTGTCTAGGGATGGGGAGGGGCGGCAGGCCAACAGGAGGCTGGGGCAGGAGGCAGGGCAGCCATTTCAGTCTTGGATCACAGAACAGCAGGAAGCCCTCGGGCTTCAGGCAGGCTGTGTGATCAGTTCGCATGTTAAGAAGGCAGAACACTCTATGACATAAATCACAGCAAGATCCTTTCTGACCCACCTCCTAGGGAAATGGAAATAAAAACAAAAACAAACAAATGGGACCTAATGAAACTTCAAAGCTTTTGCACAGCAAAGGAAACCATAAACAAGACCAAAAGACAACCCTCAGAATGGGAGAAAATATTTGCAAATGAAGCAACTGACAAAGGATTAATTTCCAAAATTTATAAGCAGCTCATGCAGCTCAATAACAAAAAAACAAACAACCCAATCCAAAAATGGGCAGAAGACCTAACTAGACATTTCTCCAAAGAAGATATACAGATTGCCAACAAACACATGAAAGGATGCTCAACATCATTAATCATTAGAGAAATGCAAATCAAAACTACAATGAGATATCATCTCACACCGGTCAGAATGGCCATCAACAAAAAATCTAGAAACAATAAATGCTGGAGGGGGTGTGGAGAAAAGGAACACTCTTGCACTGTTGGTGGGAATGTAAATTGATACAGCCACTACCGAGAACAGTATGGAGGTTCCTTAAAAAACTAAAAATAGAACTACCATACGACCCAGCAATCCCACTACTGGGCATATACCCTGAGAAAACCATAATTCAAAAAGAGTCATGTACCAAAATGTTCATTGCAGCTCTATTTACAATAGCCAGGACATGGAAGCAACCTAAATGTCCATCGACAGATGAATGGATAAAGAAGATGTGGCACATATATACAATGGAATATTACTCAGCCATAAAAAGAAACGAAATTGAGATATTTGTAGTGAGGTGGATGGATCTAGAGTCTGTCATACAGAGTGAAGTAAGTCAGAAAGAGAAAAACAAATACCGTATGCTAACACATATATATGGAATCTAAGAAAACAAAAAAAAAAAGGTCATGAAGAACCTAGGGGTAAGACGGAAATAAAGACACAGACCTACTAGAGAATGGACTTGAAGACATGGGGAGGGGGAAGGGTAAGCTGTGACAAAGTGAGAGAGTGGCATGGACATATATACACTATCAAACGTAAAATAGATAGTTGGTGGGAAGCAGCCGCATAGCACAGGGAGATCAGCTCGGTGCTTTGTGACCGCCTGGAGGGGTGGGATAGGGAGGGTGGGAGGGAGGGAGACACAAGAGGGAAGAGATATGGGAACATGTGTATATGTATAACTGATTCAGTTTGTTATAAAGCAGAAACTAACCCACCATTGTAAAGCAATTATACTCCAATAAAGATGTTAAAAAAAAAAAAAAAAAAAGAAGGAGCTCATTCAGGGCCAGCTTGGGGCTCCCCCCCTCTCTCCTCACTCACCACCGCTGCTGCCTGTTCCTATATCTAAGGCTCGCCTTACACTTGGTCCGTCTTCTCAGGGCCACCCGTTGGGCTATATAAATGTGTTAAATGAATGAACGAATGAACAAATGAATGAATGAATGAAGCCTTGGCCCTCCCCAGCCTCCTCCCTTGGTCTTTAGAAGGGACCCTCTTTAACTCTCGGGCACCCTCTTCTCTGTGGCCTGTATTTACACAGGCTGGAGCTCTCCTGCCTCCCTGTGCCTAGATCAGAGATCCCAGACCTGGTGGTCCTTTGCGGGGAGAGTCTAGGGAATCCACAGACACGGCTCAGATTCCAATGACTGAAAATCTGTCAGGGAAACTGGGATTTTGCCCCGAGTCATAATTCAGGCACTTTTCATTATAGTAGCTTAGAAATGTTAAATACAATAAGCTGCAATTCTCCAAAAGACACTGGAAAATCCTAGCCATGCCAAGGAAACAAGGAAACCCAGGTGGACCAGGGCATGAAGAGCCTGCCGTGAGTTTTCTCATTAATGATCATTTACTCCTCATTCATTTGTTTCTTTCTCCTTCAGGAGTCACAGGGAGATAAGGAGGACCTTGATGTTTAAAAAATAATTAAAAGGCAGAAAACGCTAAAGTAGGGGAAATTGTACCCATTCGTTTCAGTTTTTTCTTCTACAAATTTGGAAAAGACAGACACTGTCAGGGCAGTTCTGGCGAGAACCAGGCGGCACTCTCAGGTATTTGCAAAGGTGTGGATGGGGCCTGGGGGCCATCGAGGTGGAGGCAGGGAGCTGTTGCCACTCCTGGGCCCCCAGAGGCCAGCGGGGGCTAGTTTCCAGGTTGCAGAGAGGTTGGTTAACTCCGCAGGGGATGCAAACAGTAGCCAGAATCTGGATCGGGCTTGGTCCCCCTATTGATATCCTGAACTAGGACCCGGGCTCTGTGTGACAGGAGGACTGGAACCTCGGGGACACACTGGGTTGCTTTGTCCTTGAAGCCCCTAACTTTTCTCCTCCTGAGTTTGCTTCAAGTCCCAGAGGGCAGGAAGGTGGTTGGGGCTTGTTGGAAGGATGTCGTCCATGAGAATCACGTCTGAAAACAGTCCCAGCAGCAGCGGTGGTGAGTGAGGAGAGAGGAGGGGAGCCCCAAGCTGGCCCTAATGAGCTCCTTCTTTTTTTTTTTTTTAACATCTTTATTGGAGTATAATTGCTTTACAATGGTGGGTTAGTTTCTGCTGTATAACAAAGTGAATCAGTTATACATATACATATGTTCCCATATCTCTTCCCTCTTGCGTCTCCCTCCCTCCCACCCTCCCTATCCCACTCCTCTAGGTGGTCACAAACCACCGAGCTGATCTCCTGGGATGCCCACTGGGCCTGGATGCACACACACCCAGTTGATCGGGGCTCTGCTGTCCTTCAGGACACAGAGGGGAGGTGGCCCATGAGCCGGAAACGTGACAGTTGGTACAACAAAAGCAGGGCCGGGCTGGGCAGAAGCCAGGCCTCCCTGCTGGGTTTGCTTTCTGCCTGGAGATTACCCATTACCTCCCGTCAGCGCCTGATAAACCGTTATCATGGAACTGTCTGCCGCAGGCTGTAGCGTCAGTGTGAAATCCATTACTGTCCATCAAGCCCTGTGGCTAATGGCGGATCCGCACCAGGCGGGGCTTGGACAGATCCGTTATCTGTCTATGACTTCAGCAATCACACCTCAGAATGGAATCTTGGATGGGAAATGACAAGAAGTTCCAGGATGTGTCATGCTGATGGGCAGCTGGTGGGTGGAGTGTGGCAGGGAGGTGGCCCTAGGGATCAGCCCTGTTGCCAGCCCCTGAGCTGGAGGGAAGCCCTCCACTTGTGGCCTGGGAGCAGGTTGCAAGTACAGAGTCAGCAAACATGGTGGCAGATAGAAGGACGGAGAGCCGGATGGCCTGATGGGTGGAGCCTGTGCCTCCTTTGGTTCTGATGGGCCCCTCTTCCTGGGCCGAGTGTCATCCTCGTCCAAGCTTAGGGATCCACAGCTATAGCAGCAGGTGTGAGTGTGGGCACTAGGGTCAGACAGATCTGGTTTGAAGGCCAGCTCCACACTTTCCTAACAGCATGGCCTCAGACAACTGATTTAAATGTTCTCTGCCTCTATCTCCTCATCTGTAAAATGGGGCTAATACTAGAATCATAACAGTTGGCTGCTGTTCTGTGACGCTGAGTGACCACACCACAATCCCCCATCTTGTCCTCTCTGTTTATGCCAGCCAGCGATGGCGAGGGCATATACTCATTAAGTGCGCTGGCTGTGGAACCAGCCCAGGTTTAAATCCTGACACTGAGGCACGCTGCACACTGACCACGGGCCAGGCGCTTTGTCCCTCCACGCCTCCCATGCCCTATCTGTGAAGTAAGGCTCATGGTAAGTGCCTTGAGTGCCACAGAGGGGATTCCACGAGACACCATCACCTCTCCTACTTCACTGCCTGTCTCTCCTCCTACTCTGCTCCAGCCCTACTGGCCTCCTCACTGTCCCTCAACCATGTCAAGTTCACACCCATCTCAGGGCATTTGCACTGGCCGTTCCCTCTGCCTGGAATGCCCTTCCCCAGCTCTGCTTCAGCTGATGCAGATCTTCACCCTGCGTCACCGTCTCTGTGAGGTCTTTCCCAGCCCCCTGATCTAACATGATAAACTCCCCATCCTGCCTCCCTGTTTGCTTTCCTCCCAGCACCTGCTGCCACCTGACAGTCTATATTGGTAGGTGCCGATGGTCTCACTCATTCCCTCTAGAACGCATGCTCCCTGAGAACAGGGAATTTTGTCTCTTTGGTTTGCTGCTGTTTCCCAGCATCCAGGACAGCATCTGGTTCATGGTAGGTGTTCACTAAATATAAATATTAATATGAAGGAATAAATGATGGATATAAACACACAGCACACAGGGAGCTATTGGAACTGCCAGCTTCTTGGTGACCCCTCTTTGTTCTCATATTGCCCAAATTTGATGTCATCTCCTCCCTCCTCCCTGCCCCTGTCCAGGCCGCCAGCATCTCTCTCATCTGGGCTCCTCCAGAATCTTCCTACTTCCCACTTTGCTTCCTCTTCTTGCCCCTACAGTCCCTTGTCTACAGAGCAGTTGAAGTAGATTTCTTAAAATGTGAATCAAGATGTATTTTCCCCCTGATTAAAAGCCTCCAGTAGATTCTCATTGTAACTAGAATAGATTCCAACCCCTTCTAGGCCCTTCAAGCTCAAGCCCCAGCAACATTTCAAGTCCTCTCCTTCCTGTTCCGCCTCACACAGCCCTCCCACCGCACCAAGCCTTCCTCTGCCCCTCTAATCCACTGGCAGTCCCCCACTCAGGGATGCTCTCCTGCCTGTGTCTTCTGCCTGGAATGCTCTCCCCCTAGATCCCTGCATGGCTGGCTCTTTCCCATCCCTGGGTTTCTGTGTAGGATGACTTTTCCTGGGCACTCAGTTCAATCACTTTCTTATTTTCTTTATGGAGTTATCATTAACTGGAATTGTTTTACTTATTTGCTTTTTAAAATCGTCTCTCCCCCACCAAAATGTAATTCCTTCAAGGGGAGTGGCCAATTTATCTAGTTCATAGCTAGAACCCCAGTGCTCAAGAAATATTGGGTTATTGAAAGAAAGAATGAATGAAAGGAAAGAAGGAAGGAAGGAAGGAAGAAAAAGGAAAGGAGGGAGGGAAGAAGAGAAGGGAAGAAGGATGGGAGGAAGATCTCATGATGACTTTGGCATATGACCCACCCCAAGTCCTGTCATGTGAAACTGAATAAAAGAAACCTCATTCGAGATGGAGCCAGGAGGCCAGAAGGGGGAGCTCCCACGCACTACCACTCCAGTCAGAGACCCCAACAGGAAGAGATCTACCTTGCATTCCCAGCAGGAAGTGTCTCTTCTTTACCACCCCAGCAGGAGGAAGAAAGATTTCTCCTCACCCAGCAACAAGCCCAGCCAATGGGAACCATCGCAAGTCAGCCAATGGGAAGCCATCACCATCCTGAATTCTCACTTCCTCCAATGGACTTTCGTTCAAACACCCATCCCAACATTCTTGTTCTGTCTATAATGTAATGTTCCTCTCCTTTGTTTGCTGAACTTGCCTGTAGTTTTCGCTATAGCATGCTTGTCCCTAATTGCAGTTCTCTGCTATATCCAAATAAACCCATTTTGCTGGTAAAGTACTTGACTGTTTTCAACTGCCACCATCCTGGGGGGCTCAGCGGCCATGTGGTCAGGCTGTCCAGTACCATGGGCTCTCTGTCATACCTTACACCTTCTTGTCGCTTAAGTCATATGCAGCTTTGCAATCTTAACTGCTCTCTCCCTCTGTCTCTCTACAACCTCTCATCCTTTCAGTGTCCTTTTAAGTTACTGGTGGAAGTAATTAGTTGTGTGATTCCAGGAAAGCCACGGAATCCCTCTGCACCTCCATTCCTCTCCTCTAACGTGGGTTTACCGACCCTACCTGGCAGGGCTGCTGCGAGCACTGTGTGTGGATGCACGTCAAGTGCTTAGCCCTGTGCCCCGTACTTAGTAGGTCTCCTACATGTTGGCTCTCAATTCTGCTTCCTCCTCGTTTCCCCTTTCCCCCATCCCTCTCTGGCCCCTCTTTTCTTCTGCTCAACCTGAGACCAGGTAGAGAGCCACCTGCCCCGCCTACCTGTGCCTTTACCCCTTTCCGGTGTCCCACCTGCTTGGTAGGGTCCAGCCTTGCATGGATTCCTCCCCTCTTCTTTTCCACCCCTTTCACCCAGAAGCTCTGCCACCTGGATTAGACCACATGCCACAGCCCATGGCACCCTGCTGATTCGTGGTCCCAGATCTCCTTGGGGCTGCAGGGGTCAATTCCAATTCCCGGTCTCCTCACTATGTTCCGTAGACCTTGCCCTGCACCTGCCCCTCACTCCATTCAGTCCAGCTCTCTGTCTGCTGGACTAGTTAACTGTTGGGTGAGCATTAGTTCATCTTCCTGTGTCTGTCCCAGCCTGGAACCCCCTCCCCAAACTCACCCACCCCGTCCCGCCCCCATGGGTGAGGGGAGGCCCCTCCCTCTCAGCACTCCTCTTGTCTTCAGGGCTCTGCCCAGCTCTTCCTCTCATCTCTCCCTGTGACTTTAGCGGCCCCACCAAATGCTGTTCACCCCCACTCACCTGTCTTCAGCTCCAGCAAAACCACATTGTTGGTGGTGGCTTTGCACAGTGATCCCTCCCTCCACATGTTTGCTCACCGTGTTCCCACCCCTGCAGCCCTTCACCTGCTTCTATATGTGCCTCATGCATTGGCTCAGGCATCACCTCCTCTGCAGCAGGACTGGGCCCTTCTCTGTGTCCCAGCTCCCTGTCCTGCCTAAACTGTGTAGTCCTTGCCTCCTTCCTCTTCTGTATCTGCCACTAGATTCACCTCCAAAACATACTTCCACTCCCCCCTTAACATTCTCACACATGCACACATGGACCCCCTTCCATATACGCTCTGTCTGTGTCTCTGTCTCTCTCTCCCTCTCACACACACACACTCATAAGTGTATGAGATATTAATGGGAGCATTTTGGGCATGGGACACTTGGGACACCCCTCCCACAGGATGGAGAAGGTAGAGTCAAAGGCTGGCATTTCAGGGCCTTGGGATCCTGCCACCCTATAAGAGAAAGAAGCCTATACCGGCCCAGGAACCAGGAAGCACAAAGCCAGGTGCTGGGGCTACGGGGACCAGTCTGATGGAGGAGGTTGTATCAGTGACAGGACCTGATGTAGTCATGGCCCCTGGTCGGGAAGGGGGAAGATGAAGACATGGCTTGTCTCATGATAGCAGTGAGGAACTGGGGGCAGGATCTGGCCCCCAGCAAGGACACAGACATGGGCTCTGCAGGTTTAAAGGGTGTGATCAATCAGGATGGCTCAGACCCAGCAGAGAAGGCACAAAAGTACTTGATGGGAAAACTGAGACCCAAGGACAAGCCTGGGGCAGGGTCAACAGCGCAGCCCAGAGAATAGGTGCTCACTGAGCACTTACATGGATCATCTCATCAGGTCCTCACAACAGTAGTTTGAGGCTTACGCTATTGTTATCCTCTCCATTTTGGAGATGCCAAAACTGGGAGCTGAGAGGTTGAGCAAGTTGTAGAGAGCTGAGCTTGGAACCGAGACACCCTGACTCCAGAGCTGGAATCCTTAACCACTTCCTGCTCAGTGGCACACACATGTACCCAGAGGCACACACACATGCACACCTCAACCCAAGCACACACCCATGCCCGCCCCAGCCATGAGAGTTCTTTTGGCCCTAATTCACCTTCCGTCTCTGTATCCCCTGAAGTGTCAAGTCAAATTAACTCATGGAAGCAGAGGAGAGACCTTGGATGGGGAGAAACCGGGGAGCAGCTATGCAGCCTACTGGCTTGGCCAGGCCCTGAGGAGACTCCCAAACCCAATTAACAGTTTTATTAAAGACAATTGGATTAGACGCCTCTGCAGCAAAGGTTTACTTGACTTTAGCTGGGGGAGTTTATTCATTTTTCATTAATGTGTCTGATCACCTCTCAATCGTTGGCCCTTGGAGCTCTCATCTGGCTGGACACACACCCTGGCTGCCTCTCTTCTACACCTCATTCCACCAGCCACCCGCTTCCTCTTCAGCACCCAGGACAGAGCCTTGGCTCTCCGTTCCCCTAACCAGGAGAAAGGGTTGAACTCAGAAGAGGGGAGCTGGAGGGCAACAGGGCTGCACTCTCTCCACTGTCCCCCAGCACCCTAACAAAGGTCCCTTCCCTTGAAGCAAGGAGGGAACTTCACATTCCTGTGCTGCTGCTACCTTCGGAGAAATGTGCTGTGCACTGACCACATCTCCTTTATTATTTCCCTCCTCTGGACCTCCGTGCTTGTGTTCCCTCTGCCTGAAATGTTCTTCCCCAGTTTTTTGCATGGCTCCTTCTCACCCTTCAGGTCTAATCTCAAATGTCACCTCTTCAGAGAGACCCTCCCTGACAACCATACCTCAAGTGACCTTCCCAAGTTACTCTTTAGATAAGCACCCTGCTTATTTCTTTTATAGCTTTTATCCAAGTGGAAATTCTATTGTTAAGCATTTATTGGATGAGTAACTAATCCTCACAACTCTGTAATGTTAATATCATATTATTCCCATTTTAATGATTAGGAAGTAGAGACACAGAGAGGTTAAGTAACTTTCCAAAGTCACACAGTGTGTTCATGGTGGAGCTGAGAGTAAACCAAAGTTCAATGAATGCAAAGACCCTGCTCTTTCATTGCTATTCCTCTGTTTAATAATTGTAGGGTCTTGAGATGACACACTTGCATGCACAACCTCATTCAAACACAGAGAACACTAAGAGTCCCTGGTGGGTAGGTGGGTAGGCCAGTAGGTCAGCCTCCGTGCCCCTAGCCTGCTGACTCCTGCAAAGCAGAGGTCAGGCAATGGACTCAGACCTAGGAAGAGCAGCCATAGGCCACGTGTCCTCCAATCCCCAGCCCAGTGTGGCCAGGAGGTTTTGCCACATTCAACAGTAGTATATTCCCTCCTGCTGCATATATTAATTTGGGGGTTTATAGAAAAATCCATACTTTGTGAGTTATCCAGGGAGGCGGTGAGAGGGAGAGGCACGAAATCAATAGTGAGAGATTGTCCTATTTCACAGCTTCTGTAAACAGGGCTGGCGGGGCCACTCCAGGGTAGGTGCAGGCAGGTGAAGGTCAGTGGGCTGCTTCACCCTGTGTGGCCAGCACCTCTGGCTGCCAGCCTGGAGGCCCATTCCAGCACCTGCTGGGGCTGATCTGTATTTTCCCTCAGCACTGTCAAAGGGCACGGTAAATATTTATTAACACTTCTCTGCAGACGAGAGCGCCTTCTTGGCTGCAGCTCCTTGGGCATCAGACTGTGGCAGCGATGCTCCATCCCACACCCCGTGGCTTGTCTGTGTTAAACAGCAAGGGGGCCCCAGGCAGACCAGGAAATGAGGTCCCCGTGCAGGGGTGGAGCAGTGGCTTCATCATCAGGGAGTGCTGGTGAGGTTTCATAAAGAAGCGAAAGTTGTGGCTGGACCACTGCACCTGCTGGCTCCCTCCTTCCTCCTCAGCTCCCTTCCCTCCCATGGCTGGGCCACTTGACTTCATTTGCAGGCTCAGTCCTGCTTTGGGCCATATCTAAAATCAGAGGTTCTAGAGCAGTGCTGGCCAAGAGAAATATAATGCGAGACACAAATGCCAGCCACATATGTAATTAAAAATTTTCTAGTAGCCACATTAAAAAAGGTAAAAAGAAAGAGGTGAAATTAAGTTTGATAATCTTTTATTTAACCCAAATGGCATCATTTCAATACATAATCAAAATTAAAAATTATTCATGAGACATTTAAAATTCTTTCCATCACACAGGTCTTTGAAACTGGGAGTGTACTTTACACTTGGTGCACATCTAAATCTGGACTAATCACAATTCAAGTGCTTGACAGTCGCATGCGTGCATCATATTCGACAGCTCAGTGTCTGGGATTCATGTCTCCGCCCAGCACCAGCATAAGGCCAAGCCCAGGGCGGCATCAGGGACTGAGCGGATGGCGTGGCAGTCATTAGGTGTTGCCCATCAAATGTTTCCAGTTCTCTTGGGCACAGGATAGGATTGTATTTGCCCAGCCCCAGAGGGTAGAGGTGAATGCTTGACTCACTTTGACCAGTGAAGGTGAGTGGATGTGGAATGTGTGATTGCAGAGAGAAGCTTTACAAGTCAATGAGATAGTCACCATGCTCTCTCTTCCTCTGCCACAGAGACCGGCAATGCTCCAACGGTGGCGCTCTGCCAGCCTGAGTCTTAGAGTGAGAGGTCCATGACCCAGATGGTCGGTGATGAACCCACGGCATAAGCAAGAGTTAGATCTTTGTTATTTTAAGCCCCTGAAATCCTGGAGTTGTTTGTTGCTGCAGTGCCATGTGGCCAGTTCTCGCTGGCGTAGGTGGATGGTGGGACTTCGTTCTCCATCGTTCAGTAATATCGAGTGAGTGCTTCCTACAGCCAAGAGCCTGGGGGTACCATGGAGAAGTAGCCAGATAAGGACCTTCCCCTCAGGGCACTTCCCCTGTAATGGGGACCCAGACATTAACAACAGCTTCTCAATTATGTGCCTAACTGGAATTGTGATGAGTGATCTGAAGAAGAGTGAGCTGTGAGAGCACCTTACAAGGAAGCAGGGAAGGCTCCTCTGAGCAAGAGATGCCTGAGCCGGGCATTCAGGATGAGGGGAATTAGGTAGGTAAAGGGTCAGGGCGGAAGCACATTGAAGGCTGTGGGAACAACATGTGTGAGGTCCTTGAGGTGGGAAACATGTCAGGGAGAACCCTAGTCCCCTGTCTTCATGTTTCCAGGAGGAAGTGTCTACTGCAGGGAAGGTAACCTTGTTTTTCTGTCCCCTTGCTCCTCCCTGACCCTCCCTGAGGGAAGAGGAGAGACTCGTGTCTCTGGTGAGTTTAGGAGAGTGACTTTGCTCAATTCTGGCCTTTCCTTTCACCAGACTCACACGGGAGTCTGAGACTGAACACAGAAGGAAAGAGGGCGCTATTTATCCTTCCCTCAAGCCTCAGCTGGCCCAGTGTTGGGGGTGGGTGATGGAGATGAAGGTGGAGGGGTGGGCATGGGGAATCCGCAGCGATGTAGAGAAGCAGCAAAGCTGAGCGATGTTAGGAAGTGGAATTAGCAGGACCTGGTGGTGGACTGGGTGGAGGTAAGGGACAGAGAGGGGTCCAGGAGGCTCAGGGCCCTTGGCATCTTGACGTTTCTCTGAAACTGGGCGCACCTCTGAAAACCTGGGCCCTGCTTTCTTCCTTGGGTAGCCTCAGAATCGTTCTTAACGCAGCTTCCGAGCAGCCAACACAATGGACTGTTAGCTCTTGAGCTGTGTCAGGCTTGTGTCTGAGCCTAGCGTATAGGGTGGGTGTCAGGCATCTGTTTTCCATATATACTGGGTGTGCCTTTGCTCTGTCCACCTCTGGGCTTCTGAGATGCCAACCCCAGGGTCCCAGGACCTCACAGCAGGTTGTAGATGTATGAAGTGATACCTAACAAATGAGAAGACTCCAGAGTCGCTCTTGAACTACACTGGGGCCTGCATAGGTGCTAACGCTCAACCACCTTCTGCCTAGTGGGGCTCTAGCCCCTGCTCACTAATGACCGCTATTTGCTAAGACCCCAGATGAGTGCACACCTGGAAAAGCCACATCTGTCCCTGGAACTTTAAGGGGATGGGATTTCCTTGAGTCCTTCAGCTACTTCCCAACCAAAGGCATGCTGGGACTTGCGGGAGTCTGGGTGGTTAGCACACCCGGGGAGAACATCTGAGGCCAGGCTAAAAGCTCAGCATTTACCGTGAGCTATTTGTAACGCCCCTTCTGGAAGCAGCCCCTGGCCCATCACTGAGGAGGGGAGGGTGCTTCAATGGTGGGCTTCTACCCCATGGAAACTCTCCCAGCCAATGGACGTGGCTGTGGTGATTCTGAGCAGCCCTGGTAACCCCCGTGATAGCTGGCACTGAAGTGGCCCGGATGTGCCCAGTGACTGCAGTCATGTGAAATGTGCAGAGCGGTCAAGGGAACTTGCAAAACAGAAGGTCTGGAGAGAGGGGATTGGAAACGCTTTTCACTCTCTTTACCTTTATTGTTTGGGGGTGAGGGGTGGGAGGAGCGATCACTTACCACCACTTGGGATTCCAGGTAGAGGCGTTTCTGTTGGAACAACCCTCAGGACCTAGCTCTGCGCTTGCTCAGCCTCTGATCCCTTTGCGAAGAGGAGGAACCCCTTCGATTGGTGGTTTGGGAGGAGGCACTGAGCGTGCTCAGCTCAGGCCCCTGCTCCCTGGGCTCCCCTTGCCTGCAGGGAGGTTTCTCCTGCTTATGGTGGGTGGGCTCTGCCCACAGAGGCAGGTCTGCAGTTGAGGGGAGGAAGTGCAGTGCAGGGAGCTCATCTTGACGGGGCCACGTGGCTCTCACACCTAAACCATGTTCTCCTGTGTATCCGTACTGAGGCTGGTACTCTGATCTCCACTTGTCTAATTCTGGTGGGAAGAGAAGGACGCCATTTATTGGGTTTTCTTAAGCATTATCAGTGTCAAAAAACGCATCTCGTTAAAAAAAAATAAAAAGGAAACGGATAATTTTTTTGTAAGTCAGGGATTTTTTCAAAACATTTGGCCTCAGATCGAGTGCCCACTGGGCATTGCCCTTGACATTTCACTTAGGACACCCCACTGAATGCCAAGGATGCCTGGACCACCTTACAGTATGACTGGGCATAATAAAAGACGGCTGAATGTGGTCAGGCCAGACCTGTCACCCAGCCAGCAGGGTGCCAGTCTGCATTCACTGCCACATGACCTGGGACAAGTCACCCCCACAAAAGTGTGGAGTGTGGGCTTTGGAGTCGCACAGACCTGCCGCTGGAGTGTGGCTTTCCCACTTACTGTGTGATCTTAGGAAAATCACTTGACCTCTCTGAGCCTCAGGTTCCTCATCTATCAAATGACAGTAACAAGAATTTCTCCTTCAAGGGATCCCAGCATGCATCTCGTGGTGCTGCGCATGCTGCATGATGGGTGGTGACCTTCACCACTGTACCAGAGGGGTCAGATGGATGGAGGTAACCCAGAGACATGGGCCGAGGGCAGTTCTGGAAGCTCCGGAAATGGGCTGTCTCCTCCTCCCCTGTCCTTTCTCTTCCTCATCTGCCTAACATTCTTTCAAAAACCCACCCCACCACCCACCAGAGAGACACAGGATATGCTCCACGAATAGCGTTCAACCTCCATACTCGGTGTTTTGGGCGAATTTCACACCAACATGTCTTAGCATTTTGACACCACCAGACTGAGTCTCTTTATTTCGTTGCAGAATTGTGGATTTTTCTCATAAAGTGTTTACTGGGTGTGTAAAATGTAATCACAGCCTTATGAATAAGAACTAGATTATTTTAATGATTGCAGGTAATTTAAAACTTAAGGGCAATCACATTTCCCAGCCACCTTACGGTGCTTAAAAGCTCGAGCGAGCGGTCCTGAAGAGCCGTGGTCTTGCACGTCCGCTCCGCTCCCCGGCCACATCCCTGCTCCAACCTGCTGTTACAGTTTTCTGATTATTGTAATTGATGACATTAGGAATAAGGAATCTGCACAGAATAATACAGGCACCTGTCATGCCAGAGTGGTTTTATTCATTGTTAAAGGAGTTCATAAAATTGAAAGCAAGCATTGATGTGGGATAGAGTAGCGCCAGGCATATTTCAGTCCTTTCTTAATTTGTAAATAAAATGATTATTTCCCAAAGCCTGCTTTCGCTGAGGAATTGCGATAAGCCCTGTATACTCCCTCCCTCTCTGCAGCCCTGGGAGTTACTTGCTGTCACTTCATCTTGGCCGGAAACACTTGCCCTGCTTATCCACAGCCAGCACCGGGGCCCCTGCCTTTCCCTGTCCTGAGGTCTCCATCCTTCTGCTTTACTTGTCTTTAGTTCTGCGCTCACCCTCTCCCTCGGGGTACCCTCTCCCCAGTTTGGCTACAGAGCCGGTCTCTTTTGGGTCTGACCACTGATAACAGACACAGGGAACTGGAAGCTCTAGCACCCCAGACCCTCTCTTTAGGGGGCAACTGTAATCTCTATGGATTTCTGCTGTCCATTTTATAATGGAATATAACAACCATCGTTTATGAATGTTACAATGTGCAGGTCTGGTGTTCTACGGCACGTGAATGTTTCAATGTAATGCCTTACCTCGTGTTGAAGATTTTATTATTCCCATTCTATAGACAAGGACACGGTGGCTCCGAGAGGCTGGCTTACCTGCCTAAGAAAGTACATTTTAGTTGGTGGCAGGGACAAGATCCAGCCCCACGCGTGGCTCTTCTTTGCTATAAAGTAGCTTTTCCTCAGAGCTGCGAGGGAGGAAGAAAGGAGGGGTGAGCATGCTGGAAGGTATGGGCGCGGGGCGCAGAGGGGTCAGGGTTTGGAGACAGTCCTGACTAATGGCTTTGGTTTTTCTGGGAACTTGGAGGCAGGTCTTTGGCTGAGCGAGAGAGAAGGAGTTAGCTAAGCGGTGGATTGGAGAGTTTTGGAGAGCAGAGGAATTTTGAAATGTGGAGGGAGGGGGAAGGTGGGAGGGTTTATTGATCAGAAGCACTTAGAAGGAATTGAGAACTGAGGTGAAGGTGACGTCTGGGAATGAGGAGAGACTCCAGGTCACACGGTTGTGGGGAGTTGGAACGGGGAGGGGGGATGGATGGTGGGGAGGAGAGGTGTGCAGCCGCCTCTCGTTCATCACCGCAAGGGTGGCAGGAGCACGTGTCTCATGGGTCTAGCCCACTGATCCTAGGGGACCACACCCAGGCAGCTTCCCCTGCCCCTGCACTCCACCTCCCCAGTCCACCCAGGGCCGCGTTCTGCAGGGTGACCGCAGATTCCCAGCTCGGGGACATGGTAAAGGCACGACGACTTTCCTCTCATTCCTGCTAATTTGCTGCTTCTGCTTAAGCTCGTAAAAAGTTTCCTAGCAAAACCGTTCTGGCCTGAGCTCCTGCTGGAGCCCGCTGAGCTGCTGTAATTAAGCTTGGATTAGCTAGCTATATATAAATTCCCTTCTGGAAGCCAGCATTGCCCTTGAAGGCCTCAGCAGAGCATTCGGTGCGTGTGTGCCCCAGAACCTGGGTCAAGTTTCCCAGGGGTGGTGGTCCGTGAGCAGATGGTTGGGGATGAGGGGGTGCTGGTGTTCTGCTCAGGCTGAGATGGGGACACGCAGGAAAAAGACCCAGGCTGGCCCTGCCCCTCCGGAAGTGGGACAGTGGTGAGCTGTGGTTCTGGAAGCAGAGGATGTAAGTTGACACAGCCCCTCCAGAGGGCCTTCCTTGGCTTCCGTTTTAGAACTCCAAACAATAGGGCCTGGCCAAGTATATTTTTCTACCATCACAAGCTCGTTGCAAAGCTGGTTTTATGGATGCCCTAAACCTGCCTTTTAAGTTATTGTCAAGTGTAATAAAACGGTAGAAAAGAATCAATGTTCCTGCAAAAGTGAGTAAAGTGAAAAGTTAGTTACATGTCAGCGTGGGAACTGTGGTCCAGCTGTGTCTGTGATCGGAAATCAGCCCTGAAAGGGGAACAGCTGTTTTCCCATGGAACGGCCAGGCTTAGATTTTATTCTGAGGAGGTGAAGAGGTGGAGAGCTGGGGCCCTGCATGTGTAAGCTCACCCAGAGGCCAATGAGGAGGGAACGAGGGGTTCAGAATATTCCCCCGCCAAGGTCCCCAACTCCCCATCCGAATCTCAGCCCACCGACTTCTATCCAGGAGCCAAGACGGTCTAAGATGGTCTGGACTATATAATGGGGACCTGGCAGTGGGACCTCTAAGTGTTTAGCCACTGGCTCTCAAAAAACCACAATACAACCCAACAAAACAAACTGTGATATGCAGCGTTTGCCGGGTAACACGATGTAAATACTCCCACTTTCCAATTACCAAGGTGACGTCATTGGAAATATGGTATTTCCAGATTCAATAGATGTAAATACTCTCTGGATCATAGATAATAGTAAAATAATCAAGATGCGATGGGTTTTGAGCACTTATTACACTAGTTTATAATAAAGTTTATTTAGTTGTACGTTCACATCATTTAATTTTTCACAGTGCCTATGTTTATCAGCCAGCTTGAAAATTCTTGAAAAATGAACGATCTGCTCTCACGAGCAGGTTTGAGCCTGTGCCAGCACCCCACTGGGAACAGGTCTGGACAGTCCTGCTAGGTTGCAAGGTCTACGAGGCAGGGCCACTGCTGCCTCGTTCACTGCTGGACCCTTGCCACCGAGCTCAGCATTCGGCACTCAGTAAGTGTTTCTAGAATTTATGAATAACAGGTGGCAGGAAATGTCCCTTGCAATGCTTTTCCTGTGGCAGGACTGAGTCAAAGCCAAAGAGCCCTTGCCTCCTACTGCTCAGAGCTGCTGGGATGCCACACCCATCCCCTCCGCTGTCCCCTCACTCACATCCTTGGCTGGGGTCTACTCCCCCCAGGGTAGCTAATGCCGTGGAGAGAGAGTGGACTTTGGAGCCGGACCATCTGGCCTCAGATCCTGACCCCAGCTCCTCCCTGCTGTGTGACCTTGAGCAGCTTATTTAAATCTGGCCCCCCAGACACATCAGATAAGTAGAAATAATCTCTGCCTCCTTCAACAAATATTTATTGAGCACCTACTAGGTGCCAGGCACTGTCATAAATGCTGCAGACACTCCAGAGAACAGAGCCCAAAAGAAGGCAGGCACGCATGTTTAACAAGCATTTAGGAAGCATCATAAATTGTGATGCGTCCTCTAATGAGGAAATGCTGTGTAGGATGGGAGGAGTTTGTCCAAAGGCAAAGGGGAGAAAGAACATTCTAGGCACAGTGAGCAACCAAGACCCAGGTGGGAAAGAGTCCTTGGGAGGTGTAAAGGGGTGAGAAAGTGCCTGGCATACAGTAGGAGCTCAATAAATGTGCCTTCCTTTCCCTCCTCCCCCCTCTGATTCTCCGTGGGTCTGAGGGAGAACGACTGCAACTCTCCTGGAGGAGAGGCACCCACCCAGTTGCTGGGCACCAGCTGGAAGGGCCACAGAGGGCGGCGGTCCCTGTGGGCTCAGGTCCCTCGGGCTGGGATGCAGAGCCTGGATCCCTGCCATCTGTCCACCCAGGGGGTCAGGCTGCAGCCCCAGAGAGCACCGCCAACTCACAGGCCCTGGGCAGGCTTTTACGGTGGGATTTTTAAGTCACCTGTCAATAGGGGCATTCGTATGGCTCTGTGGTCTCTAGACCAAGAACATGTTTGCAGCCTGTTTGCTTTTATCCTGTGGACACCCCAGATCCAGTGACAGATCCCAGTTCCTCCTGCTTTGGCCTGGAACCAAATTCCTTCTAGTAACTTTTGGTTTGTGTTTTCTATCCCGACCCCACGCTCTGAATATCCTTGTTTTCATTTCCCCTTCCCTTGATGTTTGTTTAATGTATCTATGGTTTTAAGGTGCCTTGGATTCTTGACTTGAATGTGGTAGGAGAAACTAGGTAAGGAAGGAAGGAAGGGAGGGAGGGAGGGAAGAAGGAAAGAAGGAAGGAAGAAGGGAAGAAAAAAAGGAGGGAGGGGAGGAAAGGAGAAGAGGAGGGAGAGAGACTGAGACATGGAGACACAGGGAAAGAAGAGAGTTTATTGCGGTTCAGCTCAAGAACTGTCCAAGAAAGCCAAATACCTGGACCACGTGGGCAGCTCCCTCCATCACCTACTGCAGGTGAAGCCTTTTCTGCACACTGGAGACGCTAGGCAGAACAATAGACAGAAGAGTTCCCAGGTGCACAGACCGTACATCCTACTGTTCAGAGTGTCTTGAAGATACCACCAGTTTGTGGCAGTGAATGAAGCAGAAGGTAGGTGTGTGCTGCCCCCCGACCCACAGGACCATCCCCCTGCACCCCAGCTGGCTGAGCACTCCTGGAACAGCGGCAGATTCTTGAGCAGACTGGCTGTCCCTGGTGCCAGGAGTCGGTGGGTGAGCAGAGACGGAAGCAGCCTAGGCCAGGTGTGGGAGTGATTACCTGTGTGGCCCCGTCCACACCTGCCCTGTGTCCCCCAAACCCACATCTAATCTCTTGCCTTCTGAGGTTCACTTCCCAGGTCTGACCTGCCCCTGCTCACCCCAACTTCTCCACGCAACTTCTGGTCTTCAGGTGCCGACCGCCAGCCTCTCACCTCCTGAGCTTAGCTGGGACCTCCCCCATCTGGACCTCCCACAGGTGCCCTGTAGTCCAGCACAGCCAGAGAGTGTCAATGGCTCTCAATCCATTCTCCAAGGATGGATCGCGGGAGCAGGTGGAAGGGTCAGTGACTTTGGGGTGGCCCTGCCTTCCCAGGGTTTCCTGTGGTCCAGTGGCTGCATCCACATAACAGCAGAGCAAGTGGCCCAAGAGGGAAAAGTTCAGCATTGTCATCAATCACGAGAAAAGAACTGCCTTATTTTGACTATATACTTGAATGAATTCAACCAAATGGTCAGTAAGTATTGAACTGAATTGACCTGAAAAATCTAATAACCAAAATTACTGTATATGGAGGACTAATGGGTCTGACCTGTCAGTTACATTTTTCATATAATTCCCATAACTATATCTGGGAGAAGTACTATTATTTCTCTCACATTACAGCTGGGAAAATTGAGGTTCAGAGAGGTCAAGGAACTTGTCCAAGGACACACAGCTGGAAGATGGTAAAGACAGGATTTAACCAACCAGTGTGGTCCAGCGCCCACATTATTAACCTCACTCTCAACTAGTTCCTCTCATTTGAGTCTCAGTTTCCCCAGTTGTAGAAGGGGGATAATGACAGTACCAACCTCACGGGCTGCCATGGTGGTGACTGTGGAATTTCTCTGGGGCTCTTGAAGTGTCATGTAGTCAGGGTGATGCTCTCTTGACCTCTGATGCCAGGCCCAAGCCTGGGCTGGGCACCAGTTGCCTCTGGGTCCTCAGTGACACTGCTTGGCTCGTCTTGCCTGGAACACGCCCTTCCCGTCTCCCACGGCCTCCTCTGGGTTTTCTTTCAAGGGCTGCTCTGAGCCTAGATGATGTTCCTTGTGAAATGTTTGTCTCTGAGCTCCGAGGAGCAGGGCTGCCTGCAGAATGAGACGCACGGCCCGCTAACCGCCCTGTGCCCACAGTTCTGTGCACTCCTGCCACCCCTGCACCTTCTCAGAAATGTTCTTTAAGTGGCAGATGCCACTGATGTCTCCCTGGTACCAAAGGGCACCAGGAGTGCTCGTAGCCAACACCAATGGCTGCCCTGAGACTCAGAGGCTGCCTCTCTGGTCCTGGGAAATGCAGATGCTTAGGGCAGAGATCTTGAGGTGGGGTGGAGTCACGTTCTAGGTCAGATAGGGATCCACTCACTGGCTAGCATCTATGGACACCGAAGAGCCCCACCTTTTGCCAAAATTCTTCCCCCATCCTTGTCCTGATCCAGTGCCTAACATCCCCATATCAGTGTATTTACAGAGAAGGGCTCAGCTCCTGAAGGCAGATGAGAAAGCAAATGTGGTACTAAAATGTGACGCAATTAGCAAAGCAGGACCTGGCTTCCTCTGGGTCCTCCCAGGACTGAAAATGCCCTGGGCCCCACTGACAGAGGCACTGAGGCAGGGTTCAGAGCATTGACCTTGAGTTAGAAGTAACCAAGGCCTAACCTGACTCTGCTTCCTACCAGCTGGTGACCTTGGGTCAGAGACTTAGCACTGACGTCACCTCTAAGATAGAGCTCATGATGGAATCCATCCCAAAGAGCATTGAGAGGAAGAAATAAGAGAGTGAGTGAACATCAAGGGCTGAGCACAGTGCCTGCCTCCAGCTAAGTGGCCAATGACAGGCGGAGATGCTGGAGACCCCTGGTCCAGGGCCCGCAAGTTCTCTCCTGCTGGCCCCAGACCCCCTCGGCTAAGACACGGTGGTCTATCAGCCTCTGCTCATTTCTCTTGGCTCCAACCCCAGCTCAGACCAAACCTTCCCAGTGGGACAGGGGCTTCTCAGTCAATCCAGCCCTTTTCTGAGCTTTCAGGTTGCCCTGTCCTCCTGCTTGGATCCCCCTCTCCTGTGCTTTCTTCGTCTTTGGTTCAGCTTGAACCTGTACCCAAACTCCCTGCCCTTGTGCATCAGCTTCTGACTCAGTGCTGGGTTCTCAGCATCTCCTAGTGTTTGTGTCTCCCACGCCCGGGTCCGGGGATGCGGAATTCACATTCTACCTGTCTGAGGCCTGGGAGCCCTGGCCGCTGGTTTTCTTAGATGGAGACCTTGGGCATCGGAGCTAGAGAGCATCCCCATTCCGAGATCTTCAGGCTCAACCCTCTCATTGTGCAGAGGGGCACACCGGGTGCCTGGACAGGGAGGGACATTCCCCAGGCCCTGCAAAGTGCCAGAGCCTTGGCTTCCTCTGTTGAAGGCGGGAGGCATAGCTCTGGGGTTAGACAGGGAGGATACCTGAGTGGGCCTTAGAATTCCTGGAGGAACTTCCCAGGGAACTAAGGGCTCCGTTGACTCTTCAGGGCCCCCGTCTCCAATAACTCGCTCTCCTGGTGATGTAAGTAGGCAGCTCTGCCTTCATTATCCCAGTTAACGTGCAAGGAGATAAAAACACTTCACTCCTTTGACATGGTTTTTGTGCTGTTTCGCTTTTACAATCATTCCCTTTGGTGCGTTTAGTTTTAAGCTCCTCAAATCCTGTTTAAGTACATGGGGACAAGGTGTCCATGAATGAAGCAATAAATAGAGAAGTAGGAAGGGCTGTGAGTTTGCTCTTCTTCCCCGCTTTGCCTCCCTCTCTCCCTAAAGCTCGTCCCAAATGCCCTGACCAAATGCCACACCAGCTATCGGACAGTCCCCCAGGCAGGGGATCAAAGTTCACCTGAGGCCTCATAGCTCAGTGTCTGGGCAGGAGGCCTGTCTCGCTGCTCAGCTGGGGTCAGCCCCAGGTCATGACCAGCTCCAGGCCACCCGGGACCACCTTAGATCGCATTTCTTGGACTCCCACTTGATATCTGTCTTGGTCAGATTCTCTAGAAGCAGAGCTTGAGATGGGGACTCGAGTGCCCATAACGTGTTGAGAGGATGCTCTCCAGAGAAGGGGGATGAGGAAGCAGGATGAAGCAGGGGCAAGGTCATGGTCTCAGCAGGAGTCTAGCTTCATGCTGGTCCTACTGCCAAACTCTGGAGCATAGATAGCACCATGGAGTCAGTCCCATCTTAAGGAAACAGGGAGGCCTTTTGTACGTCCACATTGCAGATCATTGGTTGTGAGCTGCCCCAGGTGCCAGGAGATGGGAAACATAACCTCACGGGTAAGAAGGCATCTGAGAATGGGGCGGCTGGGAGCCATCACCAGCCAACACTCACAGAGGCAGAGGAATGGGTGTACCATCCAGGCAAAGGAGATCTGGGTGGAGAACCTACTTTGCCCACTATTCTGGCCCAGCATCTCCAGGACGGGCCTTTGTCTCCCTCTATCTAGGCTTCCACCCACCCCTGATGGAGGCCTTGCTGTGGGCCAAGCCCTGTACTGAACATGTCACATCCATCTCACTGCATTTTTACGAAAAGCTCATAGTCAGGGCTTCTGAGCACTTGTTTACCACGGAGGATCAGAGAGGTTGAGCAATTATTCCAAGGTCACACAACTGTCGGGTGGCAGAACCAGGAGTCAAATCTAATTTCCAAAGACTATACTGGCACTGTGTTCTGGCCCCTGGATTTGTCAGGCCTGCTGGATTCCACTTTGGGGAACCTTCATTGTCTCCTGCAGCCCAACAGTTTAGCATCTTTTAACGAGTTTCCCCTCTGGACTGCTGGCTCTACTTCACACATCATCTGCTCACTTCTGGCTTCTGGTTCCCTGCCCTTCACCCCAGGCAGCCTCACATATCTGCCTGCTGATCCTATCTCCACTACCTTCAGAGGCCTGAGTTCTGCCAGGAGCTGGAAGTATCTGACTTGCCCACAAACGACATAACACTAGAGAGGGATGTGGTTCTGCCACCACTGTCTTTGCTGACACCTCCATCGACGTAGATCTTCCTAAAGACAACAGACATTTATCCCTGGCAGTCAGAGGCACACTTGTAATCAGATGCTGGAGGCCTGAATTCGGGACTGTCAACAAATGGACGAGGGCTCTTCAGTCAGTGGAAAAGGGGCTGGGGAGCGGGTTGGGGAGGGCTTCAGAAATAGCCTGTCCTCTGCAAGAATCATCTCCCCCTGGGCCAGGGCTGGCCTTTGGCCGGAGGGGCACAGGGTGGCCTGAAGCACACATGACAGAAATGAAGGAGGGAAGAGGAAAATCTTGTGGAGTAGGGCTGGCTCTGGGTCTAGGGAAACAAACTTGGATATGGTTGCAGGAAAGGGAGAATAACAATTAAGGATGATGGAAGATATTACTGGAGTTCACCGGTTTCCAGTCCTTTTCTCCATCCTGGGTACATGGGAGACACACTCCAACCCATTATGGCAGTTAGGTAGAATCTAGTTCTGGTTGTTCTAGTCTAGGAAATGTGAGAGGACTTAATACATGTTACTTCTAGGCTGAGGCAGTAAAAGGCACTCATATGATGCTTCAGTCCATTTATTTCTTTGCTGAGGTGATAACAGAGAAGGTCTCACGTTGAGATGCTGGAGCCTCACGATGGAAGCAGCCTGGATCACCAATTTTCACCACAAGGGACAGTCATCCCAGGTGGTTGCCAGCCATGGAGAAATAAATGTACATGAGAAATAAACAGAATTGTGTTAAGCCGTCAAGACGTGGGACTGTTTGTTGTTGTAGCTTAACCTAGCCTAGCCTGACTAATTGCAGTTTCTTGTTCACCTACTGTGTGCCAAGGATTGTGGTAAGTGCTTTACATCATCTCACAAAATCCTTGCAACCCCACTTCCAGGAAGGACCTATTATTAACTACATTTTACAGATGAGGAAACTGAGGCTGAGAGGGATTAAGTAACTTCCACAAGTTATCACACAGCTAGTAGGTGGCAGAGTTGGAAGGCAAGCCCAGATCTGTCTGATTCCAGAGCTGGAATTCTTAACACACAAATTCCAGAGAGGTCACCTTAGTTTTTCTGCCCTTATTGGGATCTAGGCACCAGGGCTTGGTAGGACCCAGGGGAGCATTTGAAAGCTGTCTCCAGAGAGTCCCAGACATTGGTGGAGTCCCTAAATGGTCAGTCAAGGGCCACAGGCACACTGTGCTCCCATGGAGCTCACAGCCTGGTGGGAACCAGCCAAGCAAAAGTGTGGACGTTAGAATGAGTGTTGTGTGTGCGTGTGTGTGTGTGTATGTGCATGTGTGCGCATGCATGAGGGAGGGATGGGATGGGTTCAGTGTGGAGGCTGGACTGGCTACGGGGACAGTGTGCTGATGGGGAGGGAGGAGATCACATGGAATCCCCCTGGCTCCTACTGGGGAGGTGCTGGGTTTACTGGGGGCTATGAGTCTGCCCTCTACCCATCAATCCTTCCCAAGGGGACCCTGGTCTCCCTGACCTGTTGAGGAGACAGGGGACTGTATCAGTATACCTCTTCCTGCTTCTCAGGTTATAGAGTGGGGCTAGTGACCCCAGGAAGCAGAGTGATGAACCCATTTGTGGATTGCAGTCCTATCTACACTCTCAGAAGGCAGTGAGCAGTGATATTTGGCTCAGTTCTGGCTTTTGCAGGGTCATGAATGGAGTCCTGAGCTGGGGATAGGATGGTAGGTAGAACAGAAAGAGGCTGACAGATGTGGGTTCAAATCTAGCTTTTACCACTTGCTCCTGAGTGACCTGAACACGTCTCTTTACTTCAGTATCTTCATCTGATAAATAGGAACCGTCACATTTCCCTTGAAGGCCACTTGTGAGCACTAAACGGCCTGCAGTAGGTTTCTTTCCCTCCTTTCCCTCCCACCCTTTCAGAAATGCTTCCCCCAGCAGTCCCTGGATGACAGAGGCCATCTCCCTCTGGCTAGGGAGCTCTCCTCGGACCCTGCTCTGGACCCACGGAGGAGGCCTGCCCGAGAGGGCCGCCTGAGACCCAGCTGTGGGTGGCCCTGCCCTCATCCAGAAAGAAAAGATCAGCTTGAACCAGAAACTCCCCAACTGCTCCCAGCAGCGCGTCCCTGGAGGGAGTTTGCAGGCAGAGTAATGTATGGCCCCATTTTTAGATGTTGCCGCATTCCATTTGCCGGAGATCTGTGTTTTATTGCCGTATCAGTGTTTCTAAATTGCACTATATTTTCTTAGCTTGATGGGAATTTACAGCACCTGGATTGGAGCGAAATTGGGCTCTTCCCGCAGCTCGGAAATCACGGGGTCGATTGCTATGGCTGTTGCCTCCCCCTCGGACTGTTTCTGCTAATTATTCATATTAAGAAGAATCCGAATCTGAGAAAGGACGCCCAGGAGGCCCACTTGGCGAGACGTTCGCGAAGGCTGGGAGGTCTGTGGCTGCTCCCTATGGAGACCCAGGCCGCCCAGGACAAGGCAGGAGGGCTGTGGCGTGGGGCGCTGAGGCAGAGATGAATTCCAGGCTGGGGAGCAGCCAGCCTCGGGCCTGGCGTGTCCTGGGGAGCACTACACGTTAGGTTGACCACCAGAGTAACAGAAGCAGTAATGTTGCACTTTTGGATATCCCTTTAGTGGCCTCAAAGTACTTCCATGTCTTCCTAATTCTCCTGTGAGGAAAAGAGAACAGGGACCATCAACTTCATTTTACAGGTGAGAAAACTGAGGGCGTAGGGGACCAAAGCACAAGGTAGAGCTGGGATTAGAACCCAGGACTGTCTGGCTCCAACCTGGTGTTTCCTCCCTCCCCCACACACTTTGTAGGGTTTGGTTCCCTCTCCATTTTCACACTGGCGACCTGGAAGGGGTGCTCTCGTTTACAGAGCCCTCGCTGTGTGACAGTCACCGAGTTGAAGGTTCCCGGCATCGTCTCATTTAACCCTCCTAGAGGTGGGTATGACGTAATCCATTTTACAGAGTAGCTTCAGGATGTTAAGCCACTTGTGCAAGGTCACACCGGGACTCCTAAGTGGCAAAGCTGAGATTCAGTCCCAGGAATATCTAATTCCAAAGCCCGTTCTTAGCCACCTTGCTCCACTGTTCCCAGGAACACCAGCGAATCCAACTTCTGCTGATGCAGGAATGAGCGGCCCCAACCATGGGGTGGGAATCCTGGTGCATTCTGGGAGTCAGATGGTGCCTGTCTGGTGCTGCCATTCAGCAGGGTGCGACTTACACGGGGAAAGCCAGGGTGCTCAGACTGCACCCTGCATTTGAAATTCACAGTTTCCCCAGCTCCAGCCTCCCAGGAGGCTGCAGTCCCACCCAGGGTGCTGGGCAGGGAGAGGAGGCAGTCACGAGGACCCAGCTGGGGACCGCAGGAAGTCCTGGCCTGTCCCTCTGGCAGGTCCTGGCAGTTTATCTCACTTGGCAGTGATCCTCTGTCTAAAAGCACGTCTGACGTTTTTGCAATAAAGTTAATGGACTTCTCCATCTTAGAGCAGCTGAATTCTCTTGCAGCAGATGTTGAGGGTTATGGATGCTCTAATTAGGAAGCTGCCTTTGGCACTGAGGGAAGGAGGGGAGTCTTTGTGACGTTGGCTGCCCCGTGAAGACCCCCTGCCAAACTGCTTTCCCGTAGCTTGCCAGAGCAGACCTGCTGCAGCAGAGAAGAGAGATGTTTCTCTCTGCCCGCACCTCCCACTTCCCTTCCAGCACCAACCTCACCTCCAGAAGGGCTCCCAAGGTTGGGCCATGGACTCCGAAGTCTGAGCCACCACCAACAGGGTTTAGTGTTGCAATCAAATAAAACTTACACCCAAGTTAATCTGACACGTTTATTGATGTGCATAATTGTTATTGGACTGCACTGCAATTAGGCATAAATGGTAGGTCGTTCCTGTGAGTGGCTGTAATTAGTAATTCTCGTTTTTGGCCCAATCAAGTTTGGATTTTTGTTTTTTTCTATAAGCATGGAAGTTCCCCAGTGTCTGTAAACAACATTGATTATTGACAGTGTTCTGATTCACGCATTCATTTAGTCATTCACTCATTTATCAAATCTTTGACATGGAGGTCCCAGCTGGAATGCCTCATTTTCATGCTGATGCTGGGTAATTGTGGGTGAGTTATTCTACTTCTCTTAGCCTCAGTTTCCACATCTGTGAAATGGGGACGATAGCCCCTAGCTCATAGGGTTATGGTGAGAATTCTGTGAGATGAGGTATGCAAAGTGCTAAGCACTGTCCTAGGTCTAGAGTTGTCGCTCAAGTAGCTAGAATGTATTATTATTATTGTTATTATTATTTTATTATTAATGAGAACTTCTCCTGGAAAAGAAAGAGCGGAGCACCAAGAGCTCTTAACCTTTGGTCCTCAGATGAGAGGGTGATTCTGAGGGCAGAGGGGACCTGTCCCTTGGACTTTGCAGGGGACTGGAGGTCAGGGTGATGCAAGAGGTCACAGAGCCAGTGACATTTGGGTTATGGCAACTGCTGTGACCTTCTTCCCCCCACACCCCCTTCAGGTGAGTGGGGCTGGGAAGCTTCTGATTTTTCACATCTTTCATCTCATCGCTGCCCAGCTCTAAGGAAATACGGGGGTGAGTTAGACCACCTCATAGAGGGAAGTGCCCATATAGGGCAGAAGGCTCTTATTAAATGCTTGACCTGCTCCTGTCCCTGAAGATGCCTTATCAGACTTGAGAGAGTTCCAGAGGCTGAATTAGGCAGAAGGAGGGGAAGCTGGCTCTCATAGTATACTAAAAGTAAAGGCTTTGGGCCAGAGGGACTGGACAGAGGACAGACATTCTCGGAGGAAAACCTCTCCACATCTAGGAACCTTTGGACTCACTGGGGAAGACATGAGCTTCGCCAACACACCTCACTGGGAGAAAATGTGTGAGGGAGGCTCAAAGGGCCAGGAGGTAGTGAGGCACTGGAGGCTCCTTGAGCCGGGGAGGCAGATAGCCCTGGAGCGTGGGCAAGTAATGTGGCTTCTCTGAACCTCAGGCTGTTCATCTCTAAAATGGGGTCATAGCAGATGCTGTCCGTGTCTTACACATATCTCCTGCCCTTACCACTTCTGCACAAGCCCCCCAGTTTCCTACTGCCACCACCTGCATTGCTTTCCCTGAGGCTTTATGCTACCCCAGAGCCCACCTTGCACCTGTGGCATGCCAGAAGCACGTGGGATTGCCAACCTCCAGAGAGCAGCCTAGACCAAAGCTCTCTCCCCCTTGAATGGGAAACTGAGTTGCTTATTATATGCTGTTCCCAGAAGTCCCTGGGGGGATGGAGTCCCAGTTGCTTCCCATCTTTTCCCTTGCATCCTGCTGGGTACTGGCAACTCTGTCTTAAAGGAGCTCCAGCTACTGCGGAATTGGGGACAGAGGCCTGGGCCAGGCTGAGCTGACATTTAGGTCTTTGGAAATAAAGGACCAGGGCCCTCCTGTGACAGAGGCAGGACCTGGGGGCTTCTCTGGCAGGAAGTCCTGTGCTCCAGGGCGGGGCAGCTGCTCCGGAAGGCATCTCCACAAGGCCTCCTCTTCCCAGATCCCGTCTGGAGGCTGAGGCAGGCACTAATCCCCTAGGGGGAGCTGGTCCCAGCATAGGCCACCCTGCAGAAAGGCTTCATCAGCGGCCTCATTTGCATAAGATAATGAAACTGCAGTAAAAATAGTAAAAGAAAAAATGGCCTGGCAACTTTGTTTCCATAATGACAGATGCTTTTTAAACACTCAGCTTCTGTTTCCCAAGGAAGCACCATCAGGGCCCCAGGGGAGCCGCGTGCCCTGGCCCAGCTTGATTCTTGGAATGGCAACCTGCAGCTCCAGGCGTGCCCTGACCTCCCGCTGCTCCAAGCTCACTCCAGATAGACTTGGGGGTGGGGGGAGATGAGGGAGCCGGGGAAACTGACAGAAGGGCAGAGAAGGACCCTCCCGAATAGTAGTAAGCCTGATGTCTCACACTTAACTTGTGCTTTCATAGGAAGATTTTTCTTTTATTCTCACATGAGCTCCCTGAGGCAGTCAAAATGGGCATCCCCACAGCACAGCTGAGAAGCTAAGTCTTATGAATGATCCAAGGTCACCTGGTTAAATTAGGCGGGCAGAAGGGCTTTGAAGCTTGTCCCTGATTTTTTTTTTTTTGGAATTACTCCTTTATTTAGTGCCCTGGAGGTTTTTATACCCCGGGACTTTGCACATATTAAGACTCAGAAGAGGTGAAAAGTATACGTTTCTTTAAAGATGGGGAAGGGCCCAAAGGTGAAGGAGACTTCTTTTTCAGATTCTTTCTCAGGCAGTTCAGACTTAGGGAAGAATACAGATGGAAGTTTAAGATCTTCCAACAGATTCCCTTGAAACTATCATGGCTTCCTTATTCACTGAAAAATCTTCATGATTCAGGCCAGAGCTTTAAGACCATTGCTCTCTAGCAGTTAGCACATTCCTGTGTTTGCTAAATACTCCAAAAGGAGTAAATGAGTGCCTATATTAATTAGAACCGTGGGATGGAAGAGTTACTACTAGAATCCTTGGGTTGGTAAGTCATCGTCATCAGGGTGGGTTGGCTTAACTCAAACGGTCACTCCGTCCCATCGGACTGCTGTTCCTGATTCTGACATGAATGACCAGAGGCCCTTGCCACAGGAGATGGCAGGAGAGAGGGCATGTCCCTGACCTGGAGGCTGGTGGGGACCTGTGGGAGGTCAAAGCCAGCTCAACGGGTCTCAGACCTCTGTGCTCTGGAAAGGGTGAGACAGCCAAGGTCAAAGGGAAGGGAGCCCTTGACATTGAGGGTGCAGTTATCGGGGATGGGACTTCCCCAGACCTAGAGGCCAAAAAGGAACCTAACCAGAATCTGCTCCAGAACCATCTTGGCCTATCAGCTCCAAGCCACCTGGGCTTCATGGCTGCCTGGGGAACAGAAATGACAACCACCACAGTAATGATGATGGTGATGAATAAAACAAGGGAGAAGGGGCTTGTTCCACAGCTCAGAGGGAAGTCTCTAGTCTAGCCCCACTTGGTTGGAGGTGGGGAGGTGCCTTGACACACCATCACCTTCCCTCTAAGTGTTCAGGACCGAGCCCTGATTTCCTGATTCAATAAAAGAGGGCTTGGCCACGTGGGCTCTGAGCAAATTCTCAGGCTACAGATGGCTCTTTGCTCGTGCAAGATGGCCAGGGGGCGTCACCTGGCTGCTAAGGAAGCTGTCCTTATGGAGTTGCTGAGAAGGATGTCTAGTGGGGCGCACATGCCCAGGTCTATACTGGCCTCATGCAGGTAGAGAATGGGGTCCACTCCCTGGAATCGTCTGGGACTGGCAACCTGGGGGTCCCTCCACGTCTGACTCCGTTTCTGTCTGGCAATCCCTACCCAGGTTTCTTCCTCCAGCCTGTGGAATCTTGAGCCTAATTTGGGAAGTGGTGGAGGGAGAATGGGATCCTATGTCCTTCCAGATGCTTTGGGTCTTACACCAGAACCCAGATCTTTGAACTTAAAACCTGAGTATTTGCCCATCTTTGATTTCTCTGTGCCTTTGCCACTCTAACTCTTGGAATATTGGGGAGGGGTCCAGTTATTCGTTACTTTCCCTCCACGATAAAAGCTGCCATCGGTTGAGCTGTACCGGTGCAAGGCAGCTACAGTGTCATTGAATCCCTACAACAGCCCTCTGAGATGGGTCTTAGCCTCTCTTTTCTGCAGGCGAGGAAACTGAAGCTTGAAGAAGACACAGCAAGGGACAGAGCTTAGCAAGTTCAGCTCCCACGTCCCTGATTGTACTGCTTGGTGGGGCTTGTCATCAGGCCTAAAGAGGGGCCCTGAGTGATCTGGTGCCCCCTCCAGCCTAGATATTCTAGGACTTGATGAGAGGGAGGAAGAGGGCAGTGCAGTGGTAGGACTGAATTAATAAGCATTTCCGATGAGGCGAGTGAAGGGTTAAAAGGGAACGGGTCCAGCTCTGTGCTGCTGTTGAATGGGGTGGGTGGGCCTGGGTCTTCACAGCTTGGAGCAGGAGGGTGTCCTGAGGCCATGCTGCACACTGCTCCCCTCTAGGGCTTGGCTACTCTCTGTGCGGGCGAAGGACCAGCAGCCCAGGCCTCACCTGGGAGCTTGTCAGCAGTGCAAACTCTCAGGCCTGTCCCAGACCCACTGAGCCAGAGCTTTAGTTTAACAAGATCCCCGGGCATGTGTATGCTTAAGTGTGAGAAGTGCCGGTCTAGAGCCAGTTCTCAGATACACCCCTTTGCTGAGAATGTCCCCATCTAGCGCCCTCTGCTGAAGGGGTGGCAGGTGATTTGGAATTGGGACATTTTCATACTAGGTCATTGCTGTTGGGCCCTGGAGCAGGGGGGACTTGAAACCAGATCTGGGGTGGCTAGTTACTGCCGTGAACAAGGAAAAGGGTTGGTGGGGGCGGGGAGAAAGAGAGAGAGAGAGAGAGAGAGAGAGAGAAAGGGAGGGAGAAAGAGAGAGAGGAGCTTGGCTGTGCTTCCAGCAGACCCCATATAATGAAGTCTCTTTTTGCTCTGGTTGGAGAAGTTCTCTGTTCTTGCCGCAATGATCCCTGACTGAGGAACCTTCTTGAAGGTTTTTCTCCTGGGGGCTCAGTGCATTGGAACTAGGAGCCAGTGTCCTGGTGCCTGGAGATGGAAGGAGCACGAAGGGCATTGATCAAGGAGAGGCGGAGGCAGAAATAGCCCCGCTAACAGCAGCTGGGGACTGAGCCACACCAGCCACCTGGCTGCGCCCCCCCATCCCCCTCCCCCGGCCAAGGCCTGGCCTCCTAATTGCCTTCCCCTCCCTTCTTTGCCATCCCTCCTTCAAGAGGCAGCAGAGAAGGGAGGAGCTTCACATCTTGAGGGGGAATGTCCTGGGAGGAGCAGAATGGAGAGTGGAGAGGGTCAAATAGCCCCTTTTTGTATTCCAGCTCTGCATGTGGAAAGCCACACTGACGAGCTGTGTGACTTTGGGCAAGTCCATTCACTTCTCTGATCCTCTGCTTCCCTAATTGTAAAATGGGATATAACAGTGTCTCCTTCAGAGGGTCGTTGTTCAGTCCGTGGGAAGCGCGTATAAAGTGCTGGCAGTGATGCTTGGCGGGTACTGAGTGCCTGCTGATGTGGGCTCCATTTCCTTCCTTGGGGCAGGAGCAAGGAGCGCCCCCTCTGTGGGCAGAGAGGCAGCACACCCTGCTCTTGGGGGTGGGAGAGAGGCAAGGCCCAGCATCACTTCCTTATCTCCTACAGACAGAGCCGTGGAGAGAGAGAGCTCAGTGCCAGCCAAGTGGAGATGGGCCGAGAGGTAGAGTCGGGGGCTTCCCAGAGAGGCTGCCCGATCCAGAGACAGAGCAGCCCCGCTATCCCAAGAGGCCTGGCTGACCCTGGTCCAGAGCCTAGAGTGTCACAGACAGGCTTCTGGGCCAGGCTCTGTGTCCCCCGAGGGAGGAGTCTTGCCTCACTGCTCACCACTCTACCCCCAGGGAGGGCTCAGCACATAGGTGCTAATTCTCCTTCTCCTCCTCCTTTTTCTTAATAAAAATTGCTGTCACTTGTTGGCTTATGATACGCCCAGCCCTATACTAAGTACTTAACTTGCTTTTTCTCATTTAACCCTTACAACCACTCCACGGGCGGGTGGTTTTCATGATCATGCATTTTAAAGACGAGGAAACTGAGGCTCAGGGATGTGAAGCTGCTTGTTCAAGGTTATACACGTAGTAGGTGGTAGAGCTGGGACTCAGACACAAGTTATTTAAGTCCTCAGATGATGGAATAGGAGGGTGTGTATTTTAGGAGGCCTGCCCAATCCATAGAGCTGTTTTTTGGAATTTTCCAGTCTTCTCAACTCTCTTAAAGCAAAGACCCTGAGTACCATGATGGTATTATGTGACCCCGCCCCCCCACCACAGCTGATTGGACTATGATTATGATGATGTCATACATAGGGAAGCATGGAAGTTTCTGGATGCAAATTAGTCTCTGCCTATGAAATCTGTTTGCATGAGATTTGGAGGCAGAAGTGAGGCAGAGCCCCTCTTCCCGCCCCCTTACGGGCTGTTTCAGACACGAGGTTTTTCCAGCGGCATCACTACCGTTTCCTGGGTGATGACAAGCAATTGTGATGGGGATGGTGGTGGCCTCAACTTCTTGATCCAGGCTTTCTGAACCCTGGATTGTAGCTCTGGTGTGTTTTGCCTCCCAGTTCTAGTACCAGTCTCAGAGGGGGCCGCTCCCCTGGTGGGTCACTTCTGTACTGTTCTGGGAGCCACTGGAGGCCCATCTTGCTCCCTCATCTTTCATTGGTTTTGTAAATATCCATATCCAATCCCTTCCTGCTTAAAACGTCCTGCCCTGAACCCTTTACTATGTGTACGGTTTCCATCTCCTGAGAGTAACTGACCGAGCGCTTTCTCATTTCCAGTTTGAAAAAGCTCAGGCAAGAGCTCTGATTGGCCAAGTTTGGATAAGAGGCTCACCCAGCCTCCCCAACTGTTGCCAAAGGGACAGGGTCACACCAGGACCTGGCAGCTTCCAAGGTAGCTATGTGGATGGAGATGAGTTGGAGAGGAATGTGTCCAAGCGAAGGGAAGACAGAGGTCAGATGGTGTCAATATGGATGTCCCATGTCAGTATCTGCAATGGGAACCAGGAGCCTGGGCTGGAGCCATCCACCTGCTCGTCACCAGGGTCCCTTGCCCAGGACACAGTCAGCCCCGGTGAACGGCACAACTCAACTGGCAGCACCCTCTGGTTCTAAAGAGAGAAGAGAAGCAGAAAACACATCTCAAGGGATTCCTGTTTTCTAGAAACATTTCTTTATTTAAAATTTAAAACCATATTACTTCATACAGCAAACTGTGCACTTTGATATATCACAGTGTCTTAAAAAGGAAAATAATCGGATTTGTTTGGAAATTTATTTACATCAGCCTAGAATGATTGGCAAGTAACACAGTTACTATGAAACCCAAATTGTTACAAAATGTTTACAAAAAACTATATTCATAGAAATTCTGCATGTCCACAAAGGGCATCCCCTGAATGGCCCAGAGACCAGTGTGTGGGAACCATGTTGAGTGGTATTGGGAGGGGCGTCCAGGCACTCTGGTCTGGGTGGTGGGACAGTGGTCTCACACGGGGCTGCCTGGGGGCTCAGCTGAGGGGCTGGGAACCCAAGTCCCCATCGTGGGAGGCCCAGCCAGGAAGCTGGCCCAGGCAGAGGTGGGCTGGGGGCTTGGAGCACAGTGGCACGGGGGCCCCTGGAGCCTCTGATTCCTGTCCTGGAGCCAGGACAGACCCTTCCTCAGGGCGCCGGGTTCAGATGTGCTCTGGCCAGGGCCCCAGAGGCAGACCCAGAGTTAAGTGCAGACCAGTCTGGTGCATGGGGCCGAAGCAGAGGGCAGGCCGCTGACCACACGCAAGCCCACTCCAGACCATTTCTCTCCTGCGTGCTCCAGAGATGCTCTGACCTGTGATGCCACAGGACCACTAGCTAAAGGATTGGAATGAGAATAGATGGATCTGAGCGGGGCAGGGGTGGAGGCCTGCGGGTACTGCAGGGGCGGAGGGGGCACAAGCACCCTGCCAACTGCCCTGCAGGGGGAGGTGCAGCAGGGGAGAAGGCAGACAGATGGCATTGGGCTGTGCTCGGAGAGGAGTGCCTTCCTGGCTTCGCCTCTGTTACCCCATGTCACTGTTCTGCTCACATCTCTGGCTCCCCGGTCACTCCCTGACAGCTGACCCTGGGGTCAAATGGGGCTGGGGAGGTTGTCTGAGGTGGGACAAACTCTTGGCTGGAATTGCTGGGTCTATAGCTGCTGGAGGCCTCAGTTTTGATCTGTAAAAAAGAGACACACTGTGGGGTGATCTGAGGTCTGTTCTAGAAGACAGGGGAGGGGGATAAGGTCCATACCTAAGGGCACAGGGACATCAGACTGGCACGCTGGCAATGCCCAGGGGGCCATTCTCTTTAAAAAGGGTTTTCCTTAGCTGTGAGCTGTGCCTTTGCGTGTGGTTGAGAACGTGAGGCAGAGGCCTTTGCCACCTAGAATACTCCAGCCTTCTAGGGTATTTCAGGCAGAGCCTGACGCCTCCCTGGCGGCTGGGCAGGCAGGTACTGAGAGCTGGTCTAGGCAGTGGACCCCTCTTTCCCAGCCCTTCAGCTCCCTGGCAACTGCCCTGGGACCAGAGCTGTCATATCGACTCAGGAGCCAAGCACTGGTGTGACGTTGCTCCCCAGACCCAGGTCCAGCTGTTCTGCCTCAGACCCTCTCAAATGCAGCCAAGGCCCCTGGGCCACTCCTGCCCATCCCCAGGAGGCACTGGCTGTGCATGGGCCATCTGCCGGCCCCTCTCCCTCGGGGTCTGCAGCTCTGATGTACGCAGGCCCTTCCCTTCCCCCACGGGGCTCTCCGCAGCCCCTGCCCCAGGTGGCGTCCATCCCGCACGCCGCAGCTGCAGCCCCCATCTCTCACCTGGTCCCCACCCATACTGGCTGGGTTATGTACACTCTGTGTGCAGACGTGCGGGGAAGGGTGTGTATACACATGGGCTACAGGTCATATATACACTGTGCATATATATATACATACAGCATATATATATATATCTTTTTACATTCATATATATAATGTATAGAACATTAACCGTCTATCAAAAACAGTTTTGTGACTTTCACGTATGGCCTCAGCGCTGAACTTCTAACTCCAGAGCAAAGCCAGGACTGGAATGAAGGCTCGGCTCAAACTGGCCCGGGGACAGAGGGCAGGGCCCTTCTACTGTGGCAAGCAGCTGGGCCCGCTCCAGATGTGTCCACCCAGGCTGGGACTGTTCCAGATGTGTCTATTCCAGAGGCCCGTCTACAGAGCTGGGCTCACTTCCTGCATCTGTCCACGGGGCCGGGCCCATCTCAGATGTTAAAAGTCCATATAGATGTTTGTCCAGACCGCAAGGTCCTTCCCAGCTGGCTATCCACACAGGACCACGGATGTGGGCCAGAGTGGGTCCTACTTCCAGATGTTTGCACAGAGAGCTGGGAAGGGCTCGGGGAGGGGTGGGCTTCACACTGAGTGAGCAGCGTCCAGCCCACCCACACGCAGCAGGCCAGCAAGAAGATGGGGGAGGGAGCTTCCCACTGTTCCAGGTGGGCGCGTGCCTGCGTCTGACTTCTGACTTCCTGGAGTTTAAGGAGGGGAGTGACTTCCAACCATCTGGAGCCTTCACCCACCACTGCCACCCTCCTCCATCCACCACTGCCACCCTCCTCCATCCTGGCCCGGACCTGCCCTCCGCCGGGGCCCGGGGCCTTGCGGGGAGCCCGTGTGCTCAGCTAGCAGGGGCGGAGTCCTGGCTGTGGGGCGGTGGCTCCCACGCTTCAGAGATTCAGCGTCAGCTCCTCAGCCAAAGGGGCCTTACGCCTCTTGAGAGACACTCGAAGACACCTGAATGGTGACAAAACTCTCAGGGTTTTCTTAACTGTCCATAGAAGAGAGACCAATACAGGTCAAGGGGAGAGAGATAAGGAGCCCTCATGGCCCCAAACCCTATGATCTCAGCGGGTAGTGTGTGTCTTCACTGCTGCCCCTCAATATGGCCAGTTTGATCAGGCTGAGGGGAGGCACTGGCTTTTTGGGGGAGGGGATGGGGGTAGAAGGTAGGGGAGTCTTTTCTTCAGGGCCGGCATGCGGGGCCAGACAGGGACGGGCCAGCACCTGCTCGGGCCGGTCTCATCTTTGCTCCATCCAAACCAGTGTTGATGCCTCCATCACTCCCAGCCACTGACCTCAGTGCCTCCGTGTGGGCGTGCTCCCCCTGCCCACGTGCACCTGCTGCGGCTCAGATCCTCGTCCGCGGGCAGGTGGGCCTGAACTTTAATTCCACATGACCCGCCTTGCTGGGAATAGCTCCCTGGCCCCCATCCCCAAGATGCAGTGGCACCTTCAGTACCCCGGGAGAGAGAGAGCTCACATGTGGGCAGAAACAGGCTCTGCTGCACTCTGAACGCTGGGCTGGTCTCAGAGACAAACAGGTCATCAGGCAGAGCTTGGACATTATCCACACACACGGACATAAGGCTTGAATGGGAGGCGAGATCAGGCCGCGTGTCCTCCCATCCCTGTGTAGGACTCGAGAAATCATTTCAGTCCCTTTCAGGGGATTTCCCAAATTGAACTGTGCCTCTGATTTCCAGCATTCTCTCCTCCTTCGATGGAGCTCTTCCTACCCACTCCACCTCCTTGTCGCCCTTCCCATCACAGTCTATCTATGTGCATAGCCTCAGAAGAAATGACACATTCATGGCATGTCACACACAAAAGCACACACACGTGTGTGTGATACGAACATGGATGTGGGCATGTGCTATGAAATTAGACCGGATAAAGAGAGCGGTTCATGTTTGTGGTTGGTGAGAAAAAATCGGCAGATACCTTCATCAGAATCTGGTTATCTGGTAATTGCCAAAAAAATGTCATTTTCCCTTCAAACGGGCCACTCTACCAAGAGCAAAGGAGTCACTGGCCGTGAGTCCCTGCAGCGTTTCGCCTCCACTTGGCCGGTCTCCCCGTGCCCATGCCTATGTCATCTCGGCAAATCTTTGTGACAATGATCTCTCCACGACAGAAGTGTTTGCACACTCTGGTTCCCTGCCTTCCTGATTGTCCGTCTCTGCTCCTGCTGTGAGCTGGAACATATGCGTGCATTCGAACACACGTATGTGAGCGCACTCACACACGAACGCCAGTCCCATGTGGCTTCTCACATACAACACGCATTGCCCTGTGCTACGTGTCTGTCTGGTTCCGCCCTCCACTGCACACACACATGCGCACGCACGCTCACACATGGACCCCTTGATGACATGGCTTCTCCGTTTAAACATATTTGGCAATGTTTGCAGGTGTTATTCTGTTCTCCACCCTCTGCCATTTGGTGCACAAACGCACACACACACAAGCGTACACAGTCGTTCACGCATGCATACATATGTATACTCACCAGAACCCCATTATGACATGGCTTCTCCTGTTTTTACATGTATGGGGTCCTGCGGCTTGTCCAGATATTTGTCTCCCTCACCCCCAGTTCACACACATGCACACACACACGTCAGAACCCAAAGGATTCTCCTATTATTGCATGCCTGGACTCTGTCACCTGCCTAGTTTGCCCTTCATGCCCAACCCACAAAGATGAGACATACAAAGATACACATATATGCGCGCACACACACACAGACACACACACACTCCTACGCCCAGGAGCTCACAACAGCATGGCTTTTCCTATCATGACGTGTGTTGGCTACATGGTATGTCCAGCCCTCTTCTCCCACCTCCAGTGCACAGAGCCTATTGGAGCCACTGTGATTCTGGGAACCAGTCGGTTTGGCCCTGCAGCTCAGTTTGGAGGAGGGACGGTATTTATCACAGGAGTCCACTGTGCTCTCCTGCTTTGGGAGTCCTGAGGGGAGTCAGAGATTACCCTTCACCCCAGCTGAGAAGGTTCTTGAGACCTAAATGTAGCTCTTCCCTAACCAGGGTCCCCAAGCAGAAACAGGAGAGTGGTGGAGGGGTGTGGCTGGTATCTCCTGGGTCCCTGTCCAGAGTCTCCAGGCCCCTTTCCGTTGCTCAAAACCTGCCCTCTGCCCTTGGCCACGGGCAGCCCTGCTGGCCCCATCGTGTTCTCTTTAAGGACACTTTGTTCCTATTCCCTCCATGTCTCATTCATCTCCCAGAATCTTAGAGTCACAGACCTGTAGGGTATCTGTCACAGCTAGCTGGAACCCACAGATCACCTGGTCAACCCCTCACTGTACCTCATCTCTGCTGAACCCCCAAACCCCACAAGGTCCCAACTACCCCAGACAAGAGACCAGGGGCCATAAGGGCCTTGTGTCTCTGTGTGGGGCCTTTGGTTAATTCTCCAGGAAGCAGCTTCTCCCTCCCCACCATGGGGGCCCCTATCAGGGAGGCTATTTTGCTCCTGAACACTTGCTTTTCCTGGGGAGCATCTTTAGGTTTGGCAAGTCCAGGAGGCCAGGTGTTCGTAAGGGCCCTTCTGGCTTTCCCCATCTACCCCAGAGTTAGCCTGTGCCATTGGACATCGTCCTCTTTGGAGGAGGGGTGATGACGTTCACTTCAATCTAGGCTACTTTCCTCCTTCCATGATGACAGGAGAAGGTCAAGGTCAACTGGCCAGGAATGGGGAGCTGCTGAAGGGTAGATGGCAAAGAGCTCAAGCTCCCTAATGCCACCAGGGTTTAGAAAACAGCTTGGTAACCAGCGAAGTACAATCTGCAGGCTCGAGGGCCTGAGGGATTTCCATGGGATCCACTGTTTCTCTGGGCTTCAAATACTGTCTCAGTCTCTAGGCATCCTTTGCAAGAGATTCAGGGGGTCTTCTTTCCTCTGGCCGGAATGTGGGGAAGAATTTGCTCTGACCACTCCTCCATTCCTAGAGACCTCCTAGAGGAGTAGGACCCATTGGGACATTGTCCAGAAGAATTCAAAATGGCGGTCTCTGCGTATCCTCCTCTCCCCCAGCCTCCAGACTCCTCTTTTCCTCTATGGGGCTCTCTGCCTTCAACTTTGCCCAAACAGGGGCTTCCATGGGTGGTGTCAAGTCCAGGAGATCAGGACCACATAAGCAGCCCCTGGGGGATGAAGTCTTCCTTCTGCCCAGGCATGCGGGGTGGCCAATCCCCAACTTCAGCTCCCATTGGCAGCCAAACTGTAAGATCCTCAAGGGACCCAAGGTTTGTGTCTCTGGTCTCACAGTCAAGTTGCAGGAGGCCTGGGCTCACGGGGAAGGAGTGGCAATAGAAGAGCTGTTTCCCATTTTCTTTGGCCCCTGCAGGGCCATGGTAGAAACTTCTGACTGGAGAAGAGAGTCGAGGGGCAGATGAGTTTGGCCTGAGAGAGGCATGTGCTTCCTTTGGCCTTGGCTGTCTTGGCTGGCAGCTTTAGAAACCCATAGAAGAAACAAGAGGAGGGTGAAGCCCGAGCAGCTGGCCTGGGGGCCTGCTGGTTTCCTAGTAGGTAAGGGCAGAGGACTCCTGGCCCAACAGGCAGGCAGCAGCTCTGGTCCCCAAGCCCACTATGGGGACTGGGGATGTTCCTTCCAGTGTCCTTTGCTCTCCTCCGCCCTGCCTGCAGGCCTGTGGTCCCCGCCCCACCTGTGCCTAGGGGAACACGGGGGCCAATGATGTGCTGCAGGTCATGCTGTCCTTGCCTGGAAGCCGGCGATCGTTGAACGTGTGCATGTTGATGACGGCGTCGGTCTTGACCATCATGGGAGGCTGCGGCTTGTGCTTGACCCGACGCTGGCAGGTAAGGGAGAAGCGGATCTCGTCGGCCATGGTACTGCAGAAGGAACGCTGGGGTGGGGGTACGGGGTGGGAGGGCAAGGGGCACATGGGTGAGGCCCGACCCTGCAACTCCAGCCAAGTCCCCCCCTTCCTCCCAGAGCCTGTGCTGAAGCTACCAGGTCTCCCTCACACATTTACCCCACCTGCCTCCTGCCCCGTGTAAGGTGATTATCTTGAGTAGCAGCCTACAGAACGTCACGTCCTTGTCTGGAGTCTAAGGTGGTATCATCTTAGCCCCATGTTACGGATGAGCCAACTGTGGCTCTGACTGGCATGCACATTCATGTTGGAGGAATGTACCCGCCTGACCTTTCTCCACTAGCTTCTGAAGGCAGGAACCAGGCAGTTTCATCCCTATGAGCCCGGCCCCCAGCTTTAGGCCTGGCTCAGAGTCAGTGCTTAAGAAACATTTGATGAATATATGGGTAACCTTGCTGGAAGGGCTTCCAACTGAGGGGAGGGTCACCGCGCTCCCACTCAGGGAAGTTCAGTACATATTTCTCAACTGGGAGGCAGGTCCCTGTAGGGCTGTGGGTGGCAGCGGCCTCTTCTGGCCTGGGTCCCTGTGGATATCCAAGAGGGACAGCTCAAGTGCAGCACTGCCCACAGGTATCTGATGACAGTGGCTCCTATGAGACCAGCTGCCAGAGGTTGTCCTGCAGCTTGTCGAGAAGGCAGTGGGGCTGGGAGGTCCGGGCATCAGCACTGAGACAGTTTGTAGGTAGGCTGTGTGGTGAAGGGGAAGGGGGACCTGGCTTTGAATTCTGTCCCTGCCTCTTACCAGCTGTGTGACCTTGCCAAGTGTCCCCTTTCTTCCCTACTAAATGCAGACATCGTCCCTCCTCGCCTCCCTTTCTTGCTTCTGAGACTATTTACTGAGACCCACTCTGTGCCAAGCACTGTTCCAGGTGTTAGGCACACAGCAGTGAAAAAGACAGATAAGGTCCTAGCCCATGGTCTAGGAGCCCATGGTCTAATGATGGGACAGAAATAGATAATAAACTTGTGAACAAATAATTTCAGAGAGGGATAACTATTATTAAGAGAATAAAGCAGTGAAATGGGATAGAGTGGGGTGGGGAGGGGGGATAGGTGGGGAAGACCACTTGAGCTTCAGCTGAATGACCAAAAGACTCTAAGAATATGGAGCTCTGGGGGAAGAGCATTTCAGGTAGATGGAACAGCATGTGCAAAGGCCCTGAGGCAGAAATGTGCTTGGTTAAGGACTAAAAATGTGGCCAGTGTGTATGGAGCAGAGTAAGTGAGGGGGGAGGGTGGGAAGGAGGAGGTTGGAGACGTGGGCAAGGACCAGATCTCATAGGCTTTTCGGTGGAATTTGGAGCTCATTCCAATTGTAATGTAATTCTAATGGAACCCAAAGAATTTGATTGTTATTTTTAGATGTATCATAATTTTTTAAACCATTCCCTATTATTGGACATTTAGGTTTTTTTCACATTATAGTTAACACTTCAACAAACAACCTTGTCAATAAAATTGCACATGTCCTTGGCCACTTCCATTGGGTGCATTTCTAAAAGTAGAAACTGGGGCTTCCCTGGTGGCGCAGTGGTTGAGAGTCCGCCTGCCGAGGCAGGGGACACGGGTTCGTGCCCTGGTCCGGGAGGATCCCACATGCCGTGGAGCGGCTGGGCCCGTGAGCCATGGCTGCTGAGCCTGCGCGTCCAGAGCCTGTGCTCCGCAACGGGAGAGGCCACAGCAGTGAGAGGCCCGCGTGCCGCAAAAAAAAAAACAAAAAAAACAAAAAAACAGAAATTGGTCAAAAGCATGGCCACTTTTTAATAAAGACTCTGGCCATACTACAAAGTTACCTTCCAGAAACTTACCCTCTTGGACTCCCCCCAGCAATATGGGAACATGTCCCTTTTCTTATACCCATGTGAACTTGAACACCGAGAATTATCTTTGCCCCTCCTCTTTGCTAACTCCAGCTTCCTGATTATAAAGGACTCCATTTAATTTTGGATGGATGGGTAAGAGCATCTTATACATATGACTTAACTGCAATCTCCTTCCACAGTTGCCCTGAATCCCTTTGAACTTTGCTGTGAGAGGAGCTTCCCCGCAGCCCAGTAGCCTTCAACTCAAGGTGCACATTTGAATCATGCCGTACACTTTAAGAAGCCTATTCCAGGCTCTACCACAGGCCAATTAAAACACAGTCTCCGGGAGTGAGGCCAGGGTATTAGCACTTAAAACACTTTCTCCCTGTGATTCCGATTTGCTACTGGGACCCAGAACCACTACCTAACCACAGTTGATGAATTAATCAGACAGGTTGAACCTAGCAAGCTTGGGCCGGCCCTCCTATCTCTTTATTTATTTATTTATTTTGGTTAAACTTTTGATTATGGAAATTTCCAAATATATGCAGAAGTGGAGAGAAGAGTATAATGAATCCCCTATGTAAGCATCACGAAGCTTCGACAATTACCCTGGAGGGGTTTATGCAAGGGAATGACACGGTTTGAATTAAGTTTTAAACAGGGCGCTGGCTGCTGTATGGAGAGCAGCTGATCGAGAGGAAAAGTGGAGGCAGGAAGGCCAGACTGGAGGCTGGTGCATGATCCAGCTGGACAGGATGGGTGTGGCCTGGTGTGGAGCTACACTGAGGGGAAAACATGCTCGGAGTCAGTGCAGAGGTGGGGCTGGCAGGGCTTCCTGGTGGACTGGATTCAGAGTGGGCTACGGTGGGGATGGGATCAGACACCACCTTGCACCTGGCACATAGGGGGTTAGAAACCAGCGCAGACCCCGTTCCGTCTCCTTCCCTTCCCCGCGCAGGCCCCAGCTCCTGGGGGCTTACCTGCTCTCGCTCTGCTGTCTTGCGGAGCTTATATACAAACTCGCCCACAGCCACCAGCACAGACAGGACCAGCCCGGCGGCCAGGACGATGAAGATGCCCCCGATCTTCTGGATGCCCAGGGCGCTGGCCTCTTTGTTTTCCTCCTCGGGACACCCGCTGCCCCGCCACCACTTCTCCTTCAGGACGTGCAGCTTGTCCTCCTCCTGCAGCTGCAGGATGGCGATGGTGATCTTGTCCCGGTATGGGGAGCCTGAGCGGGGGAGAGAGGAACCTGGCTGTCAGCAGCCTTCAGTCCACCTGTGCGCCCCTGTCAGTACCCTGGTGGGTGCCAGACACCACCGCTGGGCCTCTCAGTACGCTCACCCAAAGGGGGACCCTAGTGCCAGGAGGCCCCTCTTGAAATCCACCTATGGTGTCTGGGTGGAAGGGTCCTGATTTGGGGTGCAGAGTCTCCATAGGCCTGCAGAGCATCTGGGCAGCATCAGCAGGGGTGAGGTCAGGGAGAGGAGGCGTGACCTCTGAATTGACCCCCCACCTTTGTGCCTGCCCAGGTCTCCTCTGCTCAGGCCAGGCCTGACCTCACAAGGCTTGTGTCTCTACCTTTCTGTTTCTGGGCTGAGGAAACAGCCCAGTGGGGTTTTAAGGCTCAGTGGGGTGACCTGGGAGAGGGAGCAGGGGGCCGTGTGTGCGCACGAGTGGATGCGGCGGTTTCGCTCACCCTTTGTCACCCGCCACCCTCCCGCCTGCAGCCCCACGCTCACCCATGGGCGTGCCAATGCCGTAGCCCTTGGAGTCGATGAGGCCCCCGATCTGGGTGAGGTTGCAGTTCCTCTGGGTGATGTACTCGATGGTGGTGGACTCCATGAGCAGCGCGTAGTCGGCTGTCAGCGCCCGCTGCACGCCCTCCTCGTTGTTCTTCACCAGCGCCGAGGGCTTACTGCTCATGAAGGCCCACATCTTCTCGAAAGTGGAGATCTTGGATTTCTGGGCCGTGGGGAGGGATGAGGGGTGGTGATGCACACAGAGGTACTGAGCACACAGGGATCAAGTGCAGCTCACCCCTTAGCGGGGCCCGGGTCACTGAACTTCGTGCACAGTCCTCAGAGCGAGGGAGTGCGACCCACTGCGCAGATGTGGAAACTGAGGGCCTGGGCGGATAGGTCCCCAAACGCACAGCTGCTGAGTCATAAACCTGAGTCGAGCCAACCTACCCGAAAGCACTTGGCTCTTGGCCACGGCACGAGTATGTTTCAGGCTGTTCTTTTAAAAATTAATTTTCTCTCTCTAAGATTTATTGAACAATTAAACACGTGCAGGTCCCGCTCTAAGTGCTTTGCCTGCATTAACTCACGGATTCTTCCCAGCAATCATAGGGGGCAGGTACTGTCATTAGCCCCATTTTACAGATGAGAAAATTGAGTTTACCTGTGCCTCAATTTGCCTAATTTACTCAGACACAAAGTGGCAAAACCAGCTTCTAACCCAGGCCATCTGGCTCCACAGCCCATGCTCCTAACCATAGAGCTGCACTGCCTCGCAGAAGCCACTGTGAAGGTGGGGGGAGGGGCAGGGGCTGATGAGGGCAAAGCTCGGTGGATTCTGGGCCTCCCACTCCCACTTCAAGCAGGTCGCTCTATGTACCATGCTCCAGGGGAAGATTTGTCTGAGGCAAGTGCTCCTGTCTGTTCTTCAAAACAGTAAAAGAGAAGCAGGGGGCTTCCCTGGTGGCGCAGCGGTTGAGAGTCCGCCTGCCGATGCAGGGGATGCGGGTTCGTGCCCCGGTCTGGGAAGATGCCACATGACGCGGAGCGGCTGGGCCCGTGAGCCATGGCCGCTGAGCCTGCGCGTCCGGAGCCTGTGCTCCGCAACGGGAGAGGCCACGACAGTGAGAGGCCCGCGTACCGCAAAAAAAAAAAAAAAAAGAGAAGCAGGGTGAGAATTGCAGAGAGGGGAGAAGAGTGGGGGCAGTCAGAGCAGGTGGTCCACAGACCCCCTCAGCCTCTCGTTCCAGAGCATCCTGGGCAGGACGCTGCTCCATGAATACGGAACCAGCATCCCTAAGATCAGGCCTGGTGGGTGGGCTGCTGCGCGTGCCCCGCCTGGCTGGGGAGACCCAGAGAGGGCCTGGGGCCAGGAGAGGGGGCCAAGGTTCCATGTTGCTTGCTGCCTGGGGAGACTGGGCAGACCTGGGTGCGTGCACTCATGAGATTTCTTGGGAACTTAGTGCCTGCCGGCTGCCTGCTCCCAGCAGGGATCAGCCTTGCCTCTGCTGATCCCAGGGGAACAGGTGGCTCTGCAGGCCTCATTGTCCCTGGCTGTTTCCAAGTCTGGCTGTGCCTGTTTGTGATGTCAGCCTGTCTGACTGGTACCCGGCCCAGCTCCAGTGTGCGTGATGACATGGGTGTGCTCAAACAGGCTGGCGCGGGGCTGCGGGCGGGGGGAGAAGCTGTGACTGCCAGGAGTGGCGGGGGGAGGGGGCTGGGAGGAAAGTGGACCTTCTCCTCTCCAGGTGTTTCCTAGCGCTAAGGGCTGTCCCCTCCAAGACTGGCTCCTGGAGACCCAAGCACGCCTCGGGGAGGAGGGAGCCCCGGAGCAGCAGGCAGCACCCCACTCGAGATTCCACCTGAGCCCCGAATCTCTTGAGTGCCAGGGATGCCCCCTTTGGGCACAGGGCCTGAGGGCGCCTTCATAGACGAGCAGCCACTCCCCTCCTGCAAATTTATCTGCCCCGAAGCTGAAGGCCTGGAAGGGCTCAGATGCCCAGAGCCCTCAGTGGGTTCCATCGGAGCAGCAAGCTGGCTGCCGCCCGCTCCTGCCGTCCTCAGCCTGTCCCACTATCAGCTATTCCTGCTCCCCGGCTATTCCATCCTCCCATGGCTCCCAGATTCTCCCCCCGTCCCCACTTAGCTACTCTTGCCCTTAAGAACATTCCTGATGTCCAGCTCTTCCAACTCTCCAGACATTTCTTATTTTCTAGATAATTTCTGATATCCAGACTGCCTTCTCCAGTTTCTCCCTTGGGTCCATTCTCACTCTGCTACTTTTCCCACCCTGATTCTCTACAGTCGGAAGCTTTGAACTGGCTCCAATTATCCCCATCCCTGGGATTCATGCCCTGGTGTGATCCCTTACCCTTGAGTGTGGGCTGGGCTCAGTGACTTGCTTTTAACCCCCGCCCCCAGGAGTGATGGGATGTCATGCCTGAGATTAGGTTACAAGAGACTGTGACTTCTGTCTTGCTTCTGCTCTCTCTGGCTCCTCTGGCTTGCTGCTCTGATGGAAGCTGGCTGCCATGCTGTGAGCTGCCCCATGGAGAGGCCCACATAGCAAGGAACAGAGGGCAGCCTCCAGACGACAGTCAGTGGAGATGGAAACCCTCTGCCCAACAGCCCAGGGGGAACTGAATGCTGCCAACCACCACGTGAGTGAGCTTAGAAGTGGAGCCTGGAGATGACCACAGTGTTAGCCAGCACCCTGATCCCAGCCTGTGAGAGGCCCTGCACAGAGGACCCAGCTATGCCAAGCTGATTCCTGACCCACAGGCTGTGAGGTCATAATGTTGTTGTTTTAAGACACTAAGTTTGCGGTAATTTGTTATGCAGCTATAGGTAACTGATACACTCTCTTACACACATACTGACGCAAGCTACTTTTATTCCCAAGATCGTTGCTTTTTCAGATGACCAGTTCCAACTCTCCTTCTAATCAGGTTATCCAAGTCCAATCATCACTGCTTGGCAGGGACACATGGCCTCAGACACTCTGCTCTCTTGGTTATTGTAACCAAATACTATTCTCCAATCAGTGGTTTCAGCACCTCAGCTCCTTTTCCATCCCAGTCTCTCCTGCTTTCCAAATTCTCCTTCTTCTACTAGAGGTGGGAATTAGGAGTGTAGGAGGCCATCAGGGCTCCTTTTACATCTCCTAATGCATGCAGGCATGCATCCATCCATCTATCCAGCCATCCATCTACCTATCCATCCACCCACCCATCCTCTCATTCATCATGTTCATGTTCTCACCCCTTCACTCACACACTATCTACACACTAATTCATTCAACTAACTATCCAACTATCCACCCAGCCTTTTACTTATCCATCCATCCTTACATCTCACCCATCTTACCCACTCATTCTCCGACACAACCAGCCATCAGTAACTTGAAAATGAACCACACAGGGAGCCCTGTCCCACTCCTTCTGTCTCAGAAGAGGATGAGAACTTCTCCTCTTTCTGCAAACGCCTCCCTGCATCCTCTCCCCAACACCCCATTCCTTCTATACATAGGCATGCCTGACATCAAAATATATGCTCTTCCCAGTAACACCCCATCATAAATGGAGATAGAAATTTCCACTGGAGGCTGGCGAGGGAGAGGCTGGTATTGAGGCTGATGGGCTTTGAGGAGAGACACATGAAAGCCTGAAGCAGGTGAAGGAATGGAATGGGGAAGATGGGTAAAGACACCAGAAAGCTTGGGCCAGTTAAGATGAAAAGTGACGATAAGGCGGGAAGCTGGCTGTGATGCTGATTTCAAGAGGTTCTGCTCTCCCAGCTCCAGTGTCAACTAATTCATTACCTTCTTCACCTTTAGGCAGATGGGTCTGAAATCTTCTTCCCTAGAAAGGTGGCCCCTGTGTTTGTCTCATATCTTGGGATCCCCATTTTCAACAAAACCCACTGATAGTTTCTGATTCCCCTTAGGTTCTGTCCTTGAGTGATTCTGTGATTCTGAGAACATCCCTGAAAAGCTTCCCTGTGCACCTCTGAGGCAGGGAGGGATACAGCCAGGGCCCCTCCTGGAATCTCAGTCCCCTCTCCTATCTTCCTGGGCCTCGTCACAAGATGCCTGAGTTCCGTCACTGGCCTGAGTTACTTACCACCCCAAGGAATGGAGTCTCACGTACCTACGACTCTAATGCCATCCTCCCTGTCCCAGCTCCAGTGGGAACCTTAATAAGCATTGCTTCAGGGCCAGTCACCCAAATCAATTAATGGAATCGCTTGGAGCAGCCGATACAGGGCGACATGCCAGGACGGAGAGGATTTTTTTATCAGTGAATTTGGCAAGAAAGTAAGTTTCAGACTCACGACTTTCAATTCTAGCCTCCTCAAAGAAGTAAATTGATTTTCCCCCACTGAAGATATTTAATCTTGAGAATTTAACATTTCTGCACAAGAAAATGTATATAGGTATATATATATATGTATAAAAATATATATCAATTCCAAAGAGAGCTGAATCTCAGGGAATGTGTGTGGGGAGGCAATGTGATTCCATGTGAGACCTTGAGTATTTTCCATACTGGAAAAGAGACCTTTTTCCAGATTAACTGGCTTTCTTATCCCTGGATGTGGAGTCTTTGGCCTTATTGGATCCACGTACCCGAGCAGTTAATCATGTCTCTTGGGTTATTTTCATGGGGACCAGGAGGCTCCCTGCCTCTGCCCACTTCGCCAGGGCAGACTTGCTGACCCTCTGGCCCAGCAGCTGCCTCTGCTGTCTGCATGTGCCCCTGAGGCTTGCCTGTGCGGGGGCTGCAGGCTGGCCCCTGAAGGGGGAGTTAGGAGGTGAGGGCTGCAGGCTGACCCTTGCAGAGGGGAGTCAGGAGGCGAGGGCTACAGGCTGGGGATGGAGGTGGTGGGAGGGGTCGGCTCCACTGCATGGACTCTGGTGTCACACCTAGCTGGGTTCAAATGCCAGCTCCTTCTGTGACCACAGGAAGTGATGTCACATCTCTGAGCCTCATTTTCCACATGTGTAAAATGGGAATCAGCTTAGCCCAGAGCCAGGTTCCTAGGCAGTGCCTGATAAGTGGCCAGCGTCATTCTCTGTCTTCAAGCCTCCTTATTCTCTTTAAGGCTCAGTTTTCTCATCTAGAAATTGGGGATAATAATTTCTAGAGTGCAGAGTTTCTATAGAAACTAAATGACACAGTACTCAGTGGCAGAAAATTCCAGTGCTGAGACGGGCCAGGCAGAGTACTGTAAATAAGTAAAGACTGCTGAGTGGAGTTCTGATAAGCTGGAGATGGCCGCCACCTCTTGGCACCTGACAATCTCTCTTCGGGAGAGCCAGCTCAGTGATGCCCCTTCATCTTTCACATTTTCGAGAAGCTGGATATGTGAATTTTTTAAATGCAAAAATCTCCCCATTTTAAAATGCTGGCCACTAATTAAAAATATATAAGAGGGCTTCCCTGGTGGCGCAGTGGTTGAGTGTCCGCCTACCGATGCAGGGGACACGGGTTTGTGCCCCGGTCCGGGAAGATCCCACATGCACAGAGCGGCTGGGCCTGTGAGCCATGGCCACTGAGCCTGCGTGTCCAGAGCCTGTGCTCTGCAAGGGGAGAGGCCACAGCAGTGAGAGGCCCACATACCACAAAAAAAAAAAAAAAAAAAAAAAAAATATATATATATATATATATATATATATATATATGAAATGTGCTGCCCCCCAAAATCGTATCTGTGAGCTAAACAGGGCTGTGTATCACCAAGAATATACAATAAAAATAGTTAACATTTATTGTATGCATTCTCTGTGTCAGGTATGGTTCTAAGTTTTCTATATAAATTATCCCATTTAATCATCTCAATAATCACCTCTACAAGGGGTGTGTGTGTGTGTGTGTGTGTGTGTGTGTGTGTATATACTATTATTATACCCATTTCATAGGTGAGAAAACCGAGGCACAGAGAGGTCATCAGTAACTGAGTCGTTTTCAATAACTTCCCATCATCCCCAGGCCTCCCCTGCCCCTTTTGCTGCCTTCTGCCTGCCTGCTCTGGGTCTCTTCTATTCTGAGGACCTCTGGGCTCCCCCTGAAGTGTTTAGCTCTGTGCAGGGGTAGACAGCCATCCTGTGATAGAGGCACCAATATCCTCCACAAAGCCCCCAGGCCCAATCTGGAGGGACCTGGAAGAAGAGAGGTTCTCCAGGTGTCCACTGGCTGGAGCTTCTCCATGGGACTGCAGTTAAACCCTTGCCTCAGGAGGGGACTACATGGCAAAAGGAGAAAAGGGGCCAGCCAACTTGCCCATCTTCTGGGTCAGCCAAACAGAGGGGCATCCAGAGGAGAAAGCCTTTGCCTTCAATGTGCTGTGTGCCTAGCACTGGCCTAACCACTGTGTATACAGTGGCTGATTGAATCTCCTTGCTAATTGCTGAATGGTGGGAATCAGTATCCATGTCATCCAGGTGAGCAAATTGAGGCTCAGAGAAGTGAAGTGACTTATCCAAGGTCACCCAGCACAGACAACAGCCAAGACTCAAGTCCTGGTCTGTCTGACTCTGAGACTGCGCCAGGCTGCACCACAATGAATTCTGCCTGGTCACTGCATTTCTGTCCTCCTATCCTGCTTCTGCTTGAAAGCAGGGCTAAGGCTCTATCAGAGAGGCCAGCAGACAGGTCAGGAGAAACTGGGAGCTGAGCTTGGGAGCACCCTCCTGAGCCTTCCAGCCCAGGGAAGAGTCTGCTGAGCAGCTGGAAGGTAGGGAGATAGACTGGATGGCCTCTCCAGGCACCTTCCAGGCTCAGTTGCTAGGATGGGGCAAAGCTGTGCAAGGGGTGGGGCTTGACGGTGCCAGGGACCTGGGGAGCCTGGAACTCTTGGTCCCCAGCTCTATCTCTTTCCTAAGTGGCTGTCACTCACACACAGTCCCTCCCACGTGTGATGTGTCTCTCCCACCGCAACACCAAAGAGGGCTAAATCCTTGGAGAAGCTGTCTTCTGACATCCTCTGCCTTCAAAGTTGCCCAGCCCTCCCCGCCAAGAACACGCTTTCCCAACGTCCTCCTTTCCATTTGCCTACATATTTTTACAGCCAAACAACACTTTCAAAGGCCTCCTTTTTCTTCTCCTAATTAATTTTTATCTTCCAAGACGGAGGGAGGACAACACGGGAGACATTGTTTGTGATGTTTGCTGCTCCCTGACAACTCTTCAAATGAAATTTCCTCTGGAATGATGGGCTGCCACTAGCCACGCGTCTCCCAGGCTACAGAGTGGGGGAGCGAGGGGTCTGGAGCCCCCCGAGAGACCAGCGTCTCGCTTCCTGCTGTTGTCATCTTTGGATGGGAATGGGCTCTCTCCCTCGAGTGCTACTCTCAGCCAGGGGGGCTTTTTAAGACAGTTTGCAGCTTAACCAGGAAACATGCTAACTGCAGAAATGAAGTTCATTTGCCCTGTGCTCTGGAACCTTCAGGGGTGCTACCTGCTGGGTTCCTGTCCTCAGCATGGTCTCCTGTATTTGCTTTACTTGGCCTCTGCTGTCTTTTAATTCCATCCTTTAATTCGACAACGGCATCCACTCAACGTGATTATTTAAGCAACTACGATGTGCCAGGATGGTTCTAGGCTGGGGATACGGCTTCACTCTTCCCCAAGGAACTCCTGGACTGTGGCTGGCTCTTTAGAGAAACAATATGGACACGGAGACAAAGAGCACAGGCATTAGAGCCAGACTACTTGGATTCCAATCCCAGCGCTGCATTTCACCAGCTGTGTGACATTAGGCAAGAAATATGAACTCAGGTTACTTTCTGAGCCTTCCTTTCATCATGTGTTAGAGGTGATAATAATAGTCTCAACCTTCTAGGGATGTTATGAGGATGATAGGAGCGAATACAGGTAAAGTACTTGGAACATTGCCTGGCACACAGTAAGTGCTCAATAAACGTTACTATAGTTTTGACTTTGCCAATGTCTCCTAGACATCCTATGGCAACCTCTGGAGCTGATTCCTGTTCAACCCTAGTGCCAGTCTTGCCGTATACACTCATGGGTGGGAGAGAGGACCATCCCTCCAGGAGAAGACCCTGGAGTGGCTGCGGGAGAGGGCAGTGTGTGTGCAAACAAAGTATCTGACTGTACATCCGGCTCCATTGATCCTTGATCTGCTGTTTGATCACCCGCAACTCACCCAGCCCCTCTGGACCTCTGTTTCTCTAGGTTAAACTCAGGTTTCCTTCCAGCTCTAACTTGAAAGTGACCATAAGGAGGCTACCCCCAGGCCCAGTGCAGGGGTGGGGAAGGGGGAGGGCTTGAGGAGGGAGGTATGACTAAGGAGGGTGGGCTGGGGGTGGGGCAGGGAGGAAGAAAGTTTGTCCAGGGACCTTCTAGGAGGGTCTTTTCTTCTAGCTCATCATCTGAGGTGGGGATAATGCATCCACACTCAGGTTCCTCTCTGCCTACATAACAGTCCCACTGCTGCCGCCGATGGAAGGGAGCCTAGGCAAGAGGGCTTTCATTTGAACTAAAGCAGGAGAGAAAGTGGCCAGAGAGCAAGCGGAATTCACTGGTGATCAGGAGGGCAAGGAAGGGGAGTTGGTTCTGCAGGGGGATGTGGAGTTGCTGTTTCTGGCCAAAGGCCCTTGCGAGCCTGGGCCCTTAAGCCCCAGCATCCCAGCTGGGTGGCAGCATCTGTGTCCCTCCCCTGCCCTCCTCACTGCACCATTGGCAGGGAAGGTGGGTGAGGGTGGATCGGGCTGCGGGAGGTGCTGCTTGATGCCGAGGACAGCAGCTCGGTGGGGAGCAGGGACCAGGCTCTTGGAAGCCAATCTGAGCATCTTAGCATGGAGGGAGGCAAGGGCATCCAATCAGTGGCAATGAGCCTGCACTGGGCTTATTTATGCTGCTTCCCTTTGATTGGGAGCCCTGCTTAGAGACGGGCTCATCTGTAATGCATGAGGAATGCTCTAGCACAAAGGGCTGGGCCATAGCCTGCGGACAGGCAGAAGCAGGCGCAGCACACGCGCGCACACACACACACACACACACGCCCATCCCCCCACTCACACTTATCTAAGCACACCTGTTGGGACATTTAAGCAGACAGACACGCGTGCATGTTCCACCTACGTATCCACGTAGACACTGGCACACACCTGTAAACAATCATAGGCACATCTCCACATGCCCAGATCACAGAGACACATGCACACATATGCTGGTCAGTACATATATGCAGACACACATGTCCAAGCATAAAGACACACAAGCACCCAGACAGGCTGGCTCTGGTGCATGGACACACGTGTGCACACATACACACATGAATGTGCCTTCACACGTCGTATACCGCTACACGCGCACGTGAAGGCATTCACATACTCACATCCTTGCTCGCCCTCATGAACACACACACCGGGTCCCAGAAAGCCCCTAGCGTGCTTAGGACAATGCTTTATCTTCCCCACACTCTAAATACATGGTGGTGACCTTGTAGGAAGACCGAGTTTGCCAGAGGCAACATCCCGGAGCGGAGTCTGTTTCCTCTCTCTTCGCTCTTCACTAAGCAGCTGCTTCTACCCTTAAGAAGAGGCACAGGGGAGGCCGGGGTGGGGGGTTGCTACTGGGGCTCCATGCCCAGGAGGTAGAAGGCTTTCCCACCCAACCCCTTCTTTCTGTCCTTACTCAGGCCCCATTGGAGGCTCAGTCTATCACTCAGAGGCTTAGCCTGGAAGGAGGCAAGGGCTGGGGGATGGGGAACCAGGGCCCGGAGGAAAGCAAACTCCCCCAGGCTTTCAGACAGATTGACTACTAAACACATACATGAATGAATGGACCCATAGCCACAGAATGCCCAGATCCTGACCATTTCTGAGAAATCATTAGAGCAGTGGTCCTCAAAGGGTGGGCCCTACACCAGCAGTCTCAGCCTCACCTGGGAACTCATTAGAAATGCACATTCTCAGGCCCCCCAGGACCCACTGAATCAGTAACTTCAGGGGTGGGGCCCAGCAATCTGGGGGTTCCCCAAGCCTTCCGGGTGATTTGGACACACACTCAAGTCTGAGAACTGTGGCTCAGAACATGGGCTTTGGAGAAAGGCAGGCCTGGGCCAGCCTCGGGCTCCTTCAGCCGTGAGTCCTTGGACAACCCGCTTAATGCTCCAGGACTTAGTCTCCACACATGTAAAGTGGAAACAACTGCAGTACCTACTCCACGGGATTTATCACGAAGATTAAATGAGACCAAGCATGGAGCACCTGGCCCACTGTGAGCTCTCAGTGGTGGTAGCTATAATTATTATTACTTTAATTTCCAGAAGAACATTTACAGCTATCGGTGGTCAGGGTCATTCAGTGTCCTAAACCCTCAGCTACTCTAGTAGAAGGTGAAAAAACAGTAAGGAACTAAGCCAACGCTTTACAAAACAGGGGGGTGCAGCAAAGTCAGACCCCCATGAGAGCAGTAACCTGAGCAGCTGACAGGGGCTTTACACGGACACCAGCGTTCCACGAGTGTAACATGCTAAGGAATGCTTGTAAATGCTTGTTCAAGTTTTAAGCCTCCTTCCTTCCCTGGAGGATGTTCCCCCTGCTGCTCTCTCAGTGGCGGAGAGCTCACCCCAAGCCCAGGCCAGCCTCTTGGAAGTGGAGGCTGCTGAGACGCAAAGCCGAGGGCAGGGAGCCCCCTGGCCCCAGGGCCTGTGTGTGTGTCTGGGCCATGCTTCTCCTTCCCCCTTTTCCTCTCCACCTGTCCTCCTCTGATGATTTAAGGAAACACAGCATATTCATGCTGCTTGTCCCAGGTATGGAAACTTCTAGGATTCGTGCTGGGACCAGCCCAGATGGCCACATCACTACAGCTCCTCAAAGTCAACTGGTCCCAAACAGGGATGGGTGGAGCCCTGGGGATTTCTGGTCCTTTGGCTCTGTGTGGTTAGGGAAGGATAGTGAAGGGAGGGAGAAGGTCTCACCTTGAAGAAGGTCATGGTGGCCCCATCCTTGACAGCCCCATACTCGATTTTGGTTTGCTTGGCCAGGTCATCGGCAGAGTCGATGGGCGATTCCATGCGCTCCACGGTCAGAAAGGCAGCCAGGTTGGCCGTATAGGAGGAGATGATGATCAGCGTGAAGAACCACCAGATGCCACCAATGATGCGCGTGGACAGGGCTTTGGGCATCAGCTCAGACCCTGGGAGGAGGGAGGAGGAGACTGGTGGTCCCTGACGATGCCCAGACCAGGGTTGCTCTGGTCCTCTGGGACACGGACTCCACTGACAACCTAGTAACAGCGGAGACCTCTTCCCTAGACCAGTGGTTCTCCAAGTGTAGTTCCTGGACCATCAGCATCACCCGGGAACTTGTTAGAAATGCACATTCTCAGGCCCCGCCCCAGGACCTAATGAACCAGTAACTTAGGGGTGGGGCCCAACAATCTGGGCTTTGATAAGCCCTCCAGGTGATCCTGATGCAGGCTAAAATTTAAGAACCACCGCTCGAGAAAAACACACACATGCACAACATTTCCCAGGCTTGTCAGACCCTCTGATGCCTATCCGTGAACCACCTGTGTGGTCCCAGGTTCTGAACACCTGGAAGTCTTGAGTGAGTCCTGCTCTTAGCTCTTAGTTCTCTGTGTGATCATGTGCCAGACAGCTTCCCTCTCTGGGACTCTGTAAAGCATCGTCCTTCCTCTGTCCCAGCCTCATGCAAATACCACAATGCTGCTGTAATGATATAATTTGAGGAGGAACTGTGTTGGAAATACGAGTGGTACACAAATATAAGATTGCTATAGGATGCTTTGCAGGAGGAGAAAAATCAACATTTTTTTGAAGCTCTTCGCCGAAATAGATCATTCCTCCTCCCCGACCTTGCGTGCAAAGCACAATTTAGCTGAAACCTTCTAACTGAAGTAATTAACTAGGTGGCTTTCAAGAGATTTAAATAGCAAGTGACTCGTGAACTTTCCAGAACATTCGGCCCTGCCGTCTGAAAAGCGTCTGCTTTGATATGGATGAATTCTTTTCTCAGTCACTCAAGGGAGAGTTTTTCAAATACATAACTATTTTTCTCCCTCCTAATCAAAACCTTGTGGGGAATACATCAGGGGCCAGTGCTTTGAATAAGCAGCAGGAGGTGAAAGGGAAGCTATTACTGCATTGAGGGGTCTCCAGGTCCTTCCCAACTGTCAGTGAACAAAGATGATGAATGAAGAAGCAAGGTGAGGCTTCAGGACACTCATTAATGGTGGGGACGGAGAGAGGCACTTCCCTGTAAAGCTGCCTGTCACTTCCCAGCTGCTGGAGACCACGCCCCCGCCTCCACCCCCAGCTTCATCTGCCTGGCCCTCCCCCAGGCAAGGGGCTAGAGTTGCCCCCAAAGGGAGAATGACTTATTTTACTTGTTTGCTTGCTGAGCTCTGCCAGGCTCTGTTGGGCCCCTGACCCGGCCTCTGTCGTGGCTGGGAGTTCGCTCAGGTCAGGGTCCTTCGTTCAAGTGCCCAGCACAGGGCTTGGCGTGTAGTGGGGACTCAGGAGACACTGAGATAACATCAGTCATTCATTCCTTTGGCATTTGCTAGTATATATCTACTGAGGACCAGGGTTTGAGCTGGGCCTAGAGGATACACACAGATGAGTGAGGGACAGAGACATTCTTTGCCCCTTGGATCTCCTTCCCTCCCTGGTGCCCCTGTTGCCCACTGTCCCCCTGTGGGTCCCTAACCCAGGCAGAGGTAATGAGCAGAGGCAATGAGCACTTGGCTCCTGGTCATCAGGGCTTGGGGGTGGGGTTCTTCTGGGGGTCTTTCCTGGCTGGGGTTCCCTCCCCCTGTGCTTGCTCTCCAGCCCCTGGTGTTTCTGCACTGTGCTGCTTGTAGGTGCTCAGCTTTCTGAGATATTTGAGCAAGTGCAGATCCAAAAGATGGGCTACCAGCCGGGGGGAGGTGCAGCATCCCAACCTTCCCTCAAGAGGATGTAAGAAAAAATGGCGTCCTTCTGTGTTTACCAGCTCTGATGCACTGAGGCTAATGTCCCCACCTCAGACATGCCCTTTTCGACTACCAGGCTCCCCAGAGTCCAGTTCCCGCTACATTCTGAAGTTTTCATAATCCATCTCTGTCCTCCAGCCCCATGACCACTACCTCGGCTCAGGTATCATCATCTCATTCCTGCAATAGCCTCCCACCCAGCCTCCCTGCCTCCAGCCTCCCCTCATGCTCAGCCCAACTTTGCTCAGCCAGGTTCTGTGGTGGTGAGGCCATCGGTGGGGTTGGCCCCAGCAGACAAGATGCTGTATGTCCATTGCAGCTGGAGCAGGAGGGGCTGGGGATGAGCCCTGCATGCCATGGGGGGGCGTGGCTTATACGCTTCAGCCTCAGACCCTGAGCCGGTCCAGCCACAGTAGTGATGGAGCTTGGGGACCTGGGAAAGGGCACACACCTAAGCATCCAGGTGTCTCCAACCTTCTGAGGGCTTGGCAGTTCCGAGGCTGCCCTGGAGGATGGGGCTGGCTCTGCTGACACTGGAGAGGAGGCTGCCTGGGGAGGGCACACGTACCTTGCTGCATTAAGGACCCCATTCCAAACCAGAAGCTGTTCAGCAGAGTGAAGTTATTTTCTACCACCTCAGAGCCAGGGTTGCAGGGGTGAGCATCATACCACTCATAAGGGCTGAACCTGCAGCAGAAAGAGGGGGGCAATGAGGCGAGGCTACGGGGAGACGGGAGGGAAGGAGTGTCCAAGCCACACAAGCCGGCGGTTTAGCAATCAGTGATATGCCGACAACTTTAGCATCAATTCCCTCACCGTTCTGCTGGGAAGGCAGGGAATGGGAAACCAGGGCCATTTTCCTTCTCATTCTTTATTGTTAGTGCCCTTTTCTGGTGATAAAAGTAATTCAGCAGTATCTCTTAGAATTAAAAGTGCACATGCCCTTCAACCTAGCAATTCTGCAACTCATTATCCATCCTACAAAAAACACTCCCACAGGAGCACAAAGAGAAGTGTGTGAGGGTGTTTATCAAAGCATTATTTGTAATAGCGAAAAACTGGAAACAACCTAAATGTCCTTCAATAGAGGAATGATTAAATAAACTCTGCCACGATCGTACTTTGAAATATCACGCAGCTGTTAGAGGAGATGTACCAACAGGGAAAGATCTTCAACACATATTGTTTGGTTTTTTACAAAAAGTGATAAAAATAAGAACAATATGATCACATCTGTATAAATAGATTCCTGAAGACATTGTTGCATACCTATTTATGTACCTTTGTACATAAACGCATATAGAGTCTGGAAGGATCCATATCTAAAAAAATATCACTGTTTACCTCGCGGGGGGGTTGTTAAAATGGCAGAAGAAATTTCATGGAAGCCTGTTCCTTTGTATGTATTACATGAATTTTGAAAAATGAGAACAGGCTTTTGAATTACTTGTATACTTAAAACAACCTTAAAATGGAGAAATAGTAAAATACACTCTTCACAAAATAGTAAAACAGTACAGAATACAATGGGAAAATGAAAGTACACCATGATCCCACCCTCTGGGGAAAACAATGTGTTATATATTTTTTTCAGATTTTTCTCTCTGAATATGCAAATACATGCATGACAGGAAAAAATGTTATTTAAAGCTCCCCACTGCCTTCTAAGGAAGAGAAGTCCTGATAACTGTTTACTGTGTGAATTCCAGTTGAGGAATTGGACATGTAAGCTGGAGGAAGTTGGAACACTCTGGAGAGATTGAGAGAAAGTCCCCACCAGGCTGGAGTGGCTGCAGGGACTGGGGTGACTGGAGTGGCTGGTGTGGGGTCAGATGCTGAGATGAGAGACCCGGAAGGAGAGACATGTCGGATAGAATTTTGTTTTGTTTTTTAAAGTGTGATGAGCTTTAAGTGTGATGTTGTGACTTTCTATCCCCCTTCTAAAAGCTTTAGTCAATTAAACATTGATCACCAATGCTCACATGAGAAGAATTTTGTTTTCACAAAGCAGGAAGGTCCTCCAGATAGGAAAGTGCAAAGTGAGGCTTCAAACCAAGATGGGGATTTTCAAAGTGAATGACCACGAACTGGTTAGAGGCTCTAAACATCCACAAGAAAGAGACAGAGGATGAAGAGAGTAGACATGAGAGACTGTTGTGAGAAGAGTTTTAGAGAAAGCCTTTGGAGAGCTGTGTGTTCAGGGGCCCCTGCATTGAAGTCTAGGGAGAGCAGCTTCCACAGGGCAGCTGGGGGAGCTCGGGGGTGGCTCTGGAAGGAGCAGATGTGGTGGACACCACCTGGGAAGTCTGAAGGGCAGGGGTCGGGCTGATACGTGCTTCTTAGGTGAGACAGGAGGGTGAGTCCTTGCTGCACGGCACCGGCCTGCAGGCCCAGACATGGCCAGGGCTAAGGACGTTTCCCTGGACCAGATGGGCCCATGTAGAAGAGAGATCCAGCCCAGATCCACCTTGACTCCTATCCGAGAAGGGCGATGGGACTCCAACAGGGAGAAGCCATGGAGCAGGGGCTGCTAGAGGACCAGATGCTGAGCGGGGGAGTGGGCCGAGCAAGGAGGCGCTGCCGAAGGCGGCCTCCATGGGGGCGAGGGGAGAAGTCTGATCTGTGAATGAGGGTAGAAATGTTGAGGACTATACCAGACTTAGCCTTCTAACTTTTGAGTTGGAACAGTGTGTTTGTGCTTTAGAGAGAGACCTAGGGTTTCTGAGCTCTGGAAGCAAGCCAAAATGACAGGTCCTGGCAGGACTTTCACTGGGGCAAAGAAATTCACCTCTGAACGCACTGGAAGGTGGGTGAGAGACAAAGTAAAGATGATGTCTGATGAGCTCTCATGAGCCCTGATTTTTAAACGTACACACACATATACAAAGTATATACATGATATATGGCATAATCCTTTAACACACACACAAAATCATATCATAGATCTTGTCTTAGATGTTGGCTTTGCACTTAATAAGTCACCAGCCTCTTTCCAGATCAGTCCTTCCTGATCCCCTTTATTCTCTATAACTAGTTAATAGGTGTTTTTTAATACATTTTTAAAATTGAAGTATAGTTAATTTACAATGTGTTAGTTTCAGGTGTATATCATAGTGATTCAATTCCATATATGTTCTTTTTCAGATTCTTTTCTATGATAAGTTATGACAAGCTACTGAGTACAGTTCCCTGTGCTGTACAGTAGGTCCTTGTTGCTTACCTGTCTGATATACGCTAGTGTGTATGTTTTAGCCCCAAACTCCTAATTTATCTCTCCCCCCCACCTCCCCACCATCCCCTTTGGTAACCCTAAGCTTGTTTTCTATGTCTGTGAGTCTATTTATGTTTTGTAAATAAGGTCATTTGTATCACTTTTTTAGTCAATAGGTGTTTTTAACCATTCCTCTCTGACGGCACTTAGGCTGGCCCTATTTGCCACTGTGGTACACTCCGCTGAAAGAAACATCCTTGGCCACACTTCCGTGGGTACCTAGGCCAAAGGGCAGCCTTGTCTAGGGCTTTGCTGAGAAGGCTTTCTAGATTTGGGGGAACTGTAAAGTGGGGCTCAGTGGTGACTTTCAACAGGATAAATTCCCAGAGGTGGAATTGCTTACCATGATAGAAATAACTGGTCTCAAATGGGCCTCTTGGTTATCAAGTACTGTTATAGACCTGGGTCCTCACTACCCCTCGAGAGGCCGACAGTGCAGCAGGCGCCCACTTTACAGGTGGGGAGGTGGCTTGGAGCAGTCTAGGTGACTGCAATCTTGCGGTCAGTGGGTGGAAAGGCCCAGATTCGAACTCCAAGGCCACCGGAGGGAAGAGGATGGGATGGGTGCCGGAGGGCGCCACCGAAGTGAGTGATGGATCTCGGACTTATGGCTTTTGTGGCTACAACGGGTTCTCTCAGTCTTGCAAGTAAGTCGGAGCTGGTAGAGGCTGACCTGGAGATACTCTGTGTCCCCTCAGAGGAGAAGGCTAAACACCGGCCCCTGGGTAGAAGGGCAGACAGAGCACTGACTGGCCGGGACCATCTCTTCCCTGGGACTCTCATCTGTACTGGATTTGGCCGGAATGTGACTCCTGGGGGCTGGACTGGCGGCTCGCCCCCGGCCCTGCCTCTGGGGTCAGGCACTTAGGATTATCTCCTCGTCATGAGTGCCAACTGTCCTGCTCTCTGTGGTGAGAAGCATCCGCCCTCCCTTCCTTTTTTCTCACTGAGCATGAAGCAGAATATCCTGGTGGCAGAGAAATGCCTTGGTCAATGCCTGGACCCCTGATGCTAGACAGGCACAGGTCAGGCCAGTTTTTTTTTTTTTTTTTTTTTTTTTGCGGTACGCGGTCCTTTCACTGTTGTGGCCCCTCCCATTGCGGAGCACAGGCTCCGGACGCGCAGGCTCAGCGGCCATGGCTCACGGGCCCAGCCGCTCCGCGGCATGTGGGATCTTCCCGGACCGGGGCACGAACCCGTGTCCCCTGCATCGGCAGGCGGACTCTCAACCACTGCGCCACCAGGGAAGCCCCAGGCCAGTTTTTAGGATGGACAGCCCTGTGCCCTGCTGGAGCTGCCCGGAGGGGGCCTGGACACCTGCCCACCCTTCGCAGACCCCATCTCTTGGGCAGCTGTGTCCAGCTCTCCGGCAGCCAGCAAGGAGTGGTCCAAAGGACACAGGCCACGTGGAGGCGAGGGGACAGAGGGCCACATCCACACTACAGATGTGCTGTGCTCGACCTCAACAGTATTGTAAAATATCAAATTAGCGGCTACTTATAAAAGCCATGAGGCTTCACATGAAAATCTGAACCTCTCTCTAAAATCATGGACCCCGCAGCACTGGTCTGTGTTCCTGTTTATCACAGTCGGTTGGAGCTGAGTGGTAGTCACCCTTTTCTCCACGTGTGTGCTCGAGTTTGCCTCAGTCCCCACTACTCCCTGCCGCCTACCACCCAGCCTGCTTCACTCCCTCATGCTTCCTGTGTGTGCCACCCCTGATTTAAAGTCGGGCAAGTCTTGGTTTGAAGCCTAACACTCCACGGAAAGGCTTTCTGACTTTGGGCAAAGACTTAACCCCTGTGAGCCTCAGTTTCTGCTTTTGTAGAGTGGAGGTAATCGTACCGACCTCACAGGACTGCTGTAAGGATTTGACAGGATGGGTGTGAATTGTGTCGTCAGAGTGTTACACTGTGTGACAATTGTCCTACGATGCTGTTCATGGCTCTGTGGCCGAGACCCTTGTCCCTCTCCTCTCTCTCCGGCATCCTGTGTCATTCCAGCAGCTCCAGAAATCCCATCTCTTCCAGAAAGTCTTCCCAGCCTAACCTTGAGAGGGGGGGCTCCTACCTGCCTGGCCAGGAGGTAGTGGGTGGGAAGGAGGTTGGGCTGCCAGCAGCTGATGAAAGGCCAGGAATTAGAGGGGGATGGGAGGCACATCAAATGAGCAACGCTGATGCTGGAAAAACTCCAGCTGTTTGCAAGGGGGTGGGAGCCAAGAGGCCGGCTGGAGCTGCTAAAATTATGGTGAGAGCTCTGGAGAATGGCTCCTGGCTTTCAAAGCCTTGTTAGACCATTAGAGACAAGAGGCATAATGAAGGTCTCTCTGTGGCAGGCTGGGCTGCCGGCTGGGCGAGCAGGCAGGCAGCATCAGGCCTGCCGGCAGCAAAGAGCTTCGGAGGCAGGACAATTTCCTCTCTCACATCCTTCCCTTTGGTCTGTCTCTGTGTGGGAGGAGGGAGTGAAAAGAAGCAGGGTTGGGGGAAGGCTTTCAAAGAAGACTCAGGAGAGAAAAAGGCCGAAACACCAAGTCCTTGGATCTCAAACTGCTTCTCCGGAGAAGTCTCGCTTCACACCGTGTTAGAATTTAGAGAAAAAAGAACCAGGGCAGGGGCAGGGGCTGGGGCTGGAGCCTGGAGGCAGGAGGCAGAGGGCCCAGGAGCCACCAACTTGGGGCGGGAACAGAACACGCATGTCCAGGCGGCCAGAGATGTGGGTTGCAGATAAAACACTTGGTGACCTGAGGTCACTTGCCGGATGTGTCCCTTATTGCTAGGATGGTCTTGGCGCGTACTGAGCCCTTCTGAGTCCAGATGTCTCCCCTTCATGGGAGGCTGTGAGAATTAAGATAATTGGCTGTAAAGGACAGAGCATGGCGCTCAGTAAACATTGAGCTAAACCTGTTTCCTAGTGACCTCTCCCTACCACCCACCAGTAAGGATGCACTGTGTCTACTTCATGTGAACAACTAAATACGCAAGGGTATTGCTAGTACACGTTAGAGGCAGGTATGTGCGTGTGCCAAGTTTCTGCATGTGTGCATGCGTGTGAGTTTATGTGGCACTGTTTCCCCTGCTGTTGTGGACTGGATGGACACAGTCTGTTTGCCAAGTTTCAAGCTACCTGCTGGGCCACCCAACGCGCCTGGGTCTGCTGTACTGGGTGCCTGGCCCAGGTGGTGCAGCCTTGGGCAGTGACTTAACCTCTCCTTCTCATAGGACCTGGGATATAACTGCTGCCTCTCAGAGTCATGGACGCAGACCAGGGTGAAGACTGGGGGATTCAAGCTCAGAGGCCATGGAGTGATCCCTGAGCGATATGAAAGGATCTGAGCCTCACGGAGGGAGGCAGGAGAGCAGGTACAGCAGTGGCCTGAACCTGGGCCTTCTGTGCCAATTGCTGAGGATGGGGGGACCTGCCTGGCTCCCTGAGCCTCTAACCCTGGGCCGGACCTCTGGTCAAGGCATTGCCCTTACCTGGCGATGACAAAGAGGACACAGCTGACACCCAGGTAGGCGAGGAGCACGTACATCCAGATGTCTGGGGACAAGGGGTTGAGGAAGGAGAAGACACTGGGGTTGGTGCCATTGGGCTTGCGATAGAGGATGCTCACACCGAGGGTCATGAAGGGCTTGGAGAAGTCGATGGCCTTCTCGCGGACGTGGGTGATGGTCAGGGGGGCCACAGCCAGATCTGCCTTCTGCAACGAGAGACAGACAGACTATGAGCAAAGCCTAAGGCTAGCAGGGGACAGAGCACCCCTTCTTGAAGGGAGGAGAGACGAGGGAGTGAAGTGGAGTCTGTTGCCTGAGCCCTGGATCACTTCACCACTCTTTAGTTTCAATATTTACTGACCCTTCTTCCGGGCCAGGCCATGCCCAGGGTGCTGGGAGACAATAATGAATTCGATCTAATCCCTGTCCTCCAAGAGCTCATGGCCTTGAGGAAAAGGACAGTGGTATCAACATGCAGAGAATGGAACCCTATTGCAGCTGTAACCCATGTGGTCCATTCTCAAAATGGTGCCTTTCAAATACAGTTCAGCAATCTTCAAACATTTAAAAATAGCTGGTGTTCTCTCTTTGTGACTATCAAAGGTCATGAAGAGGACACAGAATCCACAGCAACCCTTATTTATATCTAGTTTCCTCTCCTATCTACTTCTTGCACACTTCACGCCATTCTGGATATTCTATATATCCTCAAAGCCCCCAAAACCGGTGGGGCAAAAATAATACTCTCTTTGGAGGGAAAGGGTGGGGAAGAAACTAAACAGGCAACTTCAGAGCCCTCTTTAATAGGAGAGGGGAGGCAAGAGAACAGAGCAGAGGAGGAAGGGAAGGGACTGGGGAAGGCTAGGGATGCCCATAAGTTGATCAATCTTAGCCCATCACAGTTTTAACAAGGGGAATGATTAAAGGTCTGTATCTCTGGTCTGAGCTTTTTCTGACTAAAAATCTACAATCTCTCACTTCCATCTTTGCAGGCTTTCCTCACTGCTCTCCTCTTGCACAAGGCCCCACTAAGCTGCTTCCTGTTTACCACATTCCCTTCTTGACCTCCATGCTTTGCACACACGGTGCCCTGTTGAGAATGTCTCTTCCTGCTGTCTAACTCTCACCGCCTTCCATATTCCTTTGCATAGGCTATGTCTTCCAAGAAGCCCTCCCTGATATCCTCCAATTCTAAACTCCCATGAAGCTTGCGCTGTCCCACGGTAAGGTCCTAACCTGCTCAGTTGAAATGGCAGTCTGTGCAGCCGTGTGTCTTTGTGTCATATCTGCCTATTTACCTATGAGTTGCTAAGCGCAGTTGGGACTGTGGCTGACTCACTGCTTTGTTTCTCTACTCCCCAGCCCCATCTCAGCCTTTGCGATATTTGTTAACTAATAATGTGTCCCTCTGAGAGGCTGTGCCTTGGGCCCCTGTGGATATTTACACACCAGAATGTGAACCAAGTTATCACTTCCCTTCCTCGGGTGGGGCAGGACAGAAAGAGGCTGAGTCCTAAAGACCAGCACTAAAGACCCTTCTGCTAAGGGCGGCAGCTGCCTCTGAGAACCTCCTTCCAAACAATAGTCTCTAGGCAATCATCCACTGACTTGGTCCAGCTTAATTAATTCATTGAGTATTTAAACAATTAATTGTTTTGTGAGCTTCACTAGGCACTAGGGATACGCAGCTGAGCCACACAGACGTGGTTTCTGCCCTCCTGGGGCTTATAGTCTAGTAGGGCAGACAGACGTTAATCAAATTGTTTTCTAAGTGGTAGCTATTAACACATCTCTGACTACACCGATCCTAGAATAGGAACCAGCAACCAAGTTGAAATGAAACTTCAAGACAGGGAGGACTGGTATGGGTAGAGCCCCAGCTCCTAAATGACTCTGCAGGTGCTCCAGGCTGCGGGGCACTGGCACTGGCTGGGGGGCACTGCTCCAGGCTGGGGGGCACCGGCACATAACCCCAATGTTTCTCCTTCTAATGTCAGCCCCCACGGCTGATTATTGCCACTAGGAGCCCAAGGATTCGGTGAATCTTAGAACCTGGGAAAGTCAGGGAGGAGGGGCCTATTACAAGGGATGTTTCATACTGGGACCTTCCTTTCGTAAGCTTCTAAATGTGTGAGCTGGAACTTGCCTAGCTTTGAAGGCAGAGGAAGAAGACACAGGCAGCTCCTGCCACCCTAGCTCCCTGGAGCCCTCGCATTTCAGGGTGTGCACAAAGGAAAGCAACAAAAGGAGAGAGAACTGTCGGGGAAGGTGCAGCGGGACTAATGTGTATTTGCTCAAGACCTACTGTGCACCAGTGAGCAAGAGACCCAGTTCTGCTCTCATGGAGCTTCTGGTGAAGGGGGCCCCTGTTGGAGGCTGTGGATAGGACTCCAATTGGAGTGGGAGCTGGGGTGGGACATTCTGGAAGGTCCCTTTCAGTCCTGAAGTTCTAAGATCCTCTATAATGTTGGCATGACATCATTCTAGAACTTGGCCTCCCCTAGCCCTGCCCCTTCAAAGCACATTGCTTTGGGAGGCTCTGTTCTGACTCCAGAGTCATCATCACTGTTCAGAATGTATTTGGAACTGGTCTCTGGGAATGGCTTCTGGGGCTTGTAGTGGATTCTTGGGAAGAACCTCAAAGTCAATGGTGGCAAATCTTCCTTGGGCTTTTGATGGCAGGTTGGATGACAGTGTTAGTAACTGAGGGGTCAGTGTGTTTGCAGCCGATGTCTTTCCCACCACGAGTGTTCCAGGAGTGGCAAGGAAGCCAACCACAGGGCCAGAGGCCCTCTTTCTTCCCCCAGATGGTTTCAGAACCTTCAGAATCTCCCCACCAGCCTTTCTGCTCTCAGGTTCTAATGGTGTTAGAAGGCACCTGTGCCTACAGCAGCAAGACAACTGGTCAACCTGACCTTCTTCACAGGAAGTTTTGATGTGTGTTCTCCCTTGGGCTTCAGGAAGGCTGGAGTTCTCCACTTTGCTTTTGGTTTAGGCAGGAAATACTGCATTTCACCGTTGGTTACGATTTCCCTGAAAAAGGCCTTATTTTGTCCAACTTCCCTTGAAAGAGCTGAACAGATGTCAAGCCTTTGTTGTTTCAGTTCATTACTCAGAATGAAAGGCCCAATCTTGGCAGGCTCTTCCCACTTGTGCAAGTTTTCTTTGAGGATGATTCATAAAATCATAGGCTGTCAGAGCTGGACCAGAGACCTTTAGCGACATCTATTCCAACCCGTATTATCTATGGAGGGAAACTGAAGCTCACAGAAGGTGCAATGTCTTTGCTCTCATACTTACACTAATCACGTCCCTGAACAAACCAAACCTCGGGCTCGTGCAACACATTCATTGGTCTTAGGGGTGACTTGTTACCCCTTCTGCCTCACTGAAGACCTTTCCATACCTTTTTAAAAAAAATAAACCTCTGGACCAGGTAGGACAGCCCATCCAGGACACCACTTCATCCCCATAAGCAGCTCTCCACTTCCCAAGAATCCGTCCGCGCCCGCCTGGCTCCAGCTGTCCTGCTCTCCTCCATGCTCACATAAGGTCAATTGGCACCATTTGCTTTACCACGTCTCCACAACCAGAAGTGAAGGCAAGAATGACCTAACTAGCTACAGCTCCACATTTCTGCCCTTAGTATCCAGGCACTTTGGCTGCTGGTCGGATGCTATAGCCGCATACCCCAGAGCGAAACCTGGCAAGCCTCAGCTTGCTACCTGTGTCTGGTGGCCCAGTTGGCACCTGCCTACTTGGATTCCCAAGTACGGTCCCCACCAGATTCCCCATCTATGTGCTCCGCCTCTCGGTTGGGGATCCCCCAGGGCGTCTGCTTGTGGACTGGTATAGTTAAAATAGTAAGAACTACTATCTTTCATAGATGCTTCTTATACGCCAAGCATTGCTAAGTGTACTACCTACGTTACCTTATGCGACCCTCCCGGTGGCCCCATGAGGCACTAAACACGATCCCCACATTCCAGGTGAGGGTACTGTGGCTCGTCAGGCTAGGAGGTTTGGTCAAGCTGGTGAGTGGCCAGTGGCGTTCGTGGTACGGTGATGAGCGTAGCCACCTTCCAAGCTGGGGAGTGGCTGAGCCAGTACTTGGACCCAGTTCACTGTGACCTCAAACCCCGATGTTTTACCACTCTACCATACCAGCCATGTGCAGTGTGGGGTGCATTGGGCACCCCCTCCCCAAACATGTTCAAGTCCTCACCCTGCGTACCTGTGAACGTGACCTTATTTGGAAATAGGCTCCCCCGCTCACCGCCACCTAAAACAGTATTTTATTAATTGCCACTGGGACTAAACAACCTTGGAGAAATTCCTGGGTAGCGTAGCTGGGGCTGTGCCTAGGGAGGACACACTTTCTCTGTCTTCAGTGGGCATGTCCACTTCCGCATAGATCTGTTTCTCCCTGACTCCCACTGAGCGCCCCTAAAGCCATCAGTGTGCAAACACCCTCTCCTGAATGTGCAGCCTTGTGGAAGGCTCCTGGCATGAGCCTGTTTTTTATTCAGACTCTCTGTGTCACCGTATTTCCCTCATATGTCCCCTAGCAACACTCCCCAAGTGGTTTAAAATTCCCCTAATACTACTGCATACCTATCAGAAGAGCCAAAAGAAAACAATGTTGATAATACCAAGTGGCAATAAGGATGCAAAGCAACTGGGTGCCTCGTAGGTTGTGGGTGGATATGTGAAATGGTGCAACCACTCAACGTTACTGGTTATTATAAGAGCAGAGAACTCAGGAAGAGCTAGATGAAGAAGATACACAGGGAAAGTTATGCGGGAAAGGGTGCGGAGCTTCCATGCTTTCTCTCTTTCTCTGGGCGTGCCACTCTCCCCACATCTCCGTGTCCACCAACCCAGAAGCTCTGTAAATTAGGTCTTTGTGGAAGTCATCAAGTTACGATGAAGTCATACTGAATTAGGGTGAGCTCCAAATCCAATGACTAGTGTCCTTATAAGAAGAAGAGAGGACACACGGATACACACAGAGAAGGCCACGTGATGGGAGGCAGAGACTGAAGTGATGCCACTTCGAGCCAAGGATGCCAAGGATTGCCAGCCACACTAGAAGCTAGGAGAGAGGCCTGGAGCAGATGCTCCCTCCAAAGGGACCGACTCTGTGGACACCTTGACTTCTGATTTCTGGCTTCCAGAACTGAGAGAGAATAAATGTCTGTGTTTTGTTTTTTTTTACATTTATGTGTTTTTAAGCCCCTAGTTTGTGGTCATTTGCCGTGGCAGCCCTAGGACACTCACACACGTGCCACCTAGGACCCTGGGCAGGGTGCATGCAACTCCCTGCGCCTCCCACTGCCAGCCCTTCCCCTGCACCTGTCCTATTCTGATAGGCAGGCTTTACGGTTGGGCCCACCCTGCCCTGCGTGAGCCCACGCCGCATTCCCAGAGACCTGAACTTGACTCTGCCTTCTGACCATGACTGCCTGGGTCTCCCCAGCATACACTTCACATCACCTGGTTAGGCTTGGGAGCCCTATGGCTACAGGAACGTGCTGACCGGCCCCAACTTCTCTCCAGGTCCTTGTACTTCTACTGCCAAAGCCACCCAAGAAACCTAGTCTCACTCTTGCCACATAGGCAAGACTTGTCCCCAGGGCTCTGTCTGCTGGCTGTCTGCCCACATCTCTGGTGTGTGGGATCCATGGAATTCACCTTCCAGTCTTTTCCCAAAGTTTTGTTTCTCCAACTAGAATCTTTTCTGATTCCCAATGCTGCTTAATATATGTCAAGACTTTTCCCTCTGCCCTTCAGATAAAAAATTCTTGTTATGGGTTCATTAAGCCATTCACGATCTACCTGGTGCTGTCTAATAGCACTTTCTGCAATGATGGAAATGTTCTGTACCTGCACTGTCCAATATGGTAGCCACTAGCCACATGTGGAACTTGAAATGTGGCTTGTATAACTGAGGAACTAAATTTATACTTTGATTTCATTAATTTTAAATTAAGGAATTTAAATTAATTTAACCAATTGATTTTAATTAATTTAAGTTTAAATTTAAATAACCCCATGTGGCTGGTGGCTAGTGAATTGGAAAGTGCACATCTAGCCCTGCCTGCCTCTGCAGCCTTACCTCCCATCTTGTTTTCCCCTGGTTCTCTTCCTACTGGCTTCTTTCAGACCCTCCAGTCCATGCTCACCTCAGGACCTTTGCACGATATTTTTCTCTACCTGGAACTTCTTCCTCTCTGAACTCTTTGTTGAGCTAATGCCTGCTTCTCCTTCAGATTTCAGCTCCAACATCACTTCCACAGACAAAATCCCCAGGTGAAATCAGGCCTCCCTGGTGATGACTCTCACAGCACCAGGTATTTGCTGTCCTAGCACTGATCTTATTTGCGATTTTATAGGTATTGGATGATTTCTCCCCCCACTGGGCCATAAGCTCATGAGAGCCGGGCCTGAGCCTGTGTCTTTTCACTATTCTATTTCCCCCACCTAGCATAGTGTCTGGCTCACAGCAGGCCCTCGATAGAGATTTGGGGACTGAATGAATGGGGCGTTGCTGGTTTAGGAGAGACACCCAGCAAGTGTGTCCTCAGAGCCAGCTGGCTGGGGCACCTGGCACTTTCTAAGAGGGCAAAGCCAGTCACAGACAGTATCTGCTGATGAACCCTGGCCTCTCCAAGCTTAAGAAAACACAGTGCCCCTTGAAAGGCCCTGGACGTAAGCCTGGCAGCCAATGGCCTTAACAACCCACACGTCTGAACAGAGGGGAAACGAGTGCAAGTAGATTCATGAGTGCCAGCGGATGGGTCAACTACCAACGCCTGTGATTCACAAGCCAGCTTCCTGAGCCGACAGCAACCTCATGGCCTGATGGTGAGGAATGATGCCGTGTCTTTCCCTGGCCTGGAGAACTGGTGATTCCCGAGTCCCAAAAGGCTCCAAGCTGTGCCTCTGTCCTCCAGGAAGGATGGGCGGGTCCTCCCTGCTTCATAGCCACAGGGCCCTGGGGATGGACGCCCCACGGCTCCATCTCCTGTCTCTGGGGGTTCTCCTTCCCCATCCCACAGGGCCCTGAAGATGGCACCTGCCCAGAGAGGCCCTGCCCAGCCAAGCCCAAGGAGCTGGGGGCAAGGAGCCCCCTCCCTCCATGGGCTGTGAGGTCCCAGTTGTACATTCCCATAGCCCCTGTGCTGGTCCTCAATGCCCTTACCACACGTGAATTTTGATCTATAAGTCATTGCTTAATATCTAGCTCCTCTGCTGGTATATAAGCTCCAGGAGGGCGGGGACTACATTTATTTCACTCACTGATGTATCTCTAGGATTAGCACAAAGGCAGGCAAAAAGAAGGGGCTCAGTAAAGTTTTGTTGGAAGACTGAGCATCAAAGTACCCCCAAGAGTCCTGATCAACCCTTACTCCAGCCTAACGGGCTGAGCTCTGGCCTCTGTTTCCCTGTTCAGCTCCCCCATTCTTCCTGAGGTCACTCTGACCCCTGCCAGTCTGCCGGGGTCTGGCCCAGCCTGCCTGTCTCTCATCAGCCTCCCTGCAGTGTTTGGACCCTGCACCCTGTGCCCTTGTCCTTGATGGGTACCCTTACTTATGACCTATCAGTGGTCCCTAGCATTCATTGATAGCCCTCACTGGTCCTCATGGCTCTCCTCAGGCAGGTCCTGGTGACATCTTCCGCTCCACAGCATCCGCAGTGGCAGCCCTGGGCGACCTGGCTGCCCTGGGGATGGGGCCGTCTCTGCGGTCCATCTGTGTCCTCTACTCCAAGCCTGCCCCACTCCATCTGGGACTCTGTCCTGCCCCCCCAGGTGAGCTCCCAGCATGCCTTGCTTTGAAGTGCCCTGTTCTAGGCTGAGAGAGGGGACTTGGGCAGAGCCTTTCCTGGCCTTGTAAACAGGGGTTGGGTCCAATGCCTATATGCCAGAACCAAGGTCTGTTCCCCAGCTGGGAGGAAGGTGGGACACAGTGAGGTAATGGTGGTGTCTTAGACACCAGATCTTCCCATCACATCTGCCAGCCTACCTGGAGGCTGGGAGACCAGAGTGCACAGTCTAAAGGCCATGGCTGATGTTGGGTGACATCTTTCCAAGTCTATGTCCTCCTTCATCTGTCCCTCATGTACCATTTTCTGTTACCCGCCAGGGAGCCAGAAATGACCCAGACCCCTTCCCTGGATTTCTCTGAATGCTGATGAAGGAGGACAGGGAAGGTATTTCCCACCTCTCACAAGTCTCTAGGACCTTCCTCCAGGACTCCCCACTGGTTTCTGATGCGCAGGGCCTCTCAGCTCAGGCGCCAGTCTGCCAGCCAGGGAAGCTCTTTCACCTGGCCACACTCCTCTTGTGGAATACTTACGTCTATTCATACATTCATAGATTACTGCCTGCCTGTTTCCTCCGCTAGAATGTAAGATCCTGCGGCTCAGGGAAGGGATCCTGACCGTTTAGTTCACACTGTATCCACGGTGCCTAGCACGGGGCTGAACTGAACCAATTGAATGAACAAGTGAATCCCTTAATCAGTGGGAGCATTGGCTCGATCCACCCTCTGAGGTTTAGAAGAGGTCACCCAGCGAGCCCTCCTTCAGGGCCTCATGCACTGCAATTCTTTTGGGGGGTACCCTGAGTCCCAGGTGGTGTCCACTCATGTCCCACCAGCCGGCCAGCGCCACACTTAACACTCAGCACTGTAGCCACCGATAACCTCGGAACAGCCCACATGTATCTAAAGACATGGGACAGGTGCTAGAAAATTCCTAAGTGCTGACCGAGGGGTCGTGTACCCATGCTTCACACATAGGCTTCCTGAGCTAACGGATGCCCGGCAGTGAGACATGAAGCCCGTGCCTTTCCCAGGCCTGGGAGAACGGCCGGTTCCTGAGTCCCCACAGGGCTGTCTTTCAGGACAGCTCAGCTGGCGTTCCCCGCTTCATGGCACCTCCATTCGCATCTCTGTAAGATCCCCACTTCTCCACTCCCTGCCTGTCCACAAGGCTGGCGTCCACCCAGGGTCTGCCCCGGCACGGTCCTACCAGCCCTGCAGGACCCCTGATGAGGGCAGAGACTTCAGCAACCTCGGCGACCCCACCCAGGTCGGTACCCCCATCTAAGCCCTGCATATCTCTTCCTCATTCTTCAAGTCTCAGCTCCAGAGTCACCTCTGCAGGGAAGCCTGAGTCATTTCCCTGTTTCACACTCCCAAAGTCCCCTGTACATATACCTCCTCGCAGCACCGATCAAAATTTTACTGAAATTTAACTTGGTTGATTCATTGCTTGTTCCCAGAGGGGCAGGAACCACGCTGACCTTGGTTGCTCCTATATCTCCAGTCACCGCCCCGGGTCTGGCCCGTCATGTGTGCTTGGCTCACCCGTCTCATGCACCAGGTCAGACCCTCTGGCCATGACCAACCTCACGCAGGCACAAGCTGCCAGCATGTCACCTCCTGCCCACCTGGACACCTCTTGTCCCCTTCTTTCCTGTCTCTCCTGCCCCGCTTCCCCCATGACTTCCTGTGGACGCTGCTGCAGGGCCCTGATTGGCTCCCATGCCTGCCCTGCCAAACCCAGAAATGAAAGTCAGGTGCCGGTGGATAAGCCTGTTCCCCCTTTTCCCCTCACCCCGAGAGGTGGTCCTGAGACACACTTTGCCAGGCTTTTCTGGGGTGCAGACTTGGATCAGTAGCCCTCAGTGGTGACCAGCTCAATGCTGCGTCCTCATATCGGCTTTCCCTCCCCTCTGCTCCTCTTCCGTGCCCTGACTCTCCCCGGCATCACCCCCCCAACCCACGCAGTAGTAGCGTCTGAGCCTCATCGGCCTCTGCCCTCCAGAAGCCCAGGCTGAGATAGGGTTCCATAAAGCTTTGTGGAAGGAAGGAAGGCATGATCCTCAGCGGGAGGGCCAGCTTCTTCCCGTTGCTTCTCCCACCCTTGGTTTCCCTCCAGCAACCCCCTCACCCCTGCAGCTCTGTTGCTGCTTTGCTCCTTGTCCTTTCTTGCACTGGTTGTCTGGACCCTGACCTCCTGCCAGGCTCTTTCCAGGTCTTTCCCAGGCTAGTCTCTGCTTGCTGGGTCCCGGCAGCTGACAACCCTGCAGTGAATCTCAATGTAGCCCAAGTCCTTCCTGCATCCCTCACCTGCTTACTTGATCATCTTCAGGTAGATCCTAAGCTTCCCCAGAGCTCCTCAGTCATTGCTCTGGGCAACCTGGCTGCCCTGACAAGAGGCTACCTTTTCAGTCCATCTGCTTCCCTGCCCTCACCTGCCCTGTCCATCCAGGCTTCTGACCTACCCCAGGTGAGCTCCCAGCATGCCTTGCTTCGAAGTGCACTGGCCAGCCTGAAGGACGTGGCTTGGTAGAGCCTTTCCTGGCCACCCAAACAGGGATTTGGGGTCCCTCCTAAGACCCACTCATGCTGGCCAGAACTAAGATCTGGTTCTTTGTTGGAAGGCAGGGGACAGAGTGCGTGACGGGGTCGGTCACGGCCTTGACACCAGACCCTCTGCTCGCACATCTTGGGTGGGAAGCTCAGTAGTCATGACCCCATGGCCGTGTCTCTGGGGATGGTGTGCAAGTCCACATGCTCACTCACACATCCTTCGTTCATCAGTGCCTGCTCCGCGTGCCCGGCCCCACGCCAGGTGCGGGCAGCGCCAGCACAGTCCAAAGGCACTGTCTGTCTGGAAGAAGAGTCAGGAGGGGAAATGGGTCCTTGGAGCTGTGCCACCTTCTCTGCTCTGCTCTCAGTGTTACACGGCGACGGAGAGGGACACCTGGGCAGTGCTATTTCTTTCACAGGGGAAGGGAAGTCACGCCAGGGCTAGCCATGACCACTCCTTGTCTCAGCCATCTTGGTCTAGCCGCCTCCATGAGACAGGGAAAACACCTTACATGCTCTAGTGAGATGTAACAACTTCGAGATAAAAGAACGAATGGCTTAAGGGAGAGGGTGGCATGGACATATACACACTACCAAATGTAAAACAGATAGCTAGTAGATAGCTAGTGGGAAGCAGCCGCATAGCACAGGGAGATCAGCTCGGTGCTTTGTGTCCACCTAGAGGGGTGGGATAGGGAGGGTGGGAGGGAGATGCAAGAGGGAAGAGATATGGGAACATATGTATATGTATAACTGAGTCACTTTGTTATAAAGCAGAAACTAACACACCATTGTAAAGCAATTATACGCCAATAAAGATGTTAAAAAAATTTTTTAAAAAAATGAATGAATGGCTTCCTGTGGCCTGGAGGGCGTTCATCCTCGCCTCCCCCTCTCTGTTCACAGGCCTGGGAGAGCAGCCAGGACAGGACTCCTCGGCCTCCGAAAAGAAAGCTTGCAAGAGACCAGGCCAGGGTGTTCAAGGAGCCTGTGTGGGGCCTGACCCTGTACCCCCAGGAGAGCACACTTGTGCCAATTCGTGGATGCTGTTCCGTCCTCGTCTCCCTCCGCCTCCCCACCTGCTGCTTGAGACCCTGTGTCCATGCCTTCCCAGAAGCCTCTCCTCCTTTGGCCTCCATCACCCATGCTCTCTGGCCCTCCTCCCTCCTCTCTGGCCTTGCGGGCTCGGGCATCTTGTTGAGGCCTCTTTTTCATCCCCTCCTCACACTTCCATGCCATTCAGGGTCCCACCCCAGGTCCTCCTCTCTTCTCTCCCCAGCAATCCCCGCCTCTGTTTCTGTCTGTGTCCCAAGGTTCCCCCGAGGCTATGTTCGTGACTCCAAACCTCCACCTCCAGCCCTGCCACCTCCTCTGAGTGTCCAGCCCTACGGCAGCCACCTCCTGAGACCCCAATCCCAACATGATGTCTGAACCTCTACCAAATCCTGTGGGGATGACCTCACCACTGCCCCAGCCATCCAAGCTAGAATTTCACAACTTGTCCTTGATTCCTCCCTCCCTTCTCCTTGCCTCCTTCATGCCGCCAATCACCAACCTCATCAATTCTACCTTCATGTCTCCATCCTATTCCATCTACTTTCCTCCTTTCTGACCACAACCTTTGGAGGCCACCATGCTCTCCTCCACCCAGGTCCCAGTGCTGGCCTCCAGACTGGCCCCAGCTTAGCCCGGCAGCACAAGTCCCAATTTGATGTCACCCCCTTGCTCTACGTCTTTCAGCTGTGCCTTGTAGCTCACAGGATTAAAACCAAATTCCTCACTTTAGCACCCAAGGCTTTTCAAGGCTTGTCTCTTGCCCCCTTCTCCAGCAGCAGCGTGCCCTCTTGGCTTCAGGCTTTCCATACTTAGGGCTCCGTCTCCATAATCCCTAGCAGGATCCCAGGCTCGTGGTGCCAGGACAGAAGCTCTTGATGGTAGGTGTCAGGAAAGGCCCCTAGTGTAGAAAGGGGGTGATGCCTTGGGGGTGCCTCAATCCCCCGTGAGTCTGATCAGTATGAGTCAGTTCCCTGAGGCTCCAATTTGGATTCAGAGGAGCAAGGACTAGATCCCAGGCCACTGTGGCCCACCAGGGTGACCACGGCCGAGGGGCCAACTCTCCCACTGCCATCACGACCACCCATGTGCACACTTTTTTTTTTTTTTTTTGCGGTACGCGGGCCTCTCACTCCCGTGGCCTCTCCCGTTGCGGAGTATAGGCTCCGGATGCACAGGCTCAGCGGCCACGGGTCACGGGCCCAGCCGCTCCGCAGCATGTGGGATCCTCCCGGACCGGGGCACGAACCCGCGTCCCCTGCATCGGCAGGCGGACTCTCAGCCACTGCGCTACCAGGGAAGCCCTATGTGCATACTTTAGACAGGAGGAAATGGGGAGGAGCAGGATAGCTCCCGTGTGCTGAGCGTGTTGTTCTGTAGCTCATTAAATCTTCCCAAGAACCCTAGGCAGAAGGCTTTTAAAATTATTCCCATTTCCTAGAGGTGGAAACAGAGGCCAGAGAGGTTCAATAACTTTCCCACTGTCAGCTACAATGTGCTAGACCCTGAATTTGAACCCATCTCTATTGAATTCCAAAGTCATTAAAATACACGGGAGTAATTTAAGGCAGGGACAAGAGTAGGAGACTTTCGGGGGAGGGGGAGTGAGAGAGAGCAGGAAGTAAAGATGGAGAGAGTGATGATCGGGGAGAGAGATGGGGTGATGGATGGAGAAATCACTGCTCTGTCCAATCACCTTTTTTGTTCCCATAGCTGGAGGCAACTTCGGGGAAGGCAAGTATGTGAGCAGGAGAGGGACACACCCTCTAGGTACCCTATCTTCCCCCATAACCCTGGCTCCTTGGAAGGCCTGTGGCATGGGACAGAGATGAGCAGAGTGTCAGGGAAGGACTTAAGTCCTGTTGGTCAGAGGCTCCATCCAGGGCCTCCAAATGGGCCTCGGGGAGCAGATCCTTGCAAAGGTGGGCATTCATCATTTTTACATCTTCGTTCAGATCCCTACTAAGGAAGTAATAATATTGGCAAGCTTTTACCACGCTTTCTATGAGCTAGTGAGAAGACTAATTACCTGACGACACTAATAAATGGTTACGATGTTATTAAAAATGGCACCAAGCTAGGATTAACAGGCTCATCAGTTGTAGGGAATCGGGTTTAACAAGGTGCCCGCATGTGCCGTCAGGGGCCACGGTCTTGATGGATACCGGGTTGCATGGAGGCCAGGGATGAGACCCCCTCTTCTCTCCAGCTGAGGGTCAGCTTAGGAAGATCTGGCTGCTGCTGGATTTTCTAATCCACCCCTTTGCAAATGGCTCTGCAGAGCTCTCGGGCCCCTGGGGATGCTGTGGGTTGCAAGACTGGCATCAGCCTCGTTTACTTCTGCATGTGGCCTCCACGGTCCACGGGATCCCCGCTTCCTCCCCAGCCCACCTCACCTCTGCAAGCGACAGGCTCAGAACCCACCCGGAGCCCCATGCTCCAAAGCCCCACTCATGAAGCTCGGAGGGAGGGGGGAGCTGATAAATGGAGATGCCTGTGGGGCTTGCTGACTAATTTCCATAATAATTACAGTTATTACCAATAACGGTGACAACACCACTCCCTCCCATTTCGACTGAATTCCGCCATCTAGGAGCTGTTTCCCCACCAGTTGTCGCCTCTGACAACAAGTGGGGAAGAACACAGGGCAGGTATCATTATTCTCACCGTTGAGTTAGGAAATGAGCTCAGAGAGAAAAAGGGACTTTCTGAAGCCCCCTCCCCGGCCTCAAAGGAATAGCCGTAATGATAAAAATAAAAACAACAGAAGCAAGTACTGACACGGTACTAACTATGCAGTACACATAGGTGAACTTAGTCCTCACAACAGCCCGTGGGGGAGGGGGCTATGATTATCATTCCCATTTTACAGCTGAGGAAACTGAGGCACAAAGAGGTTAAGAAACTTGTCCAGGAGCACACAGCTAGTAAGTGGGAGAGTGGGAATCAAATCCAGCCCCAGTTCACGCTCTTTACCATTAGTCTCCGCCGCCAGCCTTCCCTGGGAGACCCGCTTCCTAGGGCCGAGGAAATGACTCCACCAGTGAGGCTCTGCTTGAGCCTTCTTGCTCTGAGCTCCAGCCTCCTTCCCTTCCCAGCTCCCCTCTGACAGGCGCAGGAGGGCTAACACAAGAAGGCCCTGATGCTGCCTGTCTGTACCTGGAGAGGCGAAGTGATAATAATCCTTTTGGCTGAGGCTTTCCAGGTTGCAAAGACTTACTATGTGAACCTTCCCTGCCCTGGGTCCTGGGGTCAGATGGCTTTCTGCAGAGGTCAGAGCCCAAGGCTTCAGAAGCGGAGAGCCTCCAAAGATTCTTTGAGTCCCAGCTCCACTGCTTACTAGCTGGGAACCTTCACCTCTCTCTGCCTCAGCTTCCTTGTCTGTTAAATGGGTGGTAATAACAGTACCTACCTCACTGGGTTGTTGTAAGGATAAACGAGAGAAGGAATATGAGGGGTCTGGTGGTACAGATCCATTGCATTCATTAACAGGTATTTGATAGAAAATGCTTCTGGAAAGTTGAAGGCCCTGAGCTGGAAGGCAGGCAATGTTTAGTCTGTGCTGGGTGAGCCTGTACCAATGGCTCCTTTGTCTCCATCTCTCCTTCCCCCAGGGCCACTCTCTGCCAGGATGCCCCACCCTGACGTGCACAGAGGACTTAGCCACGCCTCCTGGGAGGTCCTTGGTCCCTTGTGCTCCCGCCTCACTTACGTGGTCAATGAGCTCCTTGATCATGCCGTTCCACTGACCCTTGTCGTCCTGTGCCCCATATTTCCCGTCCTCCACCAGCCGGATCTCGTAGGAGAAGCCCAGGATGTGGGCCAGTTCCTTGAGCAGGTCGATGCAGTAGCCCTCGAACCGGTCATTCCCGAACAGGGTCCTGTCGGACTTCCGGAACATGACAAAGGGCTCCTCCTGCGGGGACAGATGGGAGAGGGGCAGACAAAGGCTGAGTCGGTGGGGCAGGTCCAGCTGGGGCCAGAAAGCTTGGGCCAGGTCCTCTGCAAGGGTGTTCTAAGCCATCTTTAGGGGTTGCTCAGAATGGCCTGCTAAGTCAGGAGAGGGAAAGCGCACTTCCTGAGAGCCAACTTTGTGCCTCACAGATGGCCACCTACTGACGTGCACACAGCACTTAGTAGGTCCTTATTGATTTGATCGTCCAATGATCACAGAGCTAGAAACTAGTGGAACTGGGATTCGAACTCAAGACTGTGATTCTGAATCCCACGCTCTCTCTGTTGCACTGTCAACACAGGCCAGTGGTCCCCAAAGTGTGGTCCCCAGACCAGCAGCACCACCCGGGAACTTGTCAGAAAAGCACATTCTCGGGCCCCACCCAGACATACTGAACCAGAAACTCTGGGGTGGGGCCTGGCAAGGTGTGCCACAAGAAGCCCTCCAGGGGGTTCTGATGTCTGCTCCAGTGTGAGCACACTGCTGCAGAAGGCCCTTCATCGTTTCTTCCCTGACTGCTCCCCAGCTCCTGTCTAACAGATGAGATCTCCCTGCTCCCTGACACCTTTCTCTCTTTCCAAGGATCTAGTCCCCAGCGTTAGGACCTGCCAGTGAGTGATTCTTGATAACTATGGTAGTTTGCATTTGCACGTGCCAGGCGTCAGCAAATCAGCAGACGAGACGGTGCCCGTGGGGGTCCAGTGCAGAGCCCAGCAGATTAGGAGGGTTCAGTGGACAGTAGCTGGTATCGCCTCCCTTAGCCTGAGTTTCAGCCTTCTGGGGGTAGCTCCATTCTGTAGATGTACAAAGTGAATCCACGAGGATAACGTAACTCGTGGGAGGTCACTCAGCTGCCAGAGAGAGAGGATTTGACTCAAGTCGGTGTGGTCCCAGAGCAGGAGCTCTTAACCCCCTCACTGTGCCAGAGGCCCTGAGTCACATGGTGCCTCTCCCTAGTGGGCAGGGGGTCCTCAGAAGGTGGCCTGTGGGTCCAGAGCATAGGTGACAGCTGTCCCACATTAGGTTCCCTCCCTCCCACGTGATAGGGAGCCAGTGAAGGGCTTTGAGCCAGTGAAGGCCTTTGAAAGGGCATGACTGTCTGATCTCTCATTTAGAAATAAAGCCCTGGCAACCCTGCGAAGAATAACTGGGAGTAGAGGCAGGAAAACCTTGGAAAGAAGCTACTGACCTCGTCCAGTATATGAGATACACAGAGTAAGGAACGGAGGTGGATGGGTTGAACTCTCAGCAAACTCATCATCTACTGAGTTCTTACTATGCACCAGGCATTGATTTAAACTCTTTTTCGGAGTGAAAAAGGCTCATGAGCTTTCAAGATAGGTGACATTACTGTATGCTAACACATATATATGGAATCAAAAAAAACCCAACAAAACTGGTTCTGAAGAACCTAGAGGCAGGACAGGAATAAAGATGCAGACGTAGAGAATGGACTTGAGGACGGGGGGAGGGGGAACGGTAACCTGGGACGAAGTGAGAGAGTGGCATGGACTTATATATGCTACCAAATGTAAAACAGATAGCTAGTGGGAAGCAGCCGCATAGCACAGGGAGATCAGCTCGGTGCTTTGTGTCCACCTAGAGGGGTGGGATAGGGAGGGTGGGAGGGAGACGCAAGAGGGAGGAGATATGGGGATATATGTATATGTATTGCTGATTCACTCTGTTATAAAGCAGAAACTAACACACCATTGTAAAGCAATTATACTCCAATAAAGATGTTAAAAAAAAAAAGATAGGTGACATTATCCCCATTTGATAGATGAGAGAACTGAGGCTCAGAGAAGGTCAGTAAGTTGCCCAAGGTCACACAAGAGTTGAATTATAGTCTGATGGAGTTCAGTCTCAGTCCTTCCTGCCTGTAGCTCCTTGGTCTCTTTCTGGGCCTTAACCTTCCCCCAAGCCACCTTGGCACCCCCTCGTGAAGGAATGCCTCGAGCCTTCAGCTGATGGGGGGGACCTTCCCCCCGCCTGTGGGGGGAAGCTCACGCCCACACGCCCATAAGAAGAGCACACACCTCATCTGGAGGCGCATCATTCCCTCAAGCGGTGGGGCCATTCCCTTGACACTGTGGGCCCCTGAGCAGTGAAGGGCCCTCGTCAGGGGTTCTCAGGCACAGAAACCCACCGGCAGCCTCTTGCCAGGCTCCTGCCGCGGAGGGTGGGCTAGATCCTCTGGCCCTGGTTCCCCGGCAGCACTGCTTCTCAAAATCCCATCCCATGCCTGATTCATTCTCGGTTTTCAACAGTCCTTTGGGATGTTGCAGAGAAAGGGCAAGGGAGTGTCTGAATCCCCAAGGGGTTCTGAGCAAACCACCTCTCAGTCTAATTGGGTGAAAAGCTGGGTCCTTTGGCTAGACTCTGTGCTAAATCTCAGTGCTTCCCGTCCCCAGCTCTAAGCAAGCAGCTCACAAGTTTGCAGAAAAGAGTTGAGGAGGTGCCGGGGAAGGGGCTGAGACTACACGGAGGGAAGGGAACTTAGGCTACTGTGGACCCTGCCTTCGTGCAAATTAATCTCTGGGATGGTGCTGCCCTGAACCTTGGCACAGGGCCTGGTGAGAGGGCCTGGGTGAGGCTTCAATCCCATCTCAACTGTTAGGTCAGATGCTCTTGAGCAGTGAACAAACTGTGCCACGGCACCTGGTAGCCCTGATGTTAGCTCAAGGAAAGAATTAAAGAGAAGGTACCTTCTTTGCCAGGTGAACCACCAACCACATAGAGATTCCGAAGCAAAATCGACCTCCTTCTGTAAAATGGGGATAATAATAGGATCTACCTTACAGGATTGTTGTTAGGATAAGACGGGTCAGTCTGTGAAAAGCACTTAGTGCCTGGCAAATGTAAACTGCAATATCATTATCATTATATTATTAATATCATTATCATCTTTCTGGGCACGGGGTGACCTGTTATTGAAGTGACCTGTCCAGCCTAGAGACCATGCCCAATGTCACCAAAGGTTAAAAATCATAGCTAGCAGCGGAAAGCTATTTCAGGAAAGGTCCCTGAGATAGCTCACTTCCTGACCCTCTCTCCGAGACCCTCCCAGGCCCTATCCTCTAAAATTAGCACTTCATTTGCGAAGCCACCCCAGCCCCAGAATCTATACATCTTCATATAAATACGCTGCCTTTGGAGCAGCTGTAAAATGCCATTAATTTCAGGAAGTGCTTTGCGGATGGCATACATATTTAACAGCCAAAGCCCAGAGCATTAAAACGGTGCTCGCCTTAGTAATGGGTCTCTAGACCTGCAACATTTCCTAGGGGGTAATTCTGAACTCCGCCAACTACTTATTCATGGACTATTTCACAATTTATTACTGGAAATGTCCAGACAGCCAATTCACAAGCTCTCTCGGCTGCTAATCGATTGCTCAGTGAAGGTGCCCTCAATTTCATGACTTCGCTCTCTCCTATTGCTCTGGGAGAACAGCCGTAGGAATGGGGGTAATATTTCTCTGCAACAAGTCACAGGAAACAAGAGGCCAGAAAAAGAACCTTTTCCTACTTTTCATTGCTAGGGCTTTTAGTCTAGTTTCTTAGTCTAGTTTCACCAGCATGAGAGCCGAGTGACAGGACCTGTGGAGTTGGAAGAGGGTGCCTTGGGGGGGGGGGGTGGGGAAAGCCAAGGGTTACCTACCTAAGAGCCCCTCCTGGCTTAGGCCATCTCAACACACACCTGCACACGCATGCGCTGTGTATGCACACAATGCCGCTGGCACGAATACACCGCATTCTCGGATGGTCTGACCTGCTCAGACACGGAAGCCAAGGACCCCGGCCCCCAGGCCTCGGCTTCTGCCAGTTAGAACCAGGACAGAGCATTAGGAGTCCAGTCCTCCCAGCAGGTGGAGCCTAGAGTGGCTCCTGGCCTGGGATGGTTCTCCCGGCCCACATCCTGGTCTCCCCAGCTTCTCCTCTCTTGTGCCAGGTGTGCAGGTCCGGCTTGCCTAGCAGTTGCACCTCAATGGGTTACAATGCGCACATGGCACAAACACACCGGACGGTGCTTGTCCAGACACCTGTGTGTAGCCAATCCCACACCTGCACAGGTGCCCACATGCGTGCCGACACCACTGCTCACTTCAGCAGCCCCAAGAACCCTGAACCTTCCAAAGCAGGCCCCCCAGAGCGAGTTGAGTGTGTTTTCTTGGTGTGTGAGCAGAGCTTTGGGCAGATGAATTTTTCACGAGCTCACGGAAGAGCGAACCTGAGCAGAAGCTGGGGCCTGGCAGGGAGAGGGTGGGGAGGGCAGGCTTCCAGCCTCTTGCTGCTGCTGCTGCTTCCGCCTCAGGAAGGGGGAAGAGCCCGTGGCTCTGAGGGGTCAGAGAGGGCAAGGTCCGGGCTCTGTCCATCTGTCTGTCCAGGGTAATGCGACCTTAGCACCTAACCCCGGGATTCAGGATGGAGGAGGAGAGAGGGGGCTTTGGGGGCAGCCCCCGTATCTCCCTGTGTTCTCTGCCACATCCAGATCCCAGGGACCAGAAGAGGAGGAGAGACTCCCTCATCAGGGTCTCAGGTCCAGCCCTGTTCTCCAGGGCAAAGCTGGGGGATGTTCTTGCACCCAGGCTTGGTACCTGCCTGTCACTCAAAGCACTGTTGCCCTGACAACACACTTCCAGAGAGGCGGGGCCAGTGCTCTCCGTGGGAGGTGCTGGCCCTGCTTTCAGGCTGCCAAGCTTGGGGTTGGGTTTTCAGCCAGAGCGTCTGGGCTGGGCCGGGCTGGACACTCCCCACAACGGGTGCTGCTGTCCCCAAAAGCCCAAGCTGAGAGCACTGTACCCTGACCAACCCCTCCCAGGGCTCTGGGACATGCAGACCACGCTGAGACTTTTAGGAGACTCTGAGGACATTTTCAGCTGGACACAGAGTTTCTTGGGGACCAGTGTAAAGGCTGTGTGTCACATCCTCTGTCCCCGCTCTGCCTCCGGGAAAGGCTGGGCTTCTCTCAGGGAAGAAGTAGACCCCACCATCCATGATCTCTGGACAGTGGGGCTGGAGGAAGCTGGATCATGGGTCACTCTCAGACCATGCGAGTATCTGACCCTGCATAATGGGGTGAGGATGGTGGGACATCTGCTTCAAGTGGGTCAGCAGCCATGTCAGAGGCCAAGGCAAAGGAGCCCAGGGGTAGGGGACTATCACAGTGTCAGGGTCAAGGGCTCAGACCTTGAGGTGGCGGTTGGGATGTGGAGCTTTATGTATCAGCAGGAGATTAGAGCTACGAGGGGCTCAGGAGGTCACAAACCCTAGCGCTTGCAGGGACCAGTCAGGAAATGCCCGTATAAGAAGCAGTCAGGAGTAAGCAGTATGGAATGGTGGGGTCTGTGGTGAGCCAGGGAATGCCCACCAGGCCTTAAAGACATTCAAGTCCAAGCTCAAAGTTTATAATGCACCCTGACAGAGATAAGCTCTGTGACCATGGTCAGGGGTCAATCTTCAGTGAAGTTCAGGGCCCTGGTTGTGGATGGAAGCAGAGGTTTTCTCGAGAACTCTCATTCTGCTTACTTAAAACCCGAGCTTACTGGGGACTGGATTTATAATCAATAATAACAAGAGCAGCCATTACTTAGACAGCACACACTCTGTGCCATTTATTGTTATTAATCATTCATCCTCTCAACTCCACGAAGTAAGGACAATTATTATCACCTCTCTTTCGCAGATGGGGAACAGAGACACCAAATGACTAAGCAGTTTTCCAGGGTCGTACAGCTAGTGAACAGTGAAGCCGGGACTCAGACCCAAAGGTTTGAGTCTCTTAACCGTCACAGTCTGGCCCTTGTGTCCTGGTCACACTTGCGTGTCGCCAAGAGCTGCTGGGCTCCCGTTTGCCCGGATGAAGGGCAGGGGAACCGACGGAGCTGCGTCCAGGCTGCCAGCCAGCGGGGCTTCTCTCCTTCCTTGGGGTGCTGAGAGCCAGCTGGACGATGTGGGCGGGGCCCTCAGTGAGCAACTGAGTGCAGCAGGTCAGGACCTTTGCAAGAAGCTTCCAGTATTGCCCAAGAAACTGTGAGAAGAGCACAGAATAACTGCGCGGTTCTACCTCTGCAGCTGAAGATAAATTCCCTGTGGCTTTGCAGAAGGGTCTTATGCCCTTGAAACCGGGCTGCTGTCACTTTAATAAAATTTAACCCTGTGGTCACTGGAGGTGTGTGTATTTTGCACCCTTTTGGTATATTATCTTTAGCTCCCCTCTTACCGTTAGAGTATTGTTTTGTGGCTGAATCAACTCAACTCATTTAATTCTCTCTCCTGATCTCTCTGAGCACCTCCGTTTTACCTTTTTTCAATCTCGTCTTCTGAAAAGTGTTTTCTTTATATCTCGCATTGTATGCAGCTCTGCTTTTAATCTCTGACCGCCTTTTTATTAGTTTATTTTTACCCTTTTATATTTTAGCTTTCTCACACTTTCGTCCTTTTGCTTTCTGACATTTTGGGTTTACATTCTTCGCCTTCTCTAGCCAGAGCTGTTAATTATTTATTTTATTTTTTTGTCTGTCTTGGTAGCTTTCCTTTTAATCTCATTCCTTATTTTCATTTTTCTCTTTATTATTTTCCTTTTCACCTTTATTTTGTTCTCTTTCAACTTTCCTTTTATCTTTTCTATTTTATCCACATTAATATTCCTTTAATTGCTCATCACACTTCCTTCTAATCCCTTTGCTCTTTTCATGTCTTTTTAATCTTTATTTTTTGCTTTATTCTTTTTCACTTATTTTTTATTATGTTATAGGTGTACAATATAGTGATTCACAATTTTTAAAGGTTATACTCCATTTATAGTTAGTATAAAATATTGGCTATATCCTCCGTGTCATAAACTACATCCTTATTTTATTTTTCATCTCTAAATTTTGTGTTTTTATAATTTTTTCCCCTGTTCCTGATGAGATCTTTCGACTTACTGGTTTTATAGCTTGATATTTATATTTTTTTAGTTAACAAAATGTCAATCAGGCAGGCAGGATGTCTGGTTTTGGGGAAGATGCCAGTGAGGGTCTCACTCCCGAAAGGTGGGTGTTGAGAGGTGTCTCCCCAGCCATCTCCTCTGGTTCTATCAGCAGCATGTTCAGAACTGCTAGGTCTCCATCAGCTTTAACGTGGATGCTCTTAATAGTCATAAGCCTGGAGACTGGGGATGACAGCCATAGGCTACAATTGCTCCCTGGAAGCTGATGGTGCCCCTGGAGTCTGCTGCTCACTAGATTCTTGGGAGGGTGGGATTTAGCTATTACATCCCTTCTTCCTCCATGGTGTCCGCCACCCAGCCACTGAGCACATACCTGGCCCTAGAGGGAGGGCATAGGACCGTCCAGTAGGGCCTGGCCAAACCAGCTTGAGCCCCCTTTTTTGGTATAGAGTGACCTCAGCACATGGTCCTGACAATCATATTTGCTTCATTATAAGGAGAAGCTGACCAGGGCCAAAATTGTCCTCGAAGGGCCTTTGGTCAGAATCCACCGGGCTGTGATCAGGCTGCCTCCCCACTACATGGCCCAGCTTGGGCCCCAAGAGCAGTGCTACGTCTCTGAGAGGGTGAGTCCTGAGCCTCCGGACACCCTGGAGGCCTTCCAGGTGGGGCTGGTGCACGTGGAGTGGGCACAGCACTGGCCAAAGGAGGCTAGCAGCCTGGGTGTCCTTCTGCTCGCCCTGAGTTTCAAGGCTCACAGAGCCTGGGAGACCCCAAAAGCCATTCCTTGGGTTGAAATGGTCAGAAGAAGAAAGCACTATTCAGTCCTGGGCAGTGGAGGGAGGGTGGCAGGGAGAAAGGTCATAGCCGTGGCCAGGAGCACTCGGGACAGGACACTGTGGGCGGTGGCACGTGTGTGGGCTCCCAGCACCTGCCGGGCTGGGGGGAGCAGTGGGAAGGGCCTTTTTCCTGGGAACTGGGGTGGAAGAGGTGGACCCCAAGTCCTGGTGCAGAAGGCAGGTCACCCCTCCTTCCTTCTACCCATCACAGTTCCTATCAGGCATCAGGGGCTCAGGGACTGGGTGAGAGTGAGATGCAAACACACAGGCCTCTGCAGCAGGGCTGGCCAAGCAGGTCCCAGAGAGCCAGGAGGGCTGGCCTGCTCTGCCTTTGGGAAGAGGCTGCTCACAGCCACCTCCTGGGGTCTCTGGCCTGTGGCCACGAGCAGCGTTGCTGTCTCCCATCTGCTCGCTGGGGGCTTTCTGAGGGACCCTCAATGTTTCCACCTTCCTCCCCCATCTTCCAGCCTCCCAGCAGCCTCATAAGAGATGCCTGGCCTGTGCTGCGTGGGGTGATGGAGAGGTCTTTCCAACCCCGACGGCCAGCCCGCCCCAGCTCACAGCCCCTCCTGCAGGGCTGCAGCTCTTACCAGCACAGTGGTGACGATGAGGGACCTGTTCGTCAGAGAGTCGGTGACGTTAGGGCCTCGGCCTCTGGCAACCTCCGTGATGTTAAGCCCCTCGGCAGGACTCCACACCCCAACCTGGATGGACAGACAGATGGAGAACAGGAGGCTGAGTCCGTGGTCTCTCCATCCTTTCTCCACGCCAGCAACCTCCTCGTCTCCTTCCCATCCTTCATGAGTAGCGTCATTGCTAATTGTGTTTCGAGCCAACATTTCTGGCAACCCTGCTGCCTCCCTCCTTCCCAGAGGAAGACCCCAAGGTGTTCAGTCTCCTGACTTCTGCCACCTCCCCATTTGCTAGCAAACCTGCCACAGCTGGAAGGGAAAATGCAGAGGGAGAAAATGAACATAAAGACGGCCCAGGGAGCACAGCGGAAGCCGGCCTGGGATGGAGCAGACGCCATGAGGAAGTCAGTTAGGGTTAGGGCCAGGTCCTGCCCTGGGACAGAGTCACCCTGAGCCTGGGGGGCCTCCCGCCTCCTGGGGAAGACCTGGGCACCCAGCTGCTCACTGGGTCTCAGCGTGTGCTAGCTCTGGGGCCAGATGCCCTCCAAAGCCCAGGACAGGGCCTGGGGCGAGGGAGATGTCTCCTAGGCATCTGTGGAAGGACAACGAGGTGTGTCACGTGCACGAACGCAGGCGTAGCAGGACGCTGGTCTTTGCAGCTACTTGGGGGCAGAATAGAGTAGAAAACCCTCACTGGGGGCACTGGATGCCACTCGCTTAGAAGGCAGCTTGCTTTGGGGTTTTAACCTAATGGTGGCAGACACTCTGGCCGAGGTGGCATAACCTCTGTCCCCATGGTGCCCTTGTGGATACGAGGCCTGGGGCTGGAGGGAAGCAAGGGAAAATCAAGTTTACAAATCGTTCTAAAGCCCTGGGCCTATTGAAGATCCTCTGGGACCCAACTCTGCCCAGCTCTGTGTCCATCGCAGTTCCTCTCTCTCAAGGAAGGTTCTGGCCTGCCCATTCTGTCCTTGTCCCAGTTGGGGTGGGGTACTCAGGAAACTTAATCAATTAAACAGGGAGGCCGAATGCAAACATCCCATTAAGAGAGCTATGCATAACAGAGAGACATGTAATTATGCTTGCGTAATTCTGCCTTAATCCCCCCAAAGCCACCGGCTGGAGCTGGCTGGATCAGTTATGACCTGGCTTAGCAAACAGAAGTGATGAGAGGCAGAGCAGCTGTGTTTGGGGGCTCAGCACCCTCTCCGGGCAGCATCTCTGTCTATGCAGACCCCGCCCCCAGAGCCAAGAGGAGAGCAGACAAGCAGACAGCGTCAAAGAGGCTCTTCTCTCAAGGGGGCTGAGCTCAGAGCCCAGCCCAGCATGAGGGACCCCAGCGGTGGGCCTGGGTGCAGGAGGCGCTCAACAGACAGCTGGCTGGCGGCCAAGTGACCAGCAGGAGCCCTCACCCCAGCAAGCATCTACTGAGCTCCAACTGCAGGACCTGCTGGACACCAGGTGCCGTGGGATTGCGAGAACAGTTAAGACTGAGGAGGACCCAGGCTTCAGAGGCTCTCCGCCCTCAATCTGGCCACCTGTGTCTAGGTATAGTAAAGAGTTTTTCTCGAGTAGTAGCTGATTTGTGTTGTTGCTGGAGGGCTGGCGGGAGCTGCGGGTAGGCTCAGATGGCAAGAGTGCTCTGATGGGCAACTACTGATGCCTGCCACAGGTGCAGGAGTGGGAGGTGGTGGCATACCTGCCATCTAATTGCCATCCTTAGAATTTTAGGCTATCCCCAGAGATGGAGAGCTGAGACAGCGACTGAGACAGACTGAGTGACAACTATTGCAGTAGTCCTGCCAGAGGAGGAAGGGGGCTACCTGGCACTGCAGGAGTTTAAATAGGAGCTGGCAGAGTGCTTGATAAGCTATAGTTTGAATAGGGTTGGACCAACGGGCCGCGATCATCTTAGGAGCAGAGGGCACAGTGCCTGTCCTTAGGGGACTGATGCTGTATGTGGCTGAAAGAGTTGCAGAAGAGTGGTTGCCCTGGCCACCCGGCCCCAGCACAGTGGCCCCATGAGTCCGTGGGAATCTCAGGATTGAATGAAGTCACCTTGGCCACAAAGTGCAACACAGGCAGAGCCAGGTCCATGACTGTGGGAATGAACCAAGGAAACAGGCTACTCGTGCAACTGGGGAGCTCGCAAGGGCAAAGGCCTGGAGGTGCAGGAGGGAGTGGGTATGACTGGGCCATGGGGAACGTTTGTGGATGGGGCAGTGGAGACTAGGCCTGGAGAGGCAACCGGGGCGTTTCCTGGAGAGCCTTCAAGGCCGGGTGAGGGACTGATACTGAATGCTTTGGTACTGGGGAGCCATGCTCATTCCCAGGGCAGGATAGAGCTTCATCTGTGTGTACACTCAGGATGGCTGGAGGGCCCGGGAGTGGAGGTGGGAAGCCAGGTTGGGGTGTTAAAATAATCCAAGGAAGAGGCCCGGACCAGAGAGGGCAGAGGAGGAGAGCAGAGGAATCAAGGGTTCCTGAAGGATCAGGGGTGGCCGCTTCACTTCTGGCCTCTTTGCATTTTAGACACCCGCCTCTCCCAGGGTTGGAGAGGTGCCCTGGGGGCTCCCAGAGACCAGCCTGCTGTGGGAGAGGGTGTGGCTGAGCCCCTAGCTCCGAGGTCCCAGGGGATGCTGAGAATCAGGGGCTAATGTGAAATTCCCTTCTCAGGTCAGCAACCTGACTTTGTCAGAATATGCTGAAGGTTCCCAGGGATCAGAATCGGCCCCATTACAAACATTTCTATGGCAACCAGATGGGAGGCCCAGCCCCATGGGCTTGCTTTCTGCATTGAAATTCCCCGGAATCACAGAGGCCTTAGAAGCGTACAGTGGGGAGTTCAGAATCCACCTGCTTCAACCTCTCTCCAAGAGTAAGAATCACCTCCAGGCCCCCAGACAAGCAATCGCTTTGTTCAGTCTTTGCTTAAATGTCTCCAGTGACAGTGAGCTCATTACTCCCCATGCAGGCATCCCCTGGTCATTAGAAAGTTTCTCTTACCTAAGGACATGTCTGTCCCTCTGCCCCATGACAGCCCTGCAGGGACTTAGTCCGTCTGCCCCTTGAGCCTCCCATCTCCTTTCCAGGGTAAGCATCTCTGATGGCCCTTGCTCACAGGGTGATGGTTTGGGTATCTGCCATGGACAGGCCACTGGGTTCTGCCCCCCTCCAGTCTGAGAAGGCCTCATGTTCTCTGATGGGCCAAGGCACTGGCCACACTGGGTCATGTTGAGTCCCAAGGGGGCAGATGGACTGGGTCTTGCCCCCTCGCTCTGGGTCTCTGCCTGGGGTCTGGTTAGGGGATTTAAAGAGCCTCTGCTTGTTGGCCTGCCCTCCCACTCCTGAGCCCACACACCTTCTCTAGGCCATCTTCCTTCAGGCTGATGATGTCCAGATCGAAATCCATCCGTAAGCCACTGGTTTTGTTGAAAACAATCCTTCCCGTTAATCCTTCCCATTGAGCCTGCCGGAGGGGAGAGGGCAGAGCAGCAATTCCTCGGGCTCATAAATCATCATTCGGTACAACTGTACAATGCTTCATTTTAATTACTCCTTGCACTGATACTGTTCCCCCAAGACCATGATTAATTAATAATCACCTCCATCATTGCTAGGGCTGTGGTACGAGCCAGCAATTTCCATAAATTCTATTATGCTCTTCAGCCAGCTTTACACTCGCACCTTCTCATGTACAACACCGATCACAGATGCGCTCAGATGAGCCCCCGCCTTGAAGCCACGAGAAGGGGGAGTCCATGTTAGGTCCCCAGAGACAGGCAAGGAGGCAGGCAGGCAGGCCGCGGCAGGCAAGACCTGCCGAGGGGCAGAAAGCCAAGGGGCCAAGCCAGCTCTGGCTGTAGGACCAAACACTTGGGAGTAGCCCCCAGAGAGCCGGGGGTGACAGAGAAGGTCTCCCACCCCTACCCCTGCTCCACCCATGCCCTGGTTAAGAACTGGGGTCAGAATACAGGGTCCAACCCCAGTTGGACCTGGGATTTCATTTCACCTTGCTGCCTCAGTTTCCTCATCTGTAAAATGGAACTAATAATATTACCCATCTTACCAAAATGCTATGAGGGCGAAATGAGTTAAGTCCCTTGAAAAATGGAGAACAGTGCCTGGTACAACCTAAGACCTGAATAAATGGTCCTTTTGCTACTTTTTCTTGCCTTTAGCATCATTAACACAGAGAGGGGCAGGCAGAGGTTCAGAGAAGGAACAGGACCCAAACTAAGAAGGGCTCCATCTTCTAAAGCAGGGGTTGGCAAACTATGGGTCAAAGCCCAAATGGGCCCATTGCCTGTTTTTTTTTTTTCAGTACGCGGGCCTCTCACTGTTGTGGCCTCTCCCATTGGGGAGCACAGGCGCCGGACGTGCAGGCTCAGTGGCCATGGCTCACGGGCCCAGCCGCTCCGCGGCATGTGGGATCTTCCCGGATCGGGGCACGAAGCCGCGTCCCCTGCATCGGCAGGCGGACTCTCAACCACTGAGCCACCAGGGAAGCCCCATTGCCTGTTTCTGTAAACAGTTTATGAGATCACAGTCACGCCCGTAGGGTGTACCTATTGTCTTTGACGGCTTTTGAGCTGCAACTTTGCAGTTGAATAGTTGCAATAGAGACTGGTTTGCAAAGTCCAAAATATTTACTACCTGACCCTTTTTATAGAAAAAGCTTGCCGACTCCCCTTCTAGATACACCTTGCCTGCAGGCCCGTAGCGTTAGCAATACAAAGGGCTTCACACTGCTCGCCTCATGCAGCCTCCGCAGCAGCCTCGGTGTGTGGGCCCCGTGGGTTCCTCACCCCACTGGGGTCATGAACTTTGCAGATCCTGGAGAGGGCTCCAGAGCCTCTCCATGGCTGAAGGTTCCCCTTGCACTCACAATACGACCCACAAGTTCACGGGTTCCCAGATCCCTGGAGGCCTATCTATAGATTCCACATTAAAACCCACGGGAGGGCTTCCCTGGTGGCGCAGTGGTTGGGAGTCCGCCTGCTGATGCAGGGGACACGGGTTCGTGCCCCGGTCCGGGAAGATCCCACATGCCGCGGAGCGGCTGGGCCCATGAGCCATAGCCGCTGAGCCTGCGCGTCCGGCGCCTGTGCTCCGCAACGGGAGAGGCCACAACGGTGAGAGGCCAGCGTACGGCCGAGCACTCGGGCAGCTGTCCGGCACTGTCAAGTCTTGTGTATTAGCGTGTAGACAGGCATGTGTTATATTAGCTCAGGCGGAGGGGCACGCCTAGGAGGGTTCCGGGACTCTGGAAATCAAAAGGGGATGGAAGGAGTGCTTTGCACAAAGCATCCAACCTCTCTGAGCTTCGGGAAGAGGAAAATGACCTATTTCACGGGTGGTAACAAAAGTGCATAAAGGGCTTAGCACAGTGCCTGGCATATACAACCCCGGCTATTATTTTTCCTTAGTCAGCTTCCTTCCATAGGGCTTCCGTGGATTAGGGCTGGCCCTTGGCTGGAGGGGGAGGGATGGTCACTTGGGCCATGGCCTGAGGCCTCAGGAAAAACCCTATCACAGAAGGCTCATCCGTGATTAGCTTCCCTGCATGAGCTCATCCACTTCACATCACAGTCCTGCAAGGTGGGTGTCATGATTGCCCCCATTTTACAGTCATGGCCACTGAGGCTCGAAGAGGGACTGAGCTCTGTGGGTCCCAAGTAATGGTGGTGCCGGGCAGATTCTCACTGTGCTCAGTGGAGCTGAAGAGCTGGGGTCATCATGCCCAAGTTGACTGGGGAGAGTTTATGAAGCCCAGGGAGCTGGAGATTGGGGTTGGGGACGGAGATTTAAAGATGCATCTGACTCAGAGAGCAGATTGGTGGTTACCAGTGGGGAAGGGGGTTGGGGCATGGGCACACAGGGCGGAGGGGTCAACTGTATGGTGATGGATGGTAACTAGACCTTCAGCAGTGATTGCTTTGTAATGTATACAGATGTGGAACTATAACGCTGTACACCTGAAACTTACATAATGTTATACATTATTTTACTTCAATTAAAAAAATGCATCGGTGACGGTGAAGGCCACTGTATATGACTTCACAGGAAGGCTCAGCTTCCTTGAGGCTCGCTCCCCAGCCCCTCTGCCTTCCCCCTCCTCTGCCTGGGGCCCCTCCCCCCTTGGGCTACCTCTCAGCCCCCAGGGAAATCACAGCAGGTGCCTTCAAACCTGGACTGGAGGGAAGCCTTCCTCCCTGTCAGCTACAGAGGAATTAAATGTCAGCAGGTGCGTGGCCTGTCTGTGGGCAGTCGGGCAGGGGCAGGGCCAGGGCAGGGAGCCGCTGGCAGCTCCTCCCCGTGACATTTCCCAGCCCTCCCGCCCCTTCCAGCTGCCACGCAGGACTTGCTAAATGAAAGACGCTTCACACGCTCTGAACTCCGGCCTGGTATTTTCCAGCTCCTCTCGGAAATGCCAAGTCTTTAAAATGATTTACTGTCACGCAGGCAGATGGGGAGACAGGCAACTTGGGAATGGTCTGAGGGAAGACGGTGTACTGGGCTCAGGCAGGGTACCTGGGTCCTGGGGGTGGCCAGCTGTAGGGCCATGAGGGAGCCCCGCAGCTGCTCTGGGCCTCGGTCTCCACTTCCCTAAAATGGACTGGAGACAAAGTTGTTTGTGAAAGGACTGTGAAGAAGAGTGAGTGGTAAGGGCTGTTCACTGGGCCGGGGCCAGGAAACAGGAGGGCCAGGTATGCCAGTGTGGGCCGGTCGGTGCCGGTGCCGGGTTGGGGGGTGGTGGAGAAGGAGGCTACCCTTTCTGTGGCACGACAGTGACTCATCTGCTCCCTTTAGGGCTTCAGGACTGAGCCTCAAGCGCTGCGGGGGGCAACGGTGAATGGGTAGGGGACGTCCCTGAAGCTCTGGGGCCTGGAGATCCTCTTTAGCTGGAAACCCACCAGGGAGCAAGAAGCCAGAGTGACGACAGTCGTGATGATAGAAATAATAGTAAGAGCAGCCAATCAGCTTGGCACTTGCTCTGTGCCAGGCGCTGCCCTAAGTGCTTCACACACCACAACTCACTTACACCTACAACAGACCTGGTATTATCTCCATTGTACGGGAGGACCTGCAGCACAGAGAGGTTCAGTAGCTTATCTAAGGCCACACAGCTAAAAAGTAGTTAAGCTTCAAAGACACTTACGTCTGGCTCCTAAGGGTCCTAGGGTTTTGGCCTCCGTCACTGAGAAACCCATGCCAACCTCTAGCTACTGGGTTGGAGCCTGCCGAGGAAGGAGGCTCACGGGGCTGGAAATCAGGCTTTCGAGTTCCCAGAGAACAAGCCGGTGATTGCCCAGGCCAGCCAGGCCTCGCTCAGGGCATCGGACAATCAGACTTCCTCCGCAGTTCTGAGGGGTAGGATGAGAAGGGACTCTCGTGGTCCTCTTCTACCATAACATCTGATACTGGAGCCCCTTCTAGGGCTGAGGGGACTGGTGCCAAGGATAGAAGTGCTCCCTCATGATGACTACTAGCTGGTGTCTGCCAGGTGAGGCAACTAACACTCGGGAATGTCCAGGAATTTATCTAAAGCCGCACAGCTGGTAAGAGGCAGAGAAAAACCCAAAGGCAGTGCATCAGACTTTAAAGCCGTATGCCTTTTAGTGTCTTTCTAAAACACAGGAGGTGTCACTGGCCTCGTCCCAAGCAGTCATGGTGAACTGGGACCTCCGGACAAGCTGCTCTGTCTGCTGAGTGGTGGGTTTCTTTGCTATTTACCCTCACTGTGTTGCCTTCCTTTGCATATGGGATTACGTTCATTAATGGGATGACTTGATGGACGTCTCCCTAGGCGGTGAGCTCTGTCCGTGCAGGGGCCCGTCTGTTTTAGCCCCATTGGATCCCCAGCGCATGGCTCAGTGCCGGCCACCCAGCAGACCTGCACAAATAGGTAGTGAATAAATGAATGAACTCTCAAAGCAGACTGCTTCGTTCCTGGTCCATCGTGATGGCTGCAAAGAGGTGGTCTATATGGAGCCCTCCTAGAGGGCTTCCCCTAACTGCACTTGTTGTTGCCCTGGACAGGTCACTCCCTCTGACCCAGAGTAACCCTGCCTAGATCTCGGCCCCCTGAGCCTCCCTCACCTACCATTACTGGGACTTGACTCTGCCTAGCCTTGGGCTACATGCTTCGCACATAGTTTTTCACCCTGTTTTTTCAACAATGCTTTGCAGCAGGAACTCTTACTATACCCATTTTACAGTTGAGGAAACTGAGGATCAAAGAGCTAAGCATCTCACCCAAAGTCATGCAGCTTGTTGTGATGGAGCCAAGGTACAAGCCCAGGCCTGAGCATCCCCGTCTGTAAAATGTGAACAATAAACTCTGCCATCCGTAAGGAGAACAGTGATGGAGAGTCTGAAACTAAACTCTGGCACTGTGTATTTCCATGGTCATCCTCTCAGCAGCAGGACAGGTTCTGCTCTCTGGTTCCTTTGAATCAGCTCCATGGATGGGACTTCTTCATGGTTGCCATGGTGCCAGGAGAGCCGGGTCCCAGCAGGGACCCTGGCTGGGAAGTTGGCCGATGGGCCTCCTCTGCCCTCGGGACTAAGCACTGTCCACATGGTGCCTCATTTCGTCTTCACAGCATCCCCATGAGGCAGCCAAGGCTCAGCAAGTTTCCCTAGATTGCCTGAGGTCACACAGCTGGAGGCAAAGACCCTCATCTGTTGTCATTTAAAGCCCACTCTTTGTCCTGCTGACAACGCCGACCGCCCACTGAACGCGTACTATACGCCAAAGACTCAGCCCCTTAGTCATCCTCTAGATTGGTCCCTATTGAGCCCATTTTCACCCTAGGAAACAGGCTCAGAGATGTGAGGCGACTGGCCCAAGTTCACGTGGATTGGAAATCAGTGCTGTCTGACTCCCAAACTGGGCCCTTGACTGCTCTGCGGCCCCCAGGATATGGCCCTGGCGCCGTCCTGGTGAGTAGGGGGCACTCACCTCCTTGATGAAGTTCATGAAGCGGCCGCCAAAGCGCCACGCCTTGTGCCGATGGCACTGCAGGGAGTTCACGGTCATCTGGGGCGCCCGCTGGTAGCACACGGACACGATGTGGACGGCGTCGTACAGTAAGGCCGCGTCAGTCTGGAGGGGAGGCCCAGGGTTGCCTGAGAGTAGCTCGGGCCCGAGAGTCCCCAGCTCACCCTGCCCTGTCTCCCTTCTCCTCCCCGACCAGAGGCAAGGGGGTCCTGGTGAGGGAAAGGCCCTGAGACCCTGGAGGTGACCGTGTCCCTGCTCCGAGTGAGAAGCCAAGCTCGGATTGCCTCTGCAGCTCTGCAGACACCGGACTCCCTCCCTCCGCAGCTCAGACCTTCTCTGCCAGGCCCCGCCACCCCGTGCCGTTGTCCCTGCTATCGCCTGCCCCATGCACACCTTCAGTTTTCCGGCCTCCCCAGCCTCCTGCCAGCCACAACTGAAAGTCCCCCGTGCCCAGCACCCACTAGTCCTTATTCCTACTCTCTGTAACCATCTGTTTCCGTGCCTGCACTCCCACACTTGGGGTGGGACTCTGTCTGATTCCTTTGTGTCCCTGGCCCCTGGCCCAAGGTCTGGCAGATACAGGGCAGGTCTTAAGAAGGAAAGTAGTGGGAGGGAAAAAAGAAACAGGGAAGAAGGAGAGAAGGAAGGGAGGAGGAGAGGGAGGAGGGAGGGAGGGAGGGAGGGAGGAAGGAAGGAAGGAAGGAAGGAAGGGAGGAAGGAAGGAAAGAAGGGAGGAAGGAAGGAAGGAAAGAAGGGAGGAAGGAAGGAAAGAAGGGAGGAAGGAAGGAAAGAAGGGAGGAAGGAAGGAAAGAAGGGAGGAAGGAAGGAAAGAAGGGAGGAAGGAAGGAAAAGGAATGGAAAGAGGGAGGGAGGAACAGAGGGGCAGAGGAAGGAATGATGGGAAGGAGGGAGGGAGGGGAGCCCCCAGGTCTGGCCCTCCCGGCCGCAGTACCATCATCACTCCATCCAACAGGCCAGACTCTGCCCGGGGAGCCGCCTGCAGCCGCTCCATGGACCACTTCTCCACGATGGCCGAGACATGGGGGTTGTCCACGTTGAGGATCCGGAATCCCGTCAGGTTCACCCCTGAGTAGCGGTAGGGCTCCAGGTCTAATGCATAAAGATCCTTGACAGAGAGAGTTTCAGTAAACAAAGGTGTGGCCTGGCTGTGAGTTCCAGCCTCACCTCCCACACTCCCTGCTGGGGCCCCAGAGCAGCCGCAGCTCCCTGCAGAGCCCTGTGGAGGTGAGGCTCAGCAGTGAGGATGGAGCACCCATGGGAGCACTGCGCTTGGAGTCAACTTGAGCGTGGAGGAGTCCAGCCAGCCTGCCTGGTGGCTGACCCCACTTACTCTGCTGGACCTCAGACACACTGCTCAGCCTGTTTCTTCATCTACAAAATGGGGATCATGCCTCCTCTTTAGGCCCCAGTGAAGCAGTAGACATCAAATGCCCAGCCTGGAACAGCAAAGGAGCTTGATAATGGTCATGACCGTCATCCTCTGTTGGGGGACGTCCGCTTTGGGAAGACAAAGGGCATTGCGTCTGGGCATCTCCAAGTTACCCAGAGGGAGGGTGAAGGGAGGATTTTATCCCCCCAGAGAGGGTATTTTAAAACAGTCTCTTCTGAAAACAAACTTAGGGTTACCAAAGGGAAAGGTGAGGGAGGGATAAATTAGGAGTTTGGGATTAACAGATACACACTACTGTATATAAAACAGATAAACAACAAGGACCTACTGTATAGCACAGGGAACTGTATTCAACATCTTGTAATAACCTACAATGGAAAAGAATCTGAAAAAGAATAGATATATAGATATACATGCATAACTGAATCACTTTGCTGCACACCTTATACAACACTGTCAATCAACTACACTTGGATAAAAGAATTAAATTAAAATAGTCTCTTCTGCCTGAGACTGAAGGAGTATAGCTGTCCTCTTCTCTACCCTTGCCCCACACCATCAGCCAGGCCCCCTCACCCCCTGCCTCCTAGGAGCAGTCAGTCTGTCTGTCTGTGGGCCAGGTCATGTCCCGTCTGGTGCAATGGCCTAAAAGCCAGGGAGACAGGCCTTAATGCATGGGGGCAGCCCAGCTTCAGCCCCTCCTGCCAGCTTTAGCTCTGGGGCACGGTGAGCTGGGGAGGGCAGGGGGCAAAGGGAAAGAGGGGGGTTGGCTGAAGAGGGAGGGGCCAGGTGCTAGGCTGAGAAGAGCTGGCACGAGGTGGGGGCTGGTGTGAGGAGCGGAGCAGAGCTCTGTCGTCTTAAGAAAAATTACCCAAACTTGGAGATAAGGCAGACGGAGAGCAGCGCGTCCTTTCAATGTCACATAGAAGCATCGCTTACAGGCCCTCCCGGGATTGTGCAGTTCTCCGGGAGAATGCACCCGGGTTTGACTTCACTGTCGGCTACTGGTTAAAGGCCCAGATTCTGAGCTAATACGTAGATTTTTGCCCATAGAAAAGATAGTCCCCAAGGTGGTGGTTTTATTGTCCTGTAGAATATTAATCCATTTTTCTGTCTAACTTAGCCATCTTATCTTATGCTCCCCCTACACCAAATACCTATAAATACTCAATCCTTCAAATGCTCTTTGAGCCAGCGTTGTCATCCTACTGGTTCCTTTGTTCATGACTTGAATACCTTTCACACGTGTTCATTCTATATTTGCATAAGAGTCGTGTTATTTTTTTTTTTTTGATGAACATAGGTCTTTATTACTATTGCTGGGTCATATGGTAATTGTGTGTTTAAAAAAATTTTTTTAAACATCTTTATTGGAGTATAATTGCTTTACAATGGTGTGTTAATTTCTGCTTTATAACAAAGTGAATCAGCTATACATATACATATGTTCCCATATCTCCTCCCTCTTGCGTCTCCCTCCCTCCCACCCTCCCTATCCCACCCCTCTAGGTGGTCACAAACCACCGAGCTGACCTCCCTGTGCTATATGGCTGCTTCCCACTAGCTATCTATTTTACGTTTGGTAGTGTATATATGTCCATGCCACTCTCTCACTTTGTCCCAGCTTACCCTTCCCCCTCCCCATATCCTCAAGTCCATTCTCTAGTAGGTCTGCATCTTTATTCCCATCTTACCCCTAGGCACTTCATGACCTTTTTTTTTCCTTTCTTAGATTCCATATATATGTGTTAGCATACGGTATTTGTCTTTTCTCTTTCTGACTTACTTCACTCTGTATGACAGACTCTAGGTCCATCCACCTCACTACAAATAACTCAATTTCGTTTCTTTTTATGGCTGAGTAATATTCCATTGTATATATGTGCCACATCTTCTTTATCCATGCATCTGTTGATGGACACTTAGGTTACTTTTTGAAACGTGTAATGTTGGCAATCTAGATGGGCCTCATCCCACTAGTGGGGAAAGTGAGTCTTCAGGTCTGAGCTCCTCTTCATCCATTGTCTATTCTTATGTACATTCCCCTCTCATCCAGCTGCCTTCCATTCTGCCCCCCACTGCCCGTCCTCTTTCCCGGGTCCCTCAACTCAGTCACTCCCTCCCATGCTGGGACAGAGTGGCCGGGGACAGTGTACTTGTCTCTCCATGGCTGCAGATGTCAGGAGTAACATCTGGCCCCATCACAGTCCCAGCTTCAGTTAAATCAATGATGGCTCATGGAAAGATAATGAGGGATAAAACCTGGAGCCCACAGAGCAGCTCTTTCACACCGTGCTGGCTTCCTCTGGTCTCTGAGATGTTCCTAATTCGTGCTGATCTCCTGCTGTTCCTCCTGTAACTCCAGCTGGCCTCCGTCTGGAATACACTCTGTTGGTTTCCTCTTTAAGGGTTTAGGGATTAGGGGAGAGGCTGAGAGCAGATTTGAGCCAAGCAAGAAAGTCTAGTCTCAGCCTTGCCCAAACAAATAGGGCCCTGATTCAAAGCCAGGATTTGGGCTGGGGGAGGGGCTGGTTGGGAGTAGATGGCAGAGTCTCCATGGAATTGACCAGAGGGTGTCTCTGTGGCCCCAATCTCAGTGGGGAGTGGAGGGTGGGCAGTGTGCTCAGCCCCACGCAATGGAGTGTATCATCTGATCTTCACAATCCCCTATAAAGTAGGTATTTAATAGTATTCCCTTTTAAGAGAGGAGGAAACAGGGCCAGAGAGGTGAGGTGACTTGCCTAAGGTCATAGAGCTCACGAAGGCAGCGCAGAAACCGTTCCCAGGTCCATCTCAGTGGCTTGTAAGAGCTAAATGTCGGCACTTCTTGACTCTGCGATCAGTGATATTCATTGGTAGCTTGATATTGGCCATGGTGGGAGTATTTACACCATGAAAACTGGCAAGCACTATATATCTGGGTTTTCCCCCTTTTTGGACAGCTGGTTGTACACGTTTACTAGTACACCGTGTCTGTCCTATTTAAAAATCCCCGTGCTTTATGTCCCCAGTGGTTGTCAGGCACAAGATATGCACCAGAATTGTTTTTGGAGCATTTTTTGGAAAGTATGGGCCATAGAGAATGTGGGGTGGGGCCTCAATCTGTGTTTTGAGAAGCCGCTAATCTAAGCTATTACTCCTAACTGGGAAACACACAGAGAGGGGTCTGGGCTTAGACGGGGAGACCTGTTCAATCAGAGGGAGAGGGGGGAAACACATTGGAAGGAGGCCTCTCTTCCCACAGCTCCTCCCTGAGAACAGCTCACTGGGCAGACCCAGGTGATGGTTATGAGCACAGACCATCAGGCCAGGCCATCTACTCTCCTTTCCTCAGTTGCCTCATCTGAAAAATGGGAATGATAATAGTACCTGCCATATAGGGTTGTCACGAGGAAGAAACGGGTTAATAGATGTACTTAGAACGTGTCTGGTGCGTGGTAGACACCACGGAAGTGCTGACAAACATTCAGGTTCTGCCTTCTCTGGCAGCAGGTTGTGACAGCTATGGACTCAGCCCCCAGGGACATGACTGGGTTATTGGAAGAGAGGAGCAGACATGAGTTGCATCCTCCTGACTTACCTCTCTTGGCAAAATACAAAAACAATCGCAAGGAGCTAACACTTACTGAGCACCTATAAACCTCAGAACAGTTTCTATGTGCCTTAGGTGTATTAACTCGCTTCATTCCCATTTTCACCTTACAAGGAGGGTGTTATTATCACCCATTTCAGAGGAAGGAACTGAGTCACAGAGAGGTTAGGTCTTTTGCTCAAGGTTACACAGCTGGGGAGCAATGGCGTCAAACCCAGGCCACCAGCTCCCGAGCCCTCCCTCTGTCCTATGACCAGCCCTTGGTTCCCACCTCTGGATAGCTCAGTCACCCACCACACAGCATTCAGAGGGGTCTTTCTGAAGAATAAACCCAACCCTGTCACTCCCCTGCTTGGCATATTTCAATGGCTCCTTCTTGCCTTTTCAGAAAAAAGCACAAATTCCTTAGTCTACTTTGCAAGGCTCTCCACCCCTCTGGCCTCACTTTTCTTCCCACCCCCCTCTCATATTTGCCCCAGGAACGCCAAACTGCTTTTGTCTCCCTTCCCCATTCCTCGCTGGCCCCTGCCCCCATCATGCAGCTTCTCTCGGCCAGTGTCTTTGTGCGTGCTCTATCCCTGGGCTGGAATGCCTGTCTTCTCAATCCTCCTTGGGTGGCCTCACTCTGAGAGTCAGCTTGTCACCTCTTTTGGGAAGCCTCCCTTGACTACTACTCTACTACTATCACACAATAGGGTGGGTCAAGGGTGCTTCTGCTCTTATCTTGGGACCTCTTTGCTTTCACCCCACTGATAACAACTGTCCATGTCTGCATCTGCGTCCCCTAGGAGCCCCTGGGCTCCCATCACCCAAAGTGGAAAGAAGGGTCAGCCAGCTGCGTAGCTCTCTAGGGTACCTAAACAGCACTGGGAAGAGCCTGGAATGGAGAGGCCAGTGTTTTACATCCTCCTCTCAGGAGGAGATTTCTATGGGGCTACAAGTTCGGAGTGGTTTGGCAAATTGCCTGAGGTGGAGGATGAGCCCCTCAAGGGTACTGTTTTAGAGACAAGAGAGCTTCCCTAAACTGCCTTTGAAGGAGGTGGGTCTGGGGAGATGGAGGGATTTTGCTGTGTAGGGTGGTGAATGCAAGTTTGGGGCCAGAGCTGAACTGCTGGGGCCACAGAAGAGAAGCTGAGCTCTGCCTCCAGGGGGCGCCCTCCTCCCTCTACCTCTGCACGGGGCTCAGCCTCTTCTCCAATTCAGTGTTGACCTGATACCTAAGGCCTGAAAGATGCCCAACATGAGCCTGCCTAGAGCCTCCGTGACTCAGCTCACTTCCCTGAGGACTAAACACCAGTCGGACTCAGTGAGAAGGGCAGCATCTCTGGCTTCGGTGGGGACTCGGGTGCTGGCGACATCAGCCCTTCCGGTTTCCAGATGCAGCACTGAGCTGGCTGACACTCACACAGTGGCTGTGGCCAATCACAGCCCGGGAGGGGGCACGATGGGGTGTCACTGCCAGAGTCACCTTCATCCCTGTCACCCTGAGCCTGTACTTAGCTGCAAAGTGTTGTAGGGCTTGTGGCACTGAGTACCACCATCCCTGTGACATGAGGGCAGTGATCATGTGGAGCTGGAAAAGAGGCCTCTTTGTCCGGCTCCAATTTTTTGTCCAAACTGCCCTGGGCTGAGACCCCATGTGCTGTACACAGTGAACTGTGCACAACCTTGCTGCTTGGCAAAAAGTTGCTGTTCTCCATGCCAAATGTTGACACATTGAATTCAGTATCAACGAGGGACCTTTTAGAAACATTCAGCATAACATAATAGACTAATTCATTAGCACCCCATGGGTCTGACTGGGTAGAAGCTGCAGCTCGGAAAACATCGCCTTAAGGAATGACAGATGAAAATATCTTTCCCATGATATAACTGTTATTGCCGAGAAGCGGCATTAATTGTGATTGCTTATCTATTAATTTATTATAATTCTCTTTTCACCTCCAGGCTTTTACCTACACATGACATGTACCAGGGGCTCAGCTGGGGCTGATTAACGCGGGGTTATCTGGGAATGGCTCAAAGCTGGCTGGAACAGATAATGGCAGCTGGGGTAATTAAAATGTCTTCTGCATGGGAGAAGCAAGTTTGGAGAATTTTTTAGACACAAAGAATTGGTGACGTGGGTCTCCTAAAGGGAAGGCGATAAATGCCAAATGCCACTGCCCTCCCACATACAGCCACGATTGACCAATGGGCACAGAGGGGCACAATCATGAGGTAGACTCTCAAGGCAACGGGGCTGGAAGGAGGAAACTGGAGCTGGAGCCGGAAGTAGGACACGGGGACCCAGGCGACATAGCTGATGCCCTGGCATATGGGGAGCTGCTGGGAGATACCCTGGTACCCGCTGCAGCCCAACCCCCCAACACACACACGTATTCCACTGCATGAACTATTTGTATTGCAGGGACTGTGCCTCTCTGGAAGGATCGGCTCTTCCTGACCCTCAGAGAGGCATGGGGAGGAAGGGCAGTGGGCTGGAACAGAAGCCAGGAGCCAAGGCTTTTATCACTGATCTGCTGGGAGACTCCAGGTAGTTCACTCAACCTCTCTGGTCCCAGGTTTCCCCATCAGTTAATGGGGAGCACAGACTGCCCTGTGAAGAGGAAAATCAGCGATGTGGAGAAAGGGCTTTGGAACCTGTGAAGTGTGGGTGCCGCTGAGATTTGTGGAGGCTCTGTTCCCCGCATTAGTGTCAATCACGTGATGCCTGGACCATCACAGCCTGTGGAATCCGAGCCGGAGCCAGACAGAGGAAGCCAGGCGACACTGCGTGCGGCTCTCGGCACAAGCTTCAGCAGAGGGCTTTGGAGCTGGACAGGTCCCGGCTCGTCAAAATCCTTGCTCTGCTCCTTTTGTTACTGAGTGACCTCTCTGAGCCTCAGTTTCTACTTTTCTGTAAAATTGGGAAAGTCATCCTCCCCTTGGAGAGTTGTTCAGAATTTTGGATGAGATGGGGTATACTGAGCGCATAAAATATATAAGCAGGAATCATTTAATCAATTTAACTCTTACATAGTACCAAGTAACACTTTCCTTAGTGCTTTACTGATGTCAACATACTCACTTAATGCTCAGCATAAGAGTCCTATGAGATGGTACTGTTCTTGTGGCCATTTTACAGATGGGGAATGAGGCAAAGTGACGTGAAGTAACTTGCCCAAGGAAGTGGAAGAATCTCGATTCTAACTCAGGCGGACTGGCGCCAGAGTCGGTGGACGTCACTGTTGCTATGATGAGGATGTTAATTTCACTGATTACTTTCTATTTTGTATTATATTCATTCATTCAGGCATTAATGAGCACCTACTGTATTCCAGGTGCTATGTGGGCGCTGCAGATATAGAGGTAAACTGGGCACCGTCCTTGAGCCTCATGTGCCCAAAGGAAGCTACCAGCTGGTGAGCTTTGTGTTGGATCCAGCTCTAGACACCCTGTCTCACCCAAGTGCCTAGCTTGGTACCTGGGACCTTGAGAGCATATGTATATGCCTGCTGGATAAGTGAGTATATGAATGACTGAATTAAGGAAATGTAAAAGTGAGGAAAGCAGGGACTTCCCTGATGGTTCAGTGGTTAAGACTCTGTGCTTCCACTGCAAGGGCTACAGGTTCGATCCCTGGTTGGCAACTGAGATTCCACATGCTGCGCAGTGTGGCCAAAAAAACAAAAACAAAAAAACCCCCATAAAAAGTAGGGAAAGCAGACACTCTCTTGGGCTAGGATACTGCCCCAGGGTGCAAGGATACTGCCCTGCCCCTCCTTCCGAGAAGTCCAACCCTGACCTCACGCTGGCACCGGCATTAATGTGGAGAGCCACTGGCGTACTGGGGTGGTGCCTTCTCCAGAGTCTTGTCTAGAAGGTCAGGTCGGGCCTCAGGGCTAAGAGCTCCCTGAGGGGACACTCCCTCTGGCCTTGGAATGAGGGCACGAGCCAGGCAGAGATGCTTTCAATTGACTGTCCGGAGCTAAGACTGGAAGCAAAGCACAAAGAGGACTTAACCACAGGCCCTGTGTGGACACAGTGGACGGGGGGTCAATACTCGGGGTGGGTGAATGAGATCTGTGGATTTTGCTCCTGCCGCTTCTGAAGGGCTCTCCCAATGCCCCAGCCCTTCTGCTTGGGGGCCATGACTTAGATTCTGTGAGCCCAGTGTACTCTGCCCCCCACTGCCAGACCTCGGCTGACCAGCCAAGGTCTGGCAGTGGGGGGTCACCTCCCAAGGGGGGGTTGCTACAGTCTGGCTGATGACTCAGCCCCTATCCTGGGGACATTTGAAAATGTGTGGATCGCATTTATTTATTTGTCACCCAGCCTGGAAATTAGTGAGCAGGGACAGGGATGCTAAACACTCTATAGTGGGCAGGACATTCCGGAAGGATTAATGTCCAGCCTCAAATGCCTATATAGTGCCCTGTTGAGAAGCAATGGCCGGTGCTTGGTCAGTCCGAAATTTGACCTGGGGAAGGTGGGTAACACTCAGAGAAAGCGGTGGTGAGAAGTAGCAGAGGCAGAACGGATGGTCAGCTGGGGTGTGATGATCCCAGGGCAGCTGTGATGAGCTGAAGTTTCCAGGGAACAGAGACTGCGAGGACGGAGCTGAGGCCGAGAGCAGGGGGAGGGAGCAATGGGCAGAGAGAGGGAAACAGAAGAGGCTGGCTGAGTCTCAGGGCAGAGGGTTGGAACCATAATTCTCGTGATGTCCACAGTTGCTCTGGATCCAGAACCACTCTCCACATCTGCTCTTGTGGCCTGGTGGTTCATTCTTGAGTCTCTAGTGACTTGAAGTTACTTGAGTGAGCTCTGCTCCTTGAAACCAAAAGAGGCCGAATGAAGGATCTGAAGCCCAGAGGCGTCACAAATGATTCCCATTTTAGAGGCAAGGAAACTGAGGCCCAGGGAAGCTAAGCAATCTGCCCACGTGCACAGTCCCTGGTGCTAAAGGGACTCTCAACCTTATCTATGCCTCCGAGGCCTGCTCTCCTGCCACTGAACTGGGAAGTAATGTGGAGGGGGGATGGGCACGGTCTGCAGGGGGACCACAGAGGTCCCGGGAGGTCTGCCTGCTCCTCCCTTGTCTATTCCTGCATGGACGCCAGGGCTTTGTTACAGCAGCTCAGAGCGGTGAGGACTCAGAGAGGTAAGCCAGCAGGATGGAAGTGTGGGAAGAATGCACTGAGCTGGCACAGGGCTGGTGGGGACCTCTAAGGGCCCAGAGGTTGGACTCAGCACCCTAGGAGCCCAGGGCTGCCATGCCTGGAGACAGGGCCTCGGGCGCCTGGAATGTGCCCCACCCCACCTTCCCAGCCTTTCTCCTCTGCCCTGCTCCTAGCTCCATACGGAGGTGGAATATTGGGGATCTGATGACCTCATCCTCCAGCCTCCAATGACTTTCCCAGGGGAGAAGCTCACTTGGGTGGATAGAAATCCAGAAGGGACCAGGGCAGAAGGTACCTGGTCTCAGTCACCAGCTTCCAGCATCCCTTTCTCCCACCAAGGCTCCTGGCAGGTCTCCAGGTCTGGGCTCTGGATCAGAAGAGTGGGCAGGGTGGCCCCTGAGCTCTGCCATGGGCACAAGGTTGGGGGTGGAGAGAGGTAACAGGCAGTTGTTTGCTGGGAAATGCTTAATAACCAGCTCTCAGGGGATGGCGAGGAGGAACCGCTTATTTGTAGCATTTGCCAACTTCTGTGGTGTGAATACTCCCACTTTGGCCAATCTCAAGCTACTTGCATGATGTCACTGACTGAAAGTGGAGCCAGGAAGAGATGAACACAGCTGGCTCCAGCAATCAACCAGAGTGAGCCTTGAAGAGCTAACCTGCCTCCTGGCCTTTGCTTATGCTGTTCCTTCTATGTGGAATGCCCTTCCTCTCTCTCCTTGGTGAACTCCTATTGATCCTTCAAGGTCCAGTTCAAACATCTTCTTTCCTATAAAGACTGCCTGAAATTCCCCACCTTCCACCAGCTCTGTGGCACCCGGCGTCTCCTTCTGCTGTGCCCCGTGGCCATCTGATGTGATGGCTTGTGATGGCACAAGCCGGCCGAACGAGTTACACATGGAGATGCAGACTGGGCAGGATGGGAGCTCCTTGAGGGCAGGCCTCAGTGCCAGTCGTCTTGAGATACTCAGTTGAATACAGGTGCTGGGTAAGGAATGTTAGCTGGGTGCTGGGTGAACGAAGGAACACAGCTAGAGGCTTGCAAGACTGCAGTGGCAAGTCTGACACAGATTTCGGGAGCTTGTTTCAGCCACAGGATGTTTAGTGATGCTGTCACTTGCCCCATATCTGGGCTGGGTAAGAGTCTACCCGGGGCCGCAGTGACATCCAGGGCATCTGGCCGCAAGGCAGGGTGGCTGGGGGTTGGTGCCCCTTTGGCACAGGGATCTCTTCATTCTGCTGATCTCAGACCACAACTAATTACCCTAATGGGTTTAAATGGCCCTCAGTGTTCTCAAGGTTTGGAGAGGACCCATCTGGAGCCCGCAGGTGGGCTGGCCCCAGCTGATAGTGAGTGGGCAGACCTGAGCGTGGATGTCACAGGAATCCAAAGTGGCAACTCCCGTTGTTGCGTGAGGCCTGAGGCCTGGGACCTGTTGGGGGCGTGTGGGCTGGGGCCAAGGGTCATCGTCATAACAACAGCCCTTCACACGAGCAGGCACTGCTCTCAGCGCTTTAGTTCACGAACTCATTCCGTTCTCACAACAATCCTAGGAGGTAGGAGCCATGATCATGCCCATTTTGCAGAGGGAGAAACTGAGGGAGGTTAAATTATTTCTGCGAGGTCTCACAGCCGGCAAGCAGAGGGGCTTGTGTTCACACTGGCAGGTTCTAGAGTCCCTGTCTTTAGTCACAACAAGATGTCACTCCTCAAAGTGGGCAGGCCACAAAGACAAATTTGTGCCCTTGCCTGGGGCCACACCTACAGCCTTAGGAAGCAAGTCCAGCCTGAATCTCCTCTAGCTGCTGCAACTGTCTCCCCCGGGCTGACCTTGTTCTGAGGGAGCCCCACCCCGACCCGTGCCAGGACTCGGAGGTACGTTACCAGGGTGGTGAAGATGAAGTGGTAGTACTCGGTCATCATGCCCATGGCCATGGCCTACGGGAGAGCAAAGCGTCAGCACCCTGCAGGGAACACCTGAGAAGCCCCTCCCCCTCTCCACCCTGGCAGGGGGGATGAGGGGTGGGAAGGGAGTGGGGAGAGAGCGGTGAGGACCCGGGGCAGCACAGGCTGGCGGTGGGTTGGGAGAGGCTGGCCGCTTGGAGCGGGGCACCCTCTGAGACGGGGAAAATGACTGTCTGGCAGACAGCAGTGGATTTCACACTGGAGTGTGCAGCAGAATCATGGGTGACACATTAAAATGCAGAATCTTAGGCCACGCTCTCCAAATATTCCAAATTCTGCAGGGCCAGGTTTGCCTTTTTAGTAAGCATCGCTGGGCCTGCCACACTTGGAGAAATGCTGCTGGAATCCGCCCAACATCGCCTCCTCAAGTGCCCTGACTCTCCTCAGCTGAACTCACTGTCCTGGCTCCAGAAAGACGTCTGTGGGAGCTCGGCTCCCAGCAGCCCAGCCAGGCCCTACGAGGAGGGTCTGTCCTCAGTCTGAGCCTCCCCCGGAAGGGCTGACACATCCCTGCGTCTTGGGTCCTGCTTGGCCACACAGCGGGCCACATGGCTGCTGTGAATTACTCTTCTACACCATCATGAAATCTAATGTATTTTATTAGAAGCCGATAATCTATAATACTAATGACCATCACGCATTTTCCACAGAGTTCTTCAGAATGCGGGCCCACAAAGTGCTCCAGGAGGAGATGTCACTGGGTCAAATACACTTTGAAAATGCTTCACATTCCCTCCGGGTCTTGGAGGTTCACAGCCCGCATTCGCAGGTGAAAGGCTCAAGAAGTCCTCAGTACGCAGACATGCTCACCTCGGTTTAGTTCAGGGTCAGGCTGAGCACAGAATCTTCATTTTCAGTTCTAGGAGTTTTCATGTCAGCAAACTGGGGAGTGAATTCTGACTTTCTGGCTGGATGACCTCAGGCCCAATCCTTTCCCCCGGAGCCTCAGTTTCCCCATCTGAAACCGAGCACGATAATCGCCCCCACTTCCCAGAGCGGCGATAAATGAGGAGCTGTGTGTGTACCCGGCACCGAGTAACTCCTCAGTGAACCCAAGTTGGGATTGTCTTTATTACTCAGTTGCACATGCCTGGAAGAGGAGGGAGGCACTGGGCGCCGCTGGCCGGGACACTGAGGGTTAAGGGATTTCTGGGGAGCATGTACTTCCTCCACGCTGAGCGTAAAGGTTGCCGCATGCATGCTGACTGTGCCCCGGGCACTGGGATAAACGCTTTCCTCGCCTCATCTCACTGAATCCTCCAGAACAGGGCAGGGAGGGATCCTTCACTCCATCTACAGAGCGGGGGATGACTCCGGGGCCACTTGTTCTTGGATATATAACACCCATGGGCAGAAGCAGGATTCAAGCTCTCAAATGACTTTTTAGCCCCTGTGTGAAGGGTCCTGGGGTGGGACTTCCTCTGGGGGAAGACAGAGGCTGCCGTTCAGCTTGGGCACCCCTTGCACGGTGTGCGGGGCAGGCCTTGAACATATTCCTGGCCAGCTCAGCACCTCTCCCCCTGTATCCCTGTGACCCTTCCCTGCCACCAGCCTCTGCCGGGGTCATGTGTCAAGGCCCCACAGAATGCCTCCTCCAATCACCAGGCTCGCTTTCTGGGGCCACATAATTGCCTTTCACACAAAGCACTGGTTCGAATCAGAGTGGTTTTGTTTTCGGCTGCGGCACCCTCGGAGGGGGGCTGTGAGCGATTTCGCTGTTTGTTTCTTAGGGGGCTGGCAGAGCTCTCCCTGGTTCCCAGCACGCCACCCTGGGCTGTCGGGAACGGAGGCGCGGCCAAGGACCGAGAGCCATTCTCCTCCGCCGCCGTTGCTGCAGAGCTGAGCAGATGGTGCACAGAGCCTCGATAAACCTCCCAGGGATGGGAGAGTGACACCGAGTGCCACGGGCTGCAGGGAATCAGTGGCTGGAAGAGGAATGCTGGGGGCTGTTCCCGAGACCCCCAGGCCTCCCCGTGCTTCCTGCAGCGTTCTATTCCCTCTCCGCAGCCCCCGCCTCCCGCCTGCCCCGAGGTGGCGTGGAAACTAGCATTTGCTCAGCACCCTCCGTGCGCCAGGCCTGGCTGGGGCAGCTCAACCATCGTCTCATCCCATCCTCACACCAACTCAGAGTGTCAAGACCACTGTGTCCGATTTGCTGCTGGTGAAACTGAGGCTCACAGACACAAAGTGACCACCCAAGGTCATACAGCCGCAAAGAGGCAGACTAGAGGTTGAACTTGGATCTGGTTGACATCATGGAAATGGGGGGAGGGGGGAGAAGTGGCAGGCAGACCCCAACCACCCCTCCCGCTGGCCGGTGCTCACGCACCTGCTTGAGGATCTGGGCGGCCATGGTGTGGCTGCAGTCGAAGATAATGCGAAATTCCCGGCCTCGCTTCATCTCCTTGAGCAGCGGGCGCGAGTCATCAGAGTCAAGGGGGAGCTGGCGGATCTTCAGGCGGATGCTGTACCTCGATGGGGCCATGATGAGCTCCTGCAGCCGGATGAGCCCTGAGAGGTCCCGGGGCACAAAAGACACATGTGAGCCCACGTATACCTAGCTGCAGGTATCCACAGACTCGTGCGGCCACAGGTCTACAGACACACATGGACACTGACATGTGGCCCACGGAGATAAGTTCATGGACTCAGCCACGCATGTGCAGACCCAGGCACTAGCAGACTGCGGCACAGACACGTGCCCCCAGCCGTGCATGCTGGCTCATGCCCACAGGCATGTGTGCACATACAAACACATGCTTACACGCACACACAGGACATACACTTGGGTTGATAAGCACATGTGTACACAGGTAGGTAAAGGTGTGTACACACCTGTAGATTCAAAAGCAGGCACGGACTGCTAGCGAATCCCCCCCGAGTCCACCCACCTGCACCTCTCTCACTCAGTCGGTGTAGAGACTCATGGAGCCTGAACCAGAGGCCCCCCACTCTTCCTCCCCCTGCCCCCTGCAACACTGTGAAGCATGGGACATAATCTTCCTAAACAGTCCCAGCAACCTGCTTCCAGGATGCGGCCCAAGTGGCAGCTCCAGGCTCAGCTGTACCAACGGTTGGACCAGGTAAGGAAGGCCAGGTGGCATTTGTGCCCGGCCTCCACCCCCAAGGGCAGGCTACCCCCGAACACCTTAACCATTCTTCCGGGCTCAGTGCAGCCACCTCCTCCAGGACGCCTGCCTCTACTGCTCTGCCCAGACAAGATCTCCCCACCCCACTCCCATCCTGCCCCTCTCCCCCGAAACTCGGTGGCCTCGTCCTTCAGCACTAGCGTCTTCTGGCCTCATCTCACTCTCCTGGTCCTGTCACAGACTCCTCAACATTAGGGACTGGGTCTCCACATGCCCTAGCACGGGGCCTGGCACTCCGGTTGTGCTCAACACAAATTTCCAGAATTGGATTGACTACTGTCTTTTTTTCCCCCCCACACTGAAAAATCCTCCACCTTGGCATTTTGCAAAACCACTTAATCTGGGGACTTCCAGGGAAAACTGAATGTCACTTCTTGGAGACAAATGGCTCGCTTAGGTCTAATTAAGTTCATTTCCGTCCTTAGTACAAGGTCCATTCTTGCTGACTCCTCTCTGCTTAGCCTGGAAGCAAGCTTGCTTGCTGTTCTCTCTCGCCCTACCCACTGCAGGAAGAGCGGAGGAAGCACAGGCCCAGGGTCCCAAGCAGGCCCTCCCCTCCCACCGGCCGGGCTGCCCGCCCATACTCAGGGCTCGGTGTCTGCATCCTGGCTGCACTGTCCACTCAGCCATGCTCTATTTCCCCGCGAACAGCACTCTGGTTTTCCTTTGGGGAACAACTCTTCCCCCATGCTCAGTCCATGTGACCCAAGAGTCCCCACTCCAGGGACACAGAATCTGGCGCCAGCCTGGTCAATCAGCACACGCATTGCTCTAGGCAAAGGTATGGGCTTAGCGATGGATGTGTGACACCAGCTGGTTCTATCAGATGACTCCCAGGAATTGTGCCAGAGCAACTGTTAAGAGACAACCCTCTTTCCATTTAACTCCAAATGGGGAGGAAGCAAGTCTGGGGTCATCACTTAGAACCTGTAAAGGATTCCCACAGGGCAGAAGTCAGGAAACATAGAAAGAAAATAAGCCCTAAAGATACTCGTTTGCACCTCTAAAGCTAAAACTACTCCTGAACTTTCCAGTAAATGAAACCAACAAAATCCTCCCCCCACCCTCGCCTTTTTCTTTTTTTTCTTTGCTTAAGCTAGTTTGCGATGGACTAAAGTTCGCAATCAGCTGTCGCAGGGCCCCCTATCCGGACAGAGTCCCCACACACAGAGAACCCACTTCCTGAGCCTTCCAACAAAAAGTCTGGATTTCCAAAGCCATTTCTGGTACATACACCTGGGTCTGTCCAGCCTCTCATTCCCACTCCTGAGGGCTGGCCATCTGGAAAGCGAACCGACTGGTATCCATCACTCCACTCTGCTGGGGAGGACAGAGATATTTCTCTGGGACCTAAGTCTCCCAAAGAGCTCTCAAACAAGCTTCGCCATGGCTGTGGGCATCAGGAACCCCCAGCCTCCTAGAAGGTCTCAGATCCAGGTGTGTGGGCTGGGAGAGGGCTCTGGAGCCCTGGAGTGGTCTGGACCAAACAGGGGCCCCAGTGCTTTCTAATACCAGACTTGCTGGGGGCAGAAAGAGGATATCAGGTGACCTTACAGAGGAAGGAGGGGTCACAAGCTCCCCCCAAACACACACACACACACCCATCCTTACCCTCCCTCCTCAACTAATCCCAGAAGTTCTTACTTTGGCTGAATGATGCTGCCCGCTCACACCTGTTACCTTGCGAGGCCCTGAGCGCATGCTTTGTTCCTACTCGCTCAGTTTTCAGACCCACGCACAGCATCAGTAGGCACATGGGATTTGGGGACCCAGGACATGAGGACAGGGACAGTCTGGATGCTAGAGCAGAGGCCACCAGAGCTTTCTTGTCAGCCAAGTTCATTGCCCTGTGTAATACACAGTGACCCACCTTCTCCAGCAGCAAATGTCAGACCTCCTTCCCATCAGTGTATTCCCAAAGGAGACCAGAGGCTCGTCTTGGTCCACCCCAGCAGAGGACCAGGCTCTTTGTTTGCCTGAGATGAGTCCTCCTTCCTGGCTGCTTCCCTAATCAATCTCTCTCAAAATATCTGCAGTGAATCATGGTTGTGGAAGTCATGCTTTTCACTTACAAAGCACTTCTGCTTTCATTACCCTATTTAAACGTCTCCCTGTCCTAGAAGGCATACAGAGTAGGGGCTTTTGTTCCAATGTTACAAATAAAGAAACTGAGGCCCAAAGAGGTTAAGTGAGCCTCCCAAGATTTTGCAGCATGCCAGCAATGGGATCAAAATTCGAGACCCATTCTTTTTGGCTCTTAAGCTGGGCCCTTTTTCATTAGCCCAGCATTTTCTGAGCCCCTCCCTTTCACTGTTGATGTAAATCCGTCTTTGTGCACGGGTTAGGCTAGGAAGGTGGCTACGTGGCAAAGCTCATATGGTAAACACTGCTGGTCCCTGAAATAATCACTCTTGGTATTCTATAACTGATGAATTGGCATCCTGAAATCACGGGCCAAACTAATGACCAAAGTTGTTTGTATCCCCGTTATCACTGGGTTTTCCTGGGCACACAAAAATCGTATTATAAACTCTCCAACCACAAGCCCTACAATCTGTTTTGCTTCCTGCCCCACATGGCACGTTTGCACCTAACAAATTCCACCTATAGTAATAAGTAATTAATAAAGGCTCTTGCCCATGATTTCCCCTTGCTCCTGCCTCCTGACCAACCCCCCATGTGGCCCTGGGTGCCATGGTGTGCCCCCTTCTTCTAGGGAACTGTAAGTAACAACTCTTCTTTCTATGCTATTGGCCTCTTCATATCATCACTTGGTCGTATCTACCCTTCAGATCCCAGGTACATTTTAAAACAGTTCTCCCTGCAGTGGATTGCAGTGATGACCCCAATTCTTCACCCCTCTCTACATCCCCATCCTTTGCCATGTAATTTTGCAGTGCCCTCCAGCTGCGGGGGCAGGTGACTTGCTCTACCCACGACGTTGGGCTCAACCATGTCAACTGTTTTGGCCAATGGTGTATCAGCAGGCATGACATAAGCAAACACTTGAAATGGAATTGCACACTGGGTTTGTTCTTTTCACCTCTGCCATCGTCATGACGACACGCCTGGGCTAGCCTGCTGGAGGATTGAGAGCCCAGCTACCCCACCATCTCAGCCAAGGCCAGTCGAGATCAGCCAGCAGTCAGCCGACCCCCAAGCAGGTAAGTGATCCAGCTGAGACCAGAACAACTGCCTGGCCAATCTCAGTCGGTCACCGACCCCACAGGCTTGTGAGCTAAATAAATGCTTATTATTTTAAGTCACTAAGTTTTGGGGTGATTTGTTACACAGAATTATTATAGAGATAGATAACTAACGTACCCTTTTCAAGCATACTGAGAGAACCATGATTTTTTTGGGTGGCCACGTGCCAGCCCCAAGACGTGACTCGGGATGGGTGAAAGCCAATGAGTGGCAGTCCCATCCCTATCTGAATGTGTTTAGGGTGGTAGGTGCAGACCCAATGAGCTGTAGAGTGTGGTCTGTTGGAAGGTTACGAGGCAGATTTTCCTCCCTGATAAGAGGCACGAATCACATTAAGAACAATCCCTTTGGCTTCTACCTCTTTCCTTACCACTTCCTGGGGTATCATCATGTGAGGATGTGATGCTTGGAGCTGCAGCAACTTTATTGTGACTATGAGGGGGAAAGTCAAGAGAACTGCAGTGATACTGACCCAGCACCCTGACTCTGCTGAACTGCTAAACCAGCCCTGGAAAGGCCCATCTCCAGACTTCTTGTCAGTGAGATAACTAAGTGGCTACTGCTCCAGTCGATTTGAGTTGGGTTGTCTGTTACTCACAGACAAAACATCCTAATGGAAACAACCCTCAAAGCAAACATAGTCAGTCTGCTATAAAGTGCTTCCCATTCCATGGGTTTGATGACCCACAAGCTGTCCTGTCCCTTTGAAATATCCTGATTCTGGAAGCACACTTCTTACTACTCACTATTCTTCATCAAATTTATACTATGGTTTGACTGAATCCAACCCTGAATCCCTAGTACTAAGTTCTTCTTGACCAAACCAGCTCCATCACTGACTCCCCTAAGTTTTAAAATATTTGTTGAATTGAATATCAAGTTGAATCAAACTATAATTAAATACTACAGGAAAGAGTGTGTTGGGCACTGGAAAGGGGGAAGAAATGAAGATGTTATTCCATCTTCTTTTGAGAAGTTAATAGGGGAGTGAGTGCCCACCCAGAGGTCACTGGTCATCAGAGCTAAGAATCAAGTGATGTGTACATACAGTCAGAACTAGACATGCTTGGGAAGAGGAGGCTCCAGGCCTCAGCCTCCTCTCTGACCAGTCTCACTGGCATCCACCTTCATGCCACAGCATCTTTTCCTCTGCAAAGCCTCCCCCGCTACCCCCATCCAGCCTGGAGGCACCAGGACTGCTGGGCCGTGGTTTATGCCAGTGTCTGTTCTGACTACTCTGTGCCCGTGACACTCCTACAAATCTTCAATATTACCTGCTCACATCTAATTCTTTTCTTCCATTCTGGCCACCAGTTCTCTTCCAAGCAGCCCCTTTGTTCCTGCCTGGACCAACATGGCCGCCTCTGCCTCAGTCTTCCGGCTCCAGGTTCTCCCTCCAACACTCTGTACACTGCTGTCAGTGCCACCTTCTAAAACTCTGCTTTTATTATTCTCTTTCTTTGCTCAACAACACTCAATGGTCCCCGGCTGCTTACAAGGTAAAGTCTGAACCCTGAAGCTAGACAGCAGAGACCTTGCCCACAGCCTCATACGTGCTGTTTATCTGACCTTTTCCTCCTCCCCTCCACACTGGGATCCTTTTCCCTGCCAGGCTGTGCTCTTGATGAGACCGCCATGCACAGTCCCACCTCCTCATCTTGCTCTCACTGTTCCCCCTCCTGCGATGCCTTCATGACTCCTCTCCTTGTCCATCCATCCTCAAGGCCAGGCTCATGTCTCTCCTCCTCTGGTAAATCAGCCCAGACTAGCCAAGGCCATGGAGCTTCCTCTCCCCAGGTGCCTCTAGCTCTGACTGTATGTACGTGTCACTTGGTTCTTAGCTCTGATGGCCTAGAAAGACCAGTGAGCTCTGGGTGTGCACTCACCCCACTTCAATATGACTAACTTCTCTAAAGAAGATGGAATAGCCACATCTTTATTTCTTCTTCCTTACCAGTGCCCAACACATCCTTTCCTGCCATATTTAATTACAGTTTATTTCCATTTTATTTTCAGTTCAATTCAATTCAATTCAACCAAACATTTAAACGTCTACATTGTACCAGGTGCTGTGCTAAACCCCGGAGGTACCAAAGACCCATGGTCCGGAAGCAGAAACTGGCTCAAAGATAGACAACCATTCATAGTGGTATGTTAAGACAGGCAGAACGACAGGGTTGCAGCAACACTGCCAGGACCTGGAGCTGGGCAGAAGTGGCTCTCAATAACTGGGGGCACTGAGTAGGGCTTGGGGTCTCTGCTGTCCAGTATCTACTGCCTGGAGCTTTGGGTATAGCAGGAATTCAGGACATGCTTGTCGAATCCTGAGTTAACTAAATCTCTGATCGTCTTTTCTGAGGGATTCTCTCCCCACTATCCCGACTCCCCATTAGGAGGTAATCAAGAGCTGACATTGAATCACAGGCAGCTGAGAGCTGGAGGGCTCTCTCCAAGCTGGCTGCTGTAGCTCTTGACTTGTCATGTGGGAAGAGCAGGGCCAGATGGGTTAAGTGACTCGCCAAGGTCACTCTCTTAAGAGGCAGGGCTAAGAAATATCTTGGGACTTGAGTCTTTGGAAAGAAAGAGGAGGAGAGGGAACAGCTCTGTGCTGCCCAGCTAGTAAGCGCAGAGCCTGCGTGTATCACGTACTGTTTGGTTTGAGTCCAGAGTCTGCGCTCGTAGCCAGCACAGAGTTGGATGCGTTTGCTGCAGAGGAGAATGTGTGAATGGAGGGTGCTGGTAGGTGTGGGCGTGGCCGTGCGGGCGTGCGTGCAGATTACAGCATGCTGCTGGGGTGGAGGCGGGAGTGTAGGGCAGGTGTGAAGTGGGCTGGGCTGGGTGAGTGTGTACCGGGCTGCAGGGGAGTGCAGGGCGAGCATCAGTGACTAGATGAGGCTTGGGTGTAAGTGTGGACTTTTTCCCCAGGGGCAGCTGAGTTGAGCGAGCAGCAAAGATCCCGATCCTGGGGCTCTGCCACCCTCGTCTCCTGCCCTTGGCCCAGCCAGGCCTGGCTACCCACCTGTGCTGTCGTCATAGACCACGGTGGCCGACCGCCACTTGAGGTACTGGACCAGGTCGAGGATGGCATGGCTGAGAGAGGCGTAGTCCGGGTACAGGTTCACATAGAAGGTGTCTTTGTTGTCCAGTGGGTGGTGCTTCCAGCGCAGCTGGATGTGGGGCACCTCCAGCGCGTTGCAGATGGACTGGACGGCATTGGTGCAGGAGCCCTGGGACGGCCCAAAGATCGCCACCACCCCCAGTGCCAGCTGGTCACAGGCTGCAACAGAAAGAGGGAGGGAGGGATGGTACAGGGGTCAGTGCTGTCTCATCAGGCACCTGGGCATTGGGGGCAGGGGAGCAGTGATCTTGAAAACCCCTCTGAGGTGGGCGACTGATGAGCTCTCTGAATCTCAGTTTCCTCATCTGGAAACTGGGGTTGTAATAGCCCCCACCTTAGAGAATCATAGGGAAGTTGAATGAGATTATGAGTATACACTGTCGGTGGGAATATAAGTTGGTGCAGCCACTATGGAGAACAGTATGGAGGTTCCTTAAAAAGCTAAAAATAGAGCTACCATATGATCCACCAATCCCACTCCTGGGCATATATCCAGAGAATACTCTAATTCGAAAAGATACATACACCCTATTGTTCATTACAGCACTATTTACAATAGTCAAAACATGGACACAATCTGAATGTCCATCGACAGATGAATGGATAAAGAAGGTGTGGCGCGCGCACACACACACACACACACACACACACACACACACACACACACTATGGAATATTACTCAGCCATAAAAAATGAAATAATGCCATTTGCAGCAACATGGGTGGACCTAGAGATTATCATACTAAGTGAAGTAAGCTAGACAGAGGAAGACGAATATCATGTAATATCGCTTATATGTGAAATCTAAAAAAATGATACAAACGAACTTATTTACAAAACAGAAATAGACCCACAGACATAGAAAACAAACTTATGGTTGCCAAAGGGGAAAGAGGGGGAGGGATAAATTAGGAGTTTGGGATTAACAGATATACTCTACTAATACAAAATAGATAACCAACAAGGACCTACTGCATAGCACAGGGAACTATACTCAATAGTTTATATGTATGTGTATATATATGTGTGTGAGTGTGTGTATAACAGAATCACTTTGCTCTACACCTGAATCTAACACAACTATACTTCAATAAAAAAGAAAAGACACAGCATAGCACTCGTGAAATAGAAATGACGATTACTTTTATGTTACCATCTCTGTGATTAGCATCACCAGCTCTGTACCTGGTCCTGTTCTGGGGGGAACGTTGAGAAACATATAGGAATAAAACACCTACCTGCTGGTGACTCTTAAACCTCCAGCCCCACCTGTTCCCTGGCATCCAACTTGTACATCTCACCTCTCACTCACCATCACTATTTGGATGTCTAATTTGCATCTCAGATCTAACGTGTCCAAAATGTCACCCCTTATTCTCCTCCCAGCCTCCCGCATCCCAGTAAATGGCAGCTCCACTGTCTCAGTGTCTTATGTCCCAAACCCTGGTTTTGTCTTGACTCCTTTCCTCTCATATCCCACATCTCAGCCCATCAGCAACTCCTGCTGCCTCTCTGTGGGACGCCGCCAGGAAGGAGCTGGATCCTTGGTCCCGAGGAAGGCGAAGTTACATTGTTGCATCTTGCTTGCACTACCCGGGAGTGCCGCGTAAGGCGCCACGCGTGCATCCCGTGGGTTGTAGGCGTAGCAATAGATTGTCACATGTACTGACACACACCAATCCAGGGCTATTGTGTGGACCTGCTGGCCAGTATAAAGCCTGCCATATTCTGCTGCGTAGGGTCTTCCTTCCATCTTTCTTCAACTAAGCTGTGCTCCAATAAAGTGTGATACGAGAAGAATCTTGCGTGTGGTGACTCGTCATTCTGCTGGTCAGAAGCGGCTCGCCGCAAGTGGTGCCGAAACCCGGGAACTTCGTTGCACCCTGCATGGAGGACCGATTCAGAACTCGACACACGGAGTGAACCGGTAATCTTGCCGGTAAGTAGCTTTTGTGCCTTGCGCTATCTTGTTGTGTGTGTAATGGTGTAAATCTTTTAGTGAAGGTCAGTACAAGTACATAATGGGGAATACTCATGTTAACCCCACGGCAAATTTTTATGAGCCGATACAGCTACTTCTACGGGATCGGGGGTTGACGTTATCTCACAAGACTATTGGCCGTTTACTGAATGATATAGATCAAGCAGCGCCATGGTTTGGAGTTTCAGGTACTTTGACAATCCCTTCATGGGAGAAATTAGGAAAGGATTTACACCGTTTTCATGAGGAGGGTAAACTGTGCTGTGGGACTTTCCCTTTGTGAAATTTAGTTCGATCTTGTTTGAAGGAGGGAAAGTGTACAGACATAGTGAAACAAGCGACGCAAGTTTTGCGGTCATATCAAGATAGTGCTTCTGAAGCAGGCAGTCATAAAGCTACAGATGATAGGCCTACAAAAAAAGAATTAGTAGATAATAAGGAGAAAGTGTGTGTTAAGAAAAAGTTAAAATCTAAACAACCAGACGCCCAAGAGACTGGGCGAGAATCATTGTATCCACTATTGTCTGGCTTGCAAGCCATGTATTTATCAGAGGATGAGGAACTGGATCCTGCTGACGCTGCAGAGTTGGCAGAAGCTGCTGCAAAATATGAGGAGGAGCATTATGGCCCTTTTGGGGCTTTGTCCCCTGCCTTAGGGAATGCTGCTCAACCTAGGCGTTCTGCGCCTTCCATTCCTCCCCCAAAAAGTACTTTTATTCCCCGCGAGGCTTGGTACCAAGTTCCTTTTTCTTCTTTGTCCAATGCATTTCCAGTCTTTGAAGATCCGGCTACACGCCAGCGATATTATGATATGATAGATCATAAATTAATTAGAGATCTTGCAGAAGCTTCCAAACGAGATGGCATTTCTGCTAATTATACCATTATGCTTTTACAACGGCTTACAAGAAATGCCTTGACCCCTACTGACTGACAAGATATTGCTCGTGCGTGTTTAACGATGGGGCAATATTTAGACTGGAAGTCTATTGTTTCTGATTTGGCTCACAGTCAAGCAAGGGAAAATGCTGCAAATGGGCAGCCTGCCTGAAATGTAGATATGTTACTAGGCCAAGGACAGTGGATAAATAACCAGACTGTGTTCCCTGTACAAGTTTATAATCAAATAAATGAGATTAATATACGTGCTTGGCGAGCCCTCCCAAATAAAGGGGAAGTGTCAGGGAATTTAACAAAAATAATACAGGGAGGCACAGAGCCATTTTCTGATTTTGTAGCCCGGATGATAAAAGCGGCGGAAAAAATTTTTGGTAATATGGATGAGGCGATGCCTCTAGTAAAACAACTTGTTTATGAACAATGTACAAAAAAATGCCGCCGAGCCATTACACCTTTTAAAGAAAAAGACATTGAAGTGTGGATAAAAGCTTGCAGGGAGATTAGAGGCCCTTTATCTAATACAGGGCTTGCCGCCACGGTAATGGCACCTTACATAATGTAAGCGGGGAGGTTAAATTAACTAATAAAAGTCAAATATATAAATTAAAAATACGTAATATACTAAATTCTTTGCATAATTATTCCAAGCCTGCAGCTGTGATATGTGTACAACCCCCTTTTATGTTTTTATTGTCTAATGATACAGAAGGATGTAATAAAGACGTTTCTTACTGGATTTCACAATGTTGGAATGGAACAATCGTGCAGACTGCTGTAGTACTACGTATACCTACATTTGTTCCCATTCCAGTTAAGGCAGATCCCGCTACTTTTCCATTAGTTAATTTGGTGAGGCAGCGGCGAGATTTTGGGATTACTGCTGCACTTATAATTGCCTTAACTGCTTCTGTGACGGCGGCCGCCACTGCTGCTGCAGCAATGGTGAATCAGGTACAATCAGCTGCTGTAATTAATGGTATAGTAAAGCAAACGTCGCTAGCATTAGAAAATCAGAATCGCTTTAATACACATTTACATGCTGGCATTTTATCTTTGAATCAACGGATGGATTTGCTGGAGGATGCCTTTGAAGAATTGTATGATATGCTTCAGCTTGGTTGTGTTGCTAAATTTAATCATCTTTGTGTTACTCCCTATAAAATTATAAGACGCTTGAACCAAAGTAAATTGATTGGAGAATATTTAAAAGGAAATTGGTCCGAAGAAGCAGAGAGACTGCTGTTTGAACAACGATTACAGATTATTCATCTTAATACTACTGAGTTACACCCTGTCTCTTTTGGGAATTTCGCTTCATGGCTATCCTCTACTTTTCTTTTCTTTAAAGAATGGGTAGGTATGGGGGCTTTTGGCATCCTTTGTGCAGTGGGGATTGCACTATGCCTATGGTTGGTGTGTCGTCTGAAACGTAAGTCACACACACAAAAGATCATGTTGATGCAAGCCTTGGTGGCCATTGAAAACGGCCAGCCTGCCGGTGCCTGGATCTCCCTGCTAAACAAGTCCTAGTGGTTGCCCCTGCACAAGATGGCCATGAGCCATTACACTCCTAGTGGGAGCCTCTGCGAAATCAGCCCTTGCACCCCGCGCTGTAAGCAACATTACACTATGGGAGGGTGATTTCTGCCGCCCATGACAATAGCCCTTGAACAGCCATGTCCCCTTGGGGACAAGACTTGTACGGGCGACCGTCGTGTGGTCTAAGGACTTAAACAAAAAGGGGGAGATGTGGGACGCCGCCAGGAAGGAGCTGGATCCTTGGTCCCGAGGAAGGCGAAGTTACATTGTTACATCTTGCTTGCACTACCCGGGAGTGCCGCGTAAGGCGCCACGCGTGCATCCCGTGGGTTGTAGGCGTAGCAATAGATTGTCACATGTACTGACACACACCAATCCAGGGCTATTGTGTGGACCTGCTGGCCAGTATAAAGCCTGCCATATTCTGCTGCGTAGGGTCTTCCTTCCATCTTTCTTCAACTAAGCTGTGCTCCAATAAAGTGTGATACGAGAAGAATCTTGCGTGTGGTGACTCGTCATTCTGCTGGTCAGAAGCGGCTCGCCGCACCTCTCCTTCAAAGCATATCAGAATCTGACCACTTCTCTCCACTCCCACCCCCGTCCAAGCCACCATCATCTTTTGCTTGCCTTACTGCAGAAGCCTCCTCACCAGTTCTGGCTTCCTCCGTAATCCTCCTGCCATCTTACCTTTCACCACCTAAGGTGGATGACATCACTCCTTTGCTCCAAGGGCTCCCGCTTCACTCAGTCTCGAAGCCAAAGTCCTTACAGTGATTAATGAGGCCCTACTTGTTGCAGCTCTTCCCCACCCTATCCCCGTCACCACTACCACTTTCTGGCTTCCTCTCACATCCTTCTCCCCTTCCTCACATCACTCAAGCCCCACTGGCTTCCACGATGCTCCTCAAACATGCTTAGCACACTCATGCCTCAGGGCCTTTGCACGTGCTGTCCCCTTTGGCTGGAATGCTCTTCCCTCAGGTATCCACATGACTCCTTCCTTCCCTTCCTCCAGGTCTCTGCATCTTTGTGTCTTATTAGAAACACATCACTACCCAACCTGTAATAGCAATCCCTGTCCAACCACACTCCTGAAAACCCACACCTGCTTTGTTTCTTTATCTATTAAATGACCACTGAAGTCTTGGTCATTTGTTGACTTTCTCCTCCCACTAGAATGTGGTAAGCTCCAGAGAGGCAAGGGCTTGATCTGTGTTGTTTATTGCTGTTTCAACAGTGCTTAAATCTGGTCTGAGTAGGTGCTGAGTGAATGGATGCTGAATCCCTGCCTTCAAACAGCTCACATTCCTGGGGGAGGCCCAAGGCCTCAGGCAGGTCAGACTGCAGATGCTTCTGGGAAGGGCAAGCATCAGCGGGCACAGCAGCGCGTGAAATGAGCAGAAATGAGGGCAGCTGGGCCTCAAAGCGGGGCATAGGCTTGCAGGGATTGTGTCTAAAAGATCCATAAAGTGGGACCTCTCAGGGGCAGTCAGGGGCTCCCCAGGAGCCACTGCCCTTTCTCTGGCAACTGTCTCTAGTTTTCCTTTGGGCTCCACTGCCTTTCCCACTTCCAATCCCGGAGGAGTAGTGCTAGGGACCCAGACACCAGCCGACTGCTCGCTCACCGCCCCCAGGCCACAGACATTGGTTTGGAGGATGGTCATGTGACCAGTTGGAGCCAATGGGATGGCATGAGACCTCCCACTGAAAAGGGGGAACTTCCTGCTATAACTGGACCTGGGAGGAGGTAAGATGGGGAGGTGGAATAGCCCTCTGTGCTCACAGAAAAAGCACAGTGCTTGCGTGTGAATGGAGTCAGTGTGGGGGACAGAAGAGCTAAGAGAGAGAAAGAAATGTGAGACCCATGATCAAGTGGAACCCTGGACTTTGGTTACATGGACCAATATATTCTCTGTTTGCTTAAGCAAGTTAGGATTTGGCTTTCTGTCACTTGCAACCATCAGTGGAGCATCAGTACACCCACCAGCCTGTGGCCATGGGAATGACACCATGTGCACACATATGAACATATGATGCATGTAGGAGGAGGCAAGACATGGACACACAGTGGATTCAGACACATCCTGGCTGCCTCAAGAGCCTCTGGGAATGACCTACTGGGCTCAGGCTCACCCCTAAGATTTGCAAGGCCCAGGGCCAAAGAACAAAGAGAGGTCCACATACCAAGTGGCTAAATATTTAAATGTTTTTAAGTCAAGCTAACAAACTGTTATATAAAACATGCGCTTTTCTCCTACCTTGGCAAATACGCCTTCCTAACAACCTGTAAAGTCAGGTGAGAACGGAGACTTCTCCTACTCAGTGATGTGGGGAGACAAGGCACCAGCCTCTACACTGCCCCCTCCTCTTTGACCACTGGTTCCACCCTGAACCATAAAGGGCCTTGAACTTTCCATGCGGACACCCCACTGTCCACACTCCTTGCAAACAGCTGTCTCTTGGTCACCCCTACATAGGGCCTAGGAGTGTGACCATGGGAGTGTGGTTCTCCCTCCAGAGGACAGGCCAGGGCAGAGGCTCGTGCAGGCCTAGAGATGGGCACAGAGCCAAGTGGGCAGGAAATTCAGGGTTCTAGATACTTGGAGCAAAGACTAGAAGGGCAGGGCACAGGCTCCTGGTGGGCAAGTCCCCTTGGTCTGACTGACCCCTTGTACTCAGAGGAGACATCAACCAGGGGAGGGTTCGGGAAGCCCCTCCAAAGCACAGGCCCTGGGAAAGAGCCCCTCTTGCCTGGGCTACGGGATCCAAAGATACAGGGTGGTTTGAATCGGTCATAATGTATGGTCTTCAGGGTATTCTTCCTCTCCACTGACATCCACCTCTCCTCCCTTACCGCCTCCTAGGAATAGGAGATATTGTATAATTTAGTTATTTCTCCTGAAATTTGTACTTCCCCCAAGAACATCAGAGAATGCCACTTATGGTCTGGGTGAAAGAGCACTCTGGGGGGTAGGCTAGTTACTGCCAGGAGTCTGATGGAAGCCCCTGGAACACGGGACAGCACAGCCATGTGTGGAAGGAAGCAGGCCCAGCACAGAGGGCATCTCCTGTGTGACCAGGATTCCTCATGGCCAATGCCAAGTGCAAGAGAGGACATACAATGGGGCACATGGTGCCTTCCTGGTGCTCCTACAGTGGTGGGACTGGAGATCAAGTCTGGGAAGCACTGTTTCGTCCCTGCTATTGTCACCCTAGAGTGACAGCACTCTGTGTGACTGTGTGTGACATGAACCCCAGAGATAATAAATGCTTCCAAAATTGGAACTCTAGGTTTGTTGGTAAATGGTCCAATTTGGGGACAGTTCTCCTTTTCAGGGCCTGTGCCCCAAGGGGGCCATGCCCTGACCTATACTCTCACTGCCCATTCATGTTGTTCTTCTGTTCTCTGGGTTTACTGAATGTCTCTCTGACCACTCGTCCCCTTATGAGCAGGTGCTCCCTGAGCATTTTGTAGCCATAGAGACTGGACACCAATACGGAAGAGATGACGATAGTGCGGGACAGCCATCCAGGCCTGGTCACTCCCTCTTGCCCAAACCTGAAGATGCAGGCACCCTGTGAAATCTGTGGGTGTCTCTCATGCTCTACCTCCTCTTTCTGTTTTGAACCTCCTAGCGGTCCTCTGATGTCCCTGGTTTCCAGTCTACTATCTACTGTCTCTACTCTTTTTCTTTTCCTTCTAGGACCTTCTGATTGATGACTTGGTTGAATAACTTCTGCGTCTCATTCCCTCCCACTACCCCCTCCAAGAACCTGTCTTTTGCATTTTCTGCTTTGATCCATACCCTTAAGCAGGCAGACAAATGCTGCCCTGCCACCTCCACCCTCACCCAGCCCAGCTGCTTAGGTCATGCCCGCTGCCCAGGCCCGAGGTCTGGGGATCCTGTTTGACTGAGAGTGGACCCACCACAAATTATGATGATGCAGAGGATTGTACGAGGGATCTTGAAGGAAGTGATTTTGATTTTGACATCGATTGTGATGATGATGAAGGTAACTGTAATGATAGCTGTGACGGTCCTGATGGTGAAGACCATATTGCGAAGCTGTTGATGATCATGGTGATGGCACTGGTGAGGGTGGAAAGTGATGATGTTATAACAACAGTGGGATGGTGGTGAGGAGACTCATGATGATAAATATGTCAATGTCACGACAGTAATGGTGATGATGACGGTAGGAACGATGACGGTGATGTAAGTGCTGATGAGAAGGAGGTGATGACAATGTTGATGGTGATGACAGTAATGGTGGTGATGATGTTGGTGGTGATGAGAGGTGATGATGAAGATGCTGATGCTATGACAGTGATGGTGATGTTGGCAAGGATGTGAATGGGGTTGATAACAATTTTGATGGTGTTGACAGGATTGGTCATGATGATGTTAATGTCATGACTGTAACAGGGATGAGGATAGCAGGAATGGTGGTGATGATGTGCTGGTATTGATGAGGTTGGTGATGATGAAGATGTTGCTGTCACTGCAGTGATTCTGATGATGATAGTAGGGGTGATGACAGTGGTGTTGATGTGAAGAGTGGAGGTGATACCATGGCTGACAGTGATAACAGTAACTGTGGTGACACTGCATTGGTTTTGATAGTGGTGACGACAGTGGGATATGATCATAAAGACCACACTAGGTTAAAATTCTCCCAGAGATGCAATGATTAGATCTCACTGCTGGGCGGCAGGAGGCATCAGTCCTGCCCTTCACCTACTTCTTCTCCATGGCCTCTCTCCACATCCCTTTTCCTATCCCTCCCATGTTCCTTCCACCCTCTGAGGAGCTTCCAGCCTGGAAGAACATCGCTGCCCCAAAGGGACCAGGGTAGGGTTAGAGCAGCAGCCGCCGCGGCAGCTTTATCTCCAGATGTTTCCAGGGCAGCAGCCAACTCTTGTTCTGGCAGCCCTGAGCACACACAATGGTAATTACATTATTTGTGGCTTCAGTTTTGAATCCATTTTCTGGTCATTTTATAGTAACTCAGTGGTTCACAGTCATTGCAGGAGTCTACAGCCTGAATGCAGCTCCCCCCCCCCCATACCCCCTTTGCATGGCAATTGTAGTTATAGCAAAAATTATCCCGATCAATTTGTGTCTTAAAAGGAATTGAGCAGCCCAGAGAATAAATGGAGGCAGAGGAGCCTGGGGAGGGCTGGGTCGATTCCAGCCCCACTCCGGTCAGGCTTGGAAGAAAACACAGACGTTCTCTGGGTTGTTGGCTCGGGCACAGCCTGGCAGTCACTGATCTTTTAATTTTCCACAAAACATTTAAAACTAAAGACAATAAGTGAAAGTCCCTGTTAATGGGGAAAGGCCTCCTGGGCCTCATGTGGAGGAAAGGACTAATTCAACCAGAGCTGGCAGGGCAGGTGGTGTCAGGCCTCTGCATGCCCTCAACCCACATGGCCTACGGTGGCTGGATCCAGCTGTGATGAGAACCTCTGCCTAGGGAAAATGAATCTCATTGGGTTAATTAGAATGAGGCCCAAGCTCACCCCTCTGGAAGAGTCCTAATGATGCTCCCGAGGAATACATTTTTAAAAACCAAAGATCAAAAGAAAAAATAAAGATCACAGAACACGGGGTTCCCCGAGGGATGGAGGGTCCCCAATGGGCAGCATAATCCAACAGCAGAAATGCCTCCAGGGTCAGACAGGGGTGCTTCTCACCACAGGAGGGGTCTGTCTTAGGTGTATTATCAAAAGGACATTAAGGGAGAGTGACAGTGGAGAGGAGCCACTTACATTGTTTTATTAAGATATAATACAATTCAGTAAAGTGCATTAATTTTAAGCACAGAATTTTATGAATTTTTACATATAACTGAACTCATGTAACTACTACTTAGATCAAAACACAGCACATTTCCAACACCTAAGAAGGTTCTGTCTTCCCCTTTCCAGTTCATATCCCTCTTCCAGAGGTGATCACTGTTCATTCACTCAAAAACACGTCTGTGAGCCTCATCTGTGATGGTGTGCGTAGCAAGAGCTGGTTCTGTTTTTATTGCTGATTCAATTCCATTGTATAACTGTACGCCCCACCTATCCATTCTTCTGCTGACGGACCTTTCATTTATTTCCAACTTTTGGCTATTGTCAAGAAAGTGGCTAGGAACAACCTTCCAGACATACATTTCACTTTAGTAGATACTTCCAAACAGTTCTCCCGAGAAGTTGAACCAGTTTTCATTCCCACCAGCATTGTGTAGAAAAAATAAACCTCACCTCCTACCTCCCACCCGACCCAGAAAATCAATCTGAGATAGATCATAGAGTTAACTATGAAAGATAAAACAATAGAGCTTCCAGAAGAGAACGTAAGAGAATATCTTCATGACCTTAGGATAGACAAAAACAGAACACAAAAGGCATTAGTCATCATGGAAAATATTGATAAATTGGACTCCTTTAAATGAAAAAGTTTGCTCCTCAAAAGATACTACCAAGAGAGTGAAAAGGCATGCTCATCTGTAACAGATATATGCAATATGTATATCCAGCAAAGGACACATAGCCAGAATATATAAAAGACTCACACAAATCAATATGAAAATGACAAGCAACTCAATTTGCAAAAGTGGTTGAAAGCCTCCAAAAGGCCCTCCAAGGAAGGGAAGCTCCAAATGATCTCTCAGTATCTGAAAAGATGCTCAACATCTCTGGTCATCAGGGAAATACAAAATAAAACCACAGTGAGACATCCACCACATAAACCACCGAAAATAAAATGGACTTTACCACGAGTTAGCAACGATGTGGAGCAGCTACCACCGTCTTGCATGACCGGGGGGAGTGCCAACTGGTACAGCAACTTTGCAAAACTGTTAGGCTGAACATATGCACATTGGATGACCTCACATTTCCACTCCTGGGTATGTATCCAACGAAAAACGTGCGCGTTTGTGCGCCAAAAGACATCGATGAGAATGTTCATAGCAGAACGACTCTGTGGCCTTAAATGGAAACAACTCAGATGCTCAACAGTAAATTTGATTTTTTAAAACGGTGGTCTATTCATATAACGGAACACTACACGACAATGAAGAACAAGAGACTACTGTTACATCCCACAATATAGATGAATCTCACAGATCTACTGTAGGGTGAAAGAGGCAAGACTCAGAAAGTACACATTGGTATTCTACTCGTGTAAAGTTCCAAAACAGGCAAAACTGGTATATGGTACCAGCAGTCAGAACCATGATTCTACAGTACAGTGGTGAGGAGGCAAAGGGACGTGCAATCTAGCGGAAGACATGGACGATAATCACATAATTATACCCACACGCCCACACCCACACCCACACCACCAGGGGTCAGGGGTGTGAAAAAAAGGTCCAGGGTGTTATAAGATGGAAGCAGGGAGACCTGACCTTGTCCAGAGACTTGCGGAGGGCTCCCCTGAGGACCAGAAGGCTGAGAGGAGGAGTTCTTTAGACAAAGAGGTGGGATGGGGAAAGGGAATTATAAGCAGAGGGAACAGCATGTGCAAAAGCCCTGAGGTGGGAGGAAGCATGGCACCTGAGGATGGCAGGGATGGCTAGAACCCAGAGCTGAGGGAGCCAGTGGCACAGATGTGGCTGGAGGGTCACGTCAGTGCTGGACTAGGTAGGCCCTCCAACAAACAAGGCAGGTGACCTGCTGTAGGATGGGGAGGGGCTGTGGCTTTGGTCACTTGGACCCATCTGGCTGGACTTCCGGAGCTGAGTGTTTCCGTCTCGGGTCTCCACATAGTGTGGGATTGTGAGCCCCTGCTGGAGGAAGTGTCTCAGCAGGCTCTGAAGCCCTGTCCCGGGCTCACCGCCGGGGAAGGTCCCTGTGCTGAGTGGCACGTGCACCGCTCAAGAGTCATCTATTCCTTTAGCGAATTTTAGACAAAAGGGACAGAAGACACAACCCAGCCCTTAGCGGGGTGGTGTCCATGCGGGCCTCTCTGTTCCGTCTCCGGGCATTTGTTCTGTGTCTTGACCTTTTCACTGAGCAGTGAGTTTTGATTGAGGTCAGTCATTTTCTAGCTGGACAAGGCTGGGCAGAGGGTGCCAGCATGGACTCTCAGCAGGGAGATGGAGCCCTGACCACACGGTGCTGGCCGCAGTGCATGTTGGCCAAGAGCTAGGAGGATGTGGGCAGGGAGGAGTGCACGTCAGCACGGGGAGAGGAGGGATGGAGTGGTGGGCGAAGGACCACTCTGCAAGGCTAACAGGGTGGGGTGCCTCTAGTTTCTGTGCAGCTTGGCCCTGAGGCAGCGGCCTCTAAAATGTCAGTGACAGCTGTGTTCAATGCCAGGAAACCCTCGACCTTCAGCACACCAGGCAAGGAGAAGCAGGGCGGGCGAGGCAGGCACCAGCAGTGGGAGAGCGCCTGCAGGTGTGAGGCCCCTGACCTGATGGCTCAGGGAGTGGAGAGCAAGGCAGCCAATGTAATAAGAACAAGGCCAATGGTATTTCATATGTGCCAGGCACTGTCCTAAGCACTTCACAGAGGTGTGCCTATTCTGTAGACGAAAAAAAAGCTGAGGCACTGGGTGTTTTGTGCAAGGTCACACAACTAATATCAGAATGGACAGGGTGCAGCTCCAGGATGTCTGGCTCCAAGCCCGTGCTACTCTGCCTTTCTATACTGAGGTGTTTACCCACAATGGGGTTTTGGGAAACAGAGATGGCAGCAGGCAGCACCTTGGCAGGTCTGTACCTGAGAGCCCAGGACACCTTGATTAGCCACTGGGAACCCCTTAGAAAGACCAAGGGGATCTTGTGGATGGGCCTGTCTCCCCAAGATGCATGGATAATGCTGTCATCTCAGCTGACAAGGATTCCGGGCAATGATGCTCAGCCCCTCATGCCCCATTCTCACACTACTCATTCATTGATTCATTCAATGGTCATTTCATTGAACACTTAATATAGACCAGTCTTTTAGGTGCCAGGGCTATATCAGTTAAGAAGAAGGAGCCTTCCTCTCAGCTGTGTTGGCGAGGAGGAGAAAGACATTAAATACACACAATTATTTAATTACAAATTGTGATAAGGGCCTTGAAGAAGAGGAGCAAGGAGCTACGATAGCATACGATAGGAAGGATGACCCTGGGAATGAGATTCCTTAGGTCTGAGGGGTTTTTTAAATAGAGTTCCATGGAACTCTAGGGTTCTCTGGAAGTTATTTCCAGAGTTATCTAAGACTTTAAGTTAAATTCCAATTACACATATATATGAATGATATTTTTAAAGACAGCAAAAAAAGAGCATACTGGTATACTCAAACGTGCTATATGCCACATTGGAACCTGCTAGCTCATTCAGGTGTCGACAAGTTACCTTGTTTTTTTAGTGAAGATCTTAGAATAAAGTTCTTCAGTCCTTTCTGTGCAGTCATTGGAGTTTATTGTAAATGTGTCATTAATGCGAAAGAACACAGCCCAATATTTTATTTTTGATTTCTTAAAATTCAGGTATGGGGAAAACTATGATTGGATTTACTACAATTATTTTTGTGAATTATGGTTTTCTTGTTATTATGCAGCCAAAAAAAAAAAATATGGAAACGTACTGAATGCTGAGGCCAATGTCAGACTTCAAGTGTCATCCACAGCTGGGGTCAAATTGTTGTACCCATGGCAGCAACTGTTTTTGTTTTTAGTAAGTCTTTTTATGGCAAGTAAGTGTTGCATATTTGAACTTCTACATAATCTGTTTTATATATATTTTAAATACTGATATACTGGGCAGGATTTCAATGAAAGAAAAACTAAGTTTGAAAGTGCTGGCTTTGGTTCAGAGGCTTTGGAGACCTGGGCTGGCCTCCTTACCCATCTCAGGAGCCCACCTCTCATACCCCACCCCTTCCCAAGGCCCCCTCATTCCCTCATGGCCTTTGCCTGTGGCCTGGAAACTCCTGATGGACAAACTGCCGCCCCTGAGACATGACACGGCCTAAGCGAACCGCGCCAGAGGCCGGTCCTGAAACCACGCAGAAAAGGCTCTAGGCCCCAAACCCAACCAGAGCTTTGGCACATTTTAAGGACCTTGGACAGCAAACACAGCCTTATCCCTCCCAAGGCCAGAAAGAGCAGTGGGGGCGGCCCACTCACCCTTCTTGGTGGCCTCGAAGCTGTCGTGGAAGTGAATCCTCTGGATGTCGTAGGTCAAGGTTGTGTTGGGCAGCAGTGTCCTGTTTCTGTTGATGATGTTGGCAGAAAATCGAAAGGCATGCTCCTCGGCGTTCATGATCTGGGCGTTGGGGCCGTCTGCATACTCAAAGATTCCTCCTGCGAGAGATGGGTAAAATTGTGTGTGCTGGGGAAGGAGGAGGGCTGCCAAGAAAGACGCTTGGTTCAGACGGTTTTATGGGCAAGATTCTTCCCCCAAATGTTCAATAATATGCCAGATTACTCCCATACATAGAAACTGTGTTGGAGCATAAGAAATATGAAAATCCTCCGAGTTCATTTCTCTTAGCTAGCAAATTCCTAATAACAGAGACTGACAAACAGAGCCCAGATAAAATGACCAACTTATGAATATTGCTATGAAAATTCTCAATACAGTGCTGGCAAGTAGAATCTACCAGAATATTATTACAAGGATAACATGCCATGACCACAGAGTTGTATTCCAGGAGTATAAGCGTGGTTCAGTATAAAGACATCTATGAATATCATTCCATCACATCAACAGTTCAAAGGGAAAAAGATATGATCAACTCACAAAATACAGGAAGGCATTTGATAAAATTTGGTGGGAATGTAAATTGATACAGCCACTATGGAGAACAGTATGGAGGTTCCTTAAAAAACTAAAAATAGAACTACCATACGACCCAGCAATCCCACTACTGGGCATATACCCTGAGAAAACCATAATTCAAAAAGAGTCATGTACCACAATGTTCATTGCAGCACTATTTACAATAGCCAGGACATGGAAGCAAACTAAGTGTCCATTGACAGATGAATGGATAAAGAAGATGTGGCATATATATACAGTGGAATATCACTCAGCCATAAAAAGAAATGAAATTGAGTTATTTGTAGTGAGGTGGATGGACCCAGAGTCTGTCATACAGAGTGAAGTAAGTCAGAAAGAGAAAAACAAATACCGTATGCTAACACATATATATGGAATCTAAAAAAAAAAAAAAAAAAAAAAAAAAAAAGGTTATGAAGAACCTAGGAGCAGGATAGAAATAAAGAAGCAGACGTAGAGAATGGACTTGAGGACATGGGGAGGGGGAAGGGTAAGCTGGGACGAAGTGAGAGAGTGGCATGGACATATATACACTACCAAATGTAAAACAGATAGCTAGTGGGAAGCAGCCGCATAGCACAGGGAGATCAGCTCGGTGCTATGTGATCACATAGAGGGGTGGGATAGGGAGGGTGGGAGGGAGACACAAGAGGGAGGGGATATGGGGATATATGTATATGTATAGCTGATTCACTTTGTTATACAGCAGAAACTAACACAACATTGTAAAGCAATTATACTCCAATAAAGATGTTAAAAAAAAAGAATGCTTAATAATCTAGCTCTAGAAGAGATACTTCCTTGAAGCATCTTCAGCTCAAATTGGCCTTTAATATCCCTAATGGTGAAACGCTAGAGGCATTCTCATTAAAGGAAAGAAAAAGAGGAGGTGTGTAGAGTCACACCACACCATCAACCAATGAAATAAGAGGGAAAAAGAAGTTAGAGGCACATCCTTTGGAAAGAAAAAAATTCTTATTTTCCAGTGATATAAATGCCTTCCTAAAATCTCTTATAATAATCCCTAAACATGAAAACTAGTAAGAACTAGTAGGAGACTCAAGTTCAATGACCAGTTAGCACAAATTAAGTGTTTCTTTAAATCAGCAACAACGAGTAAAAACTTAATGGCAAAAGGATTTCCTTTACAATATCAACAAAATAGTAAATAACTAATCATGAAGCAACTCCAGTATTAAAAATGACAAAAAAACCTTAAGTGAGAGACATAAAAGTAGATTTAAACGAGGAGGCATGTCATGTTCCTGGGTAGGTAGGGTCAAGGGTAGAGGTGTCAGTTTTTCTCCAAATTACTTTTTCAGCTTAATGTAATTCCAGTCAGAATCATAGAAGAATATGTGTGTGTGTGTGTGTATGTGTGTGTGTGTATATATATATTTTTTAACTTGACAAAATGACTCTAAAATACATCTGGAAGATTAAACAGGAGACAGCCTAAAAAGAGATGAGAGATGGCTTGCACTGTCAGATTTAAAATATATCATAAAGCCAAAATAATTAAAACCATGTCCTAATGGTATATGAGAACACAGTTAGGCCAATGGAACGAGATAAAAGCCCCCAGAAAAAGATTCAAGTAGAGATAAGTATTTAAGACATGCTAAAGATGGCTATTTCCAATCAGAAGGTAGAAGATGAATTATTCATTAATTGTGCTGAGACAATTATTCAATTATTTGGGAGAAATTTAATTTAGATTCCAATCTTAAGCTATATATCAAAAGAAAAAAAAAAGTTCCAGATGGAGCAAAGATTAAATAGCAAGAAAGTAAGGGAAGGAAGGGGGGCAAATAACTCTACAAAACTACCTAAAAAGACAATATAGGAGAATATTTTACAATATTGAGGTGCAGGAGGCCTTCCTGGACATTCCAATAGTCAGAAACCATAGGAGAAAGATTTATAACTCCACAGAAATAATATAAAATGTGTCAATTTCAAAATTTTCATAAACAGAATTAAATAGCAAACAACAAACCTAGAAATAATATAGGTAACATATATGGCAGTATAAAGGTTGATGTTCTTATTTTATAAAAAGCACTTAGACCCTTAAAAAAGACAAATCCTCCAATACAAAAACGTACAAAGGGCAAGGATGGGCGTTTCACAAAAGAAAAAAAATAATACAAAGGAGCTATTAACACATATGAAGAAATGTGCATCCACTCTAATAGTCAAATAAACTCAGTTTAAACCAACAGTGAAATACCATTTTTGCCTGTCCCAGCTTTGCCGAGGGCGCTTGGAAACAATCATTGGCTTAACTGTTGGTAGAAGTGGGAACCGGGACACCCTCCTTCCTTGATGGCCTTTAGAAATGTATCAAAAGCCTTAAAAATGCTCACATATTGAACTCACATCTCTGGTTTCTAGGAATTGATTCCAACGATGGGCACACAGATCATGTGTGAGGAGGCAGATCTAGAGATGCTCAACCCCAGAGAAACAGTAAATAAATGGCAATTTGCAATTTGTTATATATTCCCAGATAAGAGCAAACATGTAATGATTGGGAAGTATCCATGATATATATATATATATATATATATATATATACTTTTTTTTTTTTTTTGCGGTACGCGGGCCTCTCACTGTTGCGGCCTCTCCCGTTGCGGAGCACAGGCTCCGGACGCGCAGGCTCAGCGGCCATGGCTCACAGGCCCAGCCGCTCCGCGGCATGTGGGATCTTCCCAGACCAGGGCACGAACCCGTGTCCCCTGCATTGGCAGGTGGACTCTCAACCACTGCGCCACCAGGGAAGCCCCATTATATATTTTTAAGTGAAAAACAAAAGTTGTAAAGCAGGAGATGCAGTGTGACCCCACGTTAGAAGAGGAAGAATAGAAGGAAGATGAGGAGGGATTCATATCATTGACAAGAGGAGGCATTTCAAAACAACACAAGTGTACAGTCCTATGTAATAGATTTCTTATTTTGTTCTTTCTGCTTATTTTCCCAAAATAAACCTCTATTCTTAAAAAAAAATCAACTTAATTGTGGTATTATTTACATGAAGAAATTTCACAAAATTCACCGTTTTAAGTGTACAATGATTTTTAGCAAATTTACTAGATTGTGTGGCCATCACCACAATGCAGCTACTGAACATTTCCATCACCCCAGTAAGATCCCTGGTGCCCACTTACAGTCAATCATTGTTTTCACCCACTACCTCTGGCCTCAGACAACCACTCATTTACTTTCTGTTTCTAGAGATTTGTCTTTTCCAGGCATTTCATTTAAATGGAATCATGCAGTGTGTGGTCTTCTGCATCTGACTTCTTTCACTGAGCATAATGCTTCTGGGGCTCATCTATGTTGTAGCACGTAGCAGTACATCATTTCTTTTTATGGTTAAATAGTATTACTTTCTATGGGTGTACCACATTTTATTTACCCATTCACCACCAGTTGATGGGTATCCGGGTTGTTCAATTGTTTTAAATTGTTTTAAAAAAACAGTGACTATTTAAAAAAGTAAACAAATAAATCTGCTGCCCTCCCACCCCCGTGGGTATTCCAGCAGGCTTACAGTTTGTAACATATAGTGTGCATGCATGTGAGTCTGTGTGGGGATGCAGAGACATGCTGAGCACATCTGTAAAACGACGAGCAGACTGCATCCCCAAATGTTAAGAGGGGGTCTCTCTGAGTGGGAGGATTACGGGTGATTTGAATTCCCTTCCTTGTGCTTTTTCTGTATTTTCAAAAAGTTCTGCAGGGAGCATGTGTTATATTTCTAATCAGAAAAGCCATCATGGGATTGTGTGTATGTGTTAAAGGAAAATAAGGGATCAAAATACCATAAGATCCAGTAATTCCATTTCTATGGATACAAATTTAGAAAAAGTTAGAGTAACATAAACATTTATGTATAAGGATATTCTTGAAATAGTATCTTGAAATAATATTGAAAAAAACAGAAACAACTTGATGTTCAAAAGCAGATTACTCAATATATTAAAACGCATCCATATGGAAGAACAACTTGCAGGCATTAACAGTCAGGGTGTTGGATGGCAGGATACGGTGTCCGGGATTTGCTTCAGAATAATATGGGAGGGGTGGATGTGAAGGGAATGCAGATAGGACAGGAAAGGCCATGGGTCACTGATTGCTGGGGCCAGGTGGTGGGTACACAGGGATTCATTATACCATTCTCCCTAAGTATATATGACAGACGTCCTCCATAATAAAACAGTCTTTAAAATCATAGTATATAAGGCAAAAATAAATCGTGGTCATGCAGTCAGAGAAAAGACACATTATTTGCAGATGCTTAATACCATTCTCTTAAAAACTCAAGAGAATCATATCAAAACCTAGTAGAAAGTAAACAGGAAGCTCATCAGGGGACCAGCATATAAAACATATATAGAAAAATGTACAGCCTTCCTATAAATCAGCAATAAACAGTGAGGAATTACAAGGGGAAAAAGAGACCCTATTCACAAAAGCAACAACAAAAGAATAAGATACTTTACAATAAATGTGCTATTCCTTTATCAAGAAAACTACAAACCTTTACTGGGGGACATAAAAGAAGACTTGAATAAATGGAGAGACATAACTTTCTCCTGGAAGGGAAGGCTCAGTATTGTAAAGATGTCAGCTCTCCTCAAATTAATTTACAAATTTAATGCAATTCCAATTAAAATCAAAAAGGACATACCAGAAGGGCGTACACCAAAATGTTAACAGAGGTTCTTTCTATAAAGTAAAAAGATAATGGATTGCTTTTGCTTAGTGCTTTCCCCCCCAAATGTTCTGCACGGAGCTTTGGTAATAAGGAAAAAAGCTTTTAAAAAACGCTCTTAAAACATACTTAATGATACAGGAAATGTCCACCCCCAAAGGCAACAAAATAATATTACAGTATGAAACCTATTTATCAAATAAAAAGCACATAACTATATTTACAGAAAAAAGGCTGGAAGGATTTATACCATGGTACCAGTGAGTTTCTCTGGGAAGAAGAGGTTTATGGATACTTTTAATCTTGCTCTTTGTAGTTTCTTGATTTTTCCATATTATTTACAATGAATATTATTTTTAATATTTTAAAATGTAAACATCAAAAAAACTTCTTCCAAGAAAGGCTGAGGAGAAATCTAGTCATTAGAGAGCCCCATCCCAGATGAGGATCAAAGGTCATGGGACAATGGGCCATTTCCTAGGGCTTCACACATCCTTGCTTGCCTCTCAGACCTTGGCAGGTGGGGAGGAGAAGAGAGAGGGGGTCTCAAGCCACTGAGACCCAAGCCCAGAGGATACACAATTCAGTCCCATGAATACCCACCGGTCTCTGCCCACTTGTCACTGGGTGCTGGGATAAGAGAAGTCAGTCCTGGGCCTCTGCTCTTAAGGAGAACTCAGCTGACAATAAACAGATGACCATAGATGACCATAACCAGCATGTACGGTAATCAGCTGTTCCCAACTCAGGTTCCAGAGACAGTCAGGCCTCAGTCCAAACCCTGGCTCTACCCACTGAAGGAAGTTACTCTCTCTGAGACTCAGTTTCTCCATCTGCAAAATGGGGTACACACTTCCAAGGGTTGATTGTTGCGTGGAAGAAAGAACACAATGCAGCTAAACGCATGGACATGGCGAGGACTTAGTAACGGGCAGTTATTAAAGTAGGAGTGAAACAATGCTAAAAACAAAACGAATTCTGAGCTTCTACGTTCTAGGGCAGGGGTTGACAAACATTTTCTGTAAAGGAGCAGGTAGTTAATATTTTTGGCTTTGCGGGCCAGAAGGTCTAATGGACTCTTCCATTGTAGCATGAAAGCAGCATATGTAAACAATGGATGTGGCTATGTTTCAATGAAGTTTTATTTACAAAAACAGGTGGTGAGCTGGATTTGGCCAGTGGGCTGTGGTCTATGACCTCTTCCGGGGGAAGGGAAGCCTTTATCTCAGAGGGAAAAGCACCTTAGGGCCTGGATGGAGAAGATAAGACGATGATGGTACTGAATTGCTGTGCAAAAGAAACAAAGATGGGATGTTGAATTTTTGTGTGGGGAGGATTGGAGAGAATGGCCCAGGAGAAAGGGAATAGACAGGAAGTGGGCCCAAAAAGAGAGAAAGAAGAGGACAATGTAGCCCAGGACCAAAGGCGGGTGAGGCCACGGCAGGAAGGGTCATGGTAGCACAGTGATGTCTGGTTCTTAGTGCCCAGTTAGCCTGATCTGTGTGTGCTGTCATCTCCCTCCTTACAGGAGCCCCATCATTTGGTAAAGTTGGTCACAGAAAACTTACCCCAGCTTGTGTTCTTTGGGGACAGTGAAGGGAGGTGGGCAGAGTCCAGCATAGGGCGAATCAGGGTAGAAAGAGGACAAGAGGTGCAGGAGGTGGGATGAGAGGGGATGAAAAACTCAGCAGAGAAGGAAGTTGGAACAAGAGGTGATTAGCAGAAACCAGAAGCCCTGGGGCATCTCAGAGATGTTGCTGGGGAGAGGCTGTTCCCCCATCTCTATCCCCCAAACACAGGCAAGGATGGGTCATTTTACTTGAACATTAAGGGCAAGATGATGGCCCAAATTTGAACGTATTGGGACACCCAGGCAGCAGATATTTAGACACAGTGCAGAGGTTCAGAGAGTGGGTTCTGGACGTAGCAGACATGGGTTTGAGTCTTGGTTCCATTCACAGGCTGCCTTTCTCTCTAGAGAACTATTCTCACTTCTTCCCATTGGGGCAGTGTGTAGCCCATGACTGAATGATACTGGGACTCAAAAGGGTGGTCCCCCTGCCTTAGGGTGGGTATAACTCTGTGGTGCAGGTATGCTCCACAGCCCCTCCCAACAGCCCCACCCTGCATCAGACGAAGACCAGATCTTACCCAAGGCTGCATCTTGGTCCATCCCTGTCCCCTTCCCTATCCTGCTTTGCTCACTCCCCGACAGGGTTTTCCTAAAGAGCGCTCTTCCCTGCTATCGACCCCAGGTATCTGAATCCTTGACTCAGGCTCTGCATCTGGGGAACCTGACCTAAGATAGAGGTGACGTTGCTTCAGGGAGAGTATCAACCACACTTACCTTTCAGTTCTTTTGGAGGAAGGGAAGGGCAGCAACAAACCTCATCCACTGAAAAACCTTTGAGGGTTCCCCTACCCTCTCCCTTCTGGGTCCTCTTGCCCCCTTTCTCTTTTTTGCAGGGGGCTCTATAGATCAGGGAGCTTTGGAAGCTCAGTGTCTGATGGGCTGGGGTTCTAATTCAGGCTCCGCCCCATGGAAGAAAGGCTGCTTTGGGTCTTGGCTTCTGGAAAGAGCACCCCGCACCGCTTCGAAGCAGCTCCCCCATTCAACTGGCTCCTCTCTATTCTCTTCCTTCCCATACATTCCTCACGATCATTATTTAAAGAGGCTAATAAGTAGGTTGGCACCGTTGATTAATGCATAATCTTAATCATGATTGCATAGCGTAATTGGCATTAATTTGAAGAGCTAGTTCATTATGAAAATAATTGTCACTGCTTTCTGCTTTAATAAAATGGAGCAGAGACGCCAGGGCTGCTGAGGAAATAGGATTGTGTGTGTGTGTGTGTGTGTGTGTGTGTGTGTGTGTGTGTCTGTGTGCGTGCGCGCTGTGTGATGGGTCCCAGAAGATGTTAGCAGGGGTGGAGCACAGGTGCAGTTGGATCATTTTCTTCCAACAAAATCTTAAGTGTAAGCTGAATGGGTAAAACAAATAACAATAATAATAATAACCATAACAAGACTGATTATGTGCTGGGGATGATGCTGAATGCATTCTACCTGCTGCACTTATTACAAGAACCTGTACAACCCCATTAGACAGAAATGATTATCGCCCCATTTTACACAAGAAAAAACGGAGGCCCAGGGAGGTTAAAGGGGTTGTGAAAACTACTGTGTGGTAAATTCTCTTCTGCAACCAAAGCCAGCTTGTTAGTGTCAACTGTTAACTTTTTAGGAGTTGTGAAAGTGAGTTACTAAACCATTGGCAGCTTGAAAGCAGCCACAACGAGAATGTTTACACCACAGAAATAAGCAGGTGCTACAAATGAGAGCTTTTTTTTTTTTTTTTCCCCCTGGAGAGTGTGATTACCAGCACACCACTGCCCAAGCCCATTTCCATCATCTGGACTCTTAAAGACTGGATGCCACAGTTCCCGAGAAGGCTCTGTAACCCCCAGGGCTCCACCAGGCGCAGCATGAAAACCACTGCTCAGAACTAACCTCATCTACAGACAGCGAAACGCAAGGCCGGGGGTGGGGGAGGAACGCTCGAACTAGCTGTGCCAACCGGAACCGACTTCCTTCTTGCTCCTTCTACAGTGACATGTTGTCATATGTTTCGAGAAACATTCTGACTGCCCTAAGCATAAACATCCTTATTTTTATTTTTATTTTTTTTGCGGTACGCGGGCCTCTCACTGTTGTGGCCTCTCCCGTTGCGGAGCACAGGCTCCGGACGCGCAGGCTCAGTGGCCATGGTTCACGGGGCCAGCTGCTCCGCGGCATGTGGGATCCTCCCGGACCGGGGCACGAACCCGTGTCCCCTGCATTGGCAGGCGGACTCTCAACCACTGCGCCACCAGGGAAGCCAAACACCCTTATCTTTGAGATTGCTTTTTCTGTCTCTGGAAATGTGCCCAAGCGGTGGCATTGCCCTGCCTCCCAGATGACCTATGGCGGCCTGTGACCTCAAATATGCGGAGCTGTCCTGCCACGTCTCATCATGAAGAGCAAGGAGGCACCGCCCACAGCCCCTGCTGTCCCAACACACACTCCCTCTGGGCAAGTGGCCCTAGAGACCCTCCAGCGCACAGGGCCCAGGGCAGATGCAAGCAGAAGACAGTCCCCTGATTAAGCCCATGACCTCGTGACTGTCTAGGGCTGGTCTGGAGTCCTGAGATGTTCCTTTCTCTTGAACAACTTTGTGCTCTTGCATTTGGCCCTTGCAAAAGCAGCCCAGCCAGCCCAGCCCCAACTGCAGTGAGCCTGGCAGACTCCGGCCGAGCCTGCAACATGCCGCCACCTGTCCGTCTGGCAGCCAAGTCCCAGGAGACATTCACGTTCCCAGCACCAGGCCCAGGCACCGTCAGACCTCTGGGGCCTAAGTCTGTTCTTTCTTTTCCAGTCTGCTTTGTTCTTTTTCTGAGGTTTCCAAGGTGTCGTAGAGATTGAGACGCTAATCAGTGAGATTGTTGCTACAGCCTCTTCCCGGCCGCCTCCCTGTCTGTTCCGATCAGCGATCAGCGTTCAGCGTTCTCTCTTCTCCCTGCCAGGGCCCCTGCGGCTCTCTGTAGCCCGTGGGTCGGAAGAACCAGGCTCTGCTTTCTACTGCCCCTTAGCCAGCTCTTCAGGGCCTCGGCAGTGCCTGGGGTCTTGCTTCTGGGCCTCTCTGTGCCCTGGTCTCAGCAGAAGGAGATGAGGGGACACACTGGCTGACTTCCCCCACTGGGCATAATAGGTGGTTTACAGAAGGTAAGCAGTGCCCAGTGGAAAAGTGCCAAGCACAGGCTTTCTGAGGTCCTGGGCGAGGGAGAGGAGACAAGGAGGCTGTGTGTCTCCCCCACCCTGGGTTTGTTGATTCGTTCGTTCATTCATTCATTCCCCAACCAGTTTACAGGCTACAACCATGAACAAGGAACCATGCTGAACACTAGGCATACTCCCAGGCCTTCGGGAGCTCACAGCTCGGAAGAGGAAATGAGAGAAGGGGCCACACATAAAATCGCTATGGGTGAAAACTCTCCCTGGGATCAGAATGTCTGGAAAGGTGGAGAAGAGGGAGAAGACGGAGTCATGGATGTCTCCGTGGATAAGGCAGCATCTGCCCTGCTCCGCGCTGAGCTGTGGAAGGAACATGGCACCGGCGAGGGAGAGAATGGCCGTGGGTAGGTTCTTGAGGATGAGGGCTTGGGCTAGGGCCAGTGGGGAGGGAGTGAAGCAGGGGCCAGGCAGGAGGGGAGCTGCTGGGTTTGCTTCTCTAGGACTGATCTGTGATGAGATGAAGGAGGGAGGTGGGGGCCTGCGAGAGGGAGCATCAAAGAAGACCCTGGAGTCTGGACCAGAATGGGAGTGCAGTCAAGCCTGTGGACTCCACAGTCAGGCTGCCTGAATTGGAATTGACCCCGCCATTTCCCAGCTGTGCAAACTTGGGCAAATCCCTTCCCTGCCCTGTGCCTCTGTTTGGTAATCTGAAAACAGGGATATTAGTCGCACTTACAACATAGCTCTATTTTGAGGCTTAAATGGCATAAATCATCTAAGGCACATTGTAAGCCCTCATGAGGGCAAGAAGTTACAATTTTGTAGTGACAGGGAAGCTGGGGGGCTTTAAATTAAATGGGGGTATGCGGAGAAAGAACAGATCTGAGGAGAGGATTGCAATCCCAGAGGGCCCCAAGGGAGGCCTCCTGATGGAGTCCTGGAGCCTGGTGGCAGTACTTAGGCAGTACAGTCGTTTTAATTGATCTGATGATATGCGGAGCTTTGTCTGTACAACTCAGGGACGCTCAAGTCAAATAGTGCAGAATCCGGGCTTCCCTGGTGGCGCAGTGGTTGAGAGTCCGCCTGCCGATGCAGGGGACATGGGTTCGTGCCCCGGTCCGGGAAGATCCCACGTGCCGCGGAGCGGCTGGGCCCATGAACCATGGCTGCTGAGCCTGCGCGTCCAGAGCCTGTGCTCCGCAACGGGAGAGGCCACAGCAGTGAGAGGTCCGTGTACCGCAAATATATTGCAGAATCCACCATGTCGGGAGGATGGCTGGAGGCTCCCGTGCTGCCCGGAGACCCTGATGACCGATGGGCTGTCATCAGGTGGAAGAGCAGCGGCCCAGGGGCAGTGAGCGCCCTTGCCGGAGGGGCCAAAGGAAAGAAGACCCTGAATCTCGAGTCCCTGGTGGGGCTGTCCCACCTCCTTGATGGGCAGAGCCGTCACACAGCCCACCCCCATGCACACCTGCCCACAGCAGAAAGGCCAGCCATAAGCCTGGCATTCGAGGCCCTTCCCGGGCCAGCCTGACCTCCTCCACGCAGGACATCCTCCACTCACACTGTACTTGTCACCCTCCCCTTCGTTCCTCTGTGCTTTCGAGTGTGCTCCCCTTCTGCCTGGATCGCCTTTCCTTCTGTTTCCTCCTTCCAAAGCTGGCTTCCATATTTCTCTTCTGAGCCTTGTGTAGCAAACACTGTCCTTGTGTCCTCCTCCCTCCCCCATGCCCCGCCAGGGGCTGCCTGCAGACATTTCCTCTGCCCCCCTCGGAATTCGCTGGCGATGGTGCAGCTGTGGCGAGCGAGGGACAGAACACAACAACCAAGGAGCTGAGCTCAGCAGAGCCTCAGCTGAGGAGGCAGGGAGCAGGCGGATGAACCCCGGCTTCCTCGCCCCTCAAAGGTGCAATTCCGAGACACGATCTACCCAGTTGTTCAAAGGGCCCCAGCGGGGCTGAGCCCCAGTTACCCACGGCACAAGCCACCTGCGGACACACCTTCACTGGCTTTCCTCCTTCCCCATCTCACTTTCCTGCTCCAGCGCCATACTTCCTGGAATCGTCTCCCAGGTAAACTACTCGCACCCTAACTTGCTGCAGGATCCGCTTTGGGGAGCTCCCAACTAAGACGCCTTCCCTAAGCTCCAAATTCATCCTCTGTACCCACCCTCACCTGTGTCACGTGTCATGTCCCCCACTCCCTCCCTGTTAGGCTGTGGGCATCTGGAGGGTGGAGACATACCTTAGTAGTCCTGGCATCTCTTTCCCGCTCCAGTGTCTAACACTAGCACAGAGAGGATGCTGAGACATGTTTATTAAATAAATACGTCCATAAGTACATGAGTGCGTGCCTGTACACACACACACACACACACACTACTTGCTTTTAAAAGCTAATTCCTGTTCAGGACTTTGCTACTTAAATGACAAAGCAAAAAGCACACAAGTGTCCTCCAGACCACCTGCCATGAAGACGCCCAGCAGGGCGGGTACCCAGGTCCTGCAGTTTGCAAGCTCCTACGTCTCCCCATCTCTGGCCGTGATCGGCTCTTACTAGAGGAGGAAGCTGAGGTTGGCGTGCCCTCAGTAGGCAACCTTCCAGGCCCCTGCCCCTTGCAGGGGTAGATAGGGTGCCATGTGCCTGGTGACATGGCTGGATGGCTGTAGAGAAAGGACCTGATTCTGGCTGGGGGTGGACCCTCAAAGCAGCCCTAACCGAAGCTCCTCTGCGAACCCGGGGCCCCGCTCCACAGTGGTGTCAGCATCTGGAAGATAGCCCTCCCTCGGCACCAGCCTGCCTGCCCACAGCCCTGCCCTGAGGAGGCCAGGAGGCCAGTCTAAGGCCACTGGGATGCGGTGTGGGCAGAGGCAAGGGGCAGGGGCAGGGGGAGTAGAACCTGGGAAATTAGCGGAGGAAGGAGCCAGCCCAGTTCTGCATTATTAATCCCATCCTCATCTGTTTTAAATATCAATTGCTATGCAGGTTAAATACTTATTCAGATGCCTTTTAGCTTAAAAGCAAGCTAATTGATCTCTGGAGATCCTGAATGAACAGTGAAGAAAGTGCACTAATTATAGAATCAACCTCCACTTCTCTGTTTTGTTTCTTCTCTGACAATGCTGCTGGAATGACAGAAGGGGGTCTGGTGGAGCAAAACACGTGTTGTTTTGATTAGGCCGCAACACAAAGTTGACCTGCAGGCCCCGCCCCCCACCCCCTCCCCCATGGCTCCTGACTCTGGGATGAGCTCTCCCAGGTGGGCCTCCTGGGCACACCTCTCCCAGGTGGGAGCTCTTAAAGACAGGACTTCAAGATGCTGAAAATATCAGTATGGTTGTCTGCCCTCGGCCCACCCATCCTGCAGGCCTGCCCCCCATTAAAGAAAAAAACCAACACAAATGCAGCCCACATCTCTCGAAGTCCACTTTCTGCTCACATACCCTGACCTCCTCTGGGGTCTCAGCTTGTGATTTTGCACTGGCCTCCTGGAATTAGGCAGTACAGCCCAGCTGACCTTGGCACCCCTCTGGTCCCTTCCAGAACTCCCTATTCACTAGGGACGCCCATGCTGCAGCCCCGTGGTGCCTGGACCACCCCAGCTGAGGGAGCCGGGGTTCCTCAGCCAGCAGCAGTAGATTCCTCTCTCCTGCTCCGCAGACGTGTCCTGTCGCTTCCTCTTCTCTCCCTGTCCGGGTTCCGACTCCATCTACTAAGCTGCCTTGGGTAGAACCGAGAATGGGCACCTCTGTTTTGACTGGAGGGAAAATGGTGTCATTGCTGTTTCAGCAACGCTGGGAAACTACCATCGGCGTGTAGGGAGGCTGAAGTCTTCCATATGTTTGGGAAAGTAGAAGTTAAACAAGATCGAGGACTTCCCTGGTGGCACAGTGGTTAAGAATCTGCCTGCCAATGCAGGGGACACGGGTTCGAGCCCTGGTCTGGGAAGATCCCACATGCCGCAGAGCAACGAAGCCCATGTACCACAACGACCAAGCCTGCACTCTAGAGCCCGCGAGCCACAACTACTGAGCCCACGTGCTGCAACTACTGAGCCCACGTGCCGCAACTACTGAAGCCCGCGCGCCTAGAGCCCGTGCTCCGCAACAAGAGAAGCCACCACAATGAGAAGCCCGCACACCGCAACGAAAAGTAGCCCCCGCTCGCTGCAACTAGAGAAAGCCCATGTGTAACAACGAAGACCCAACACAGCCAAATATTAAGAAAATAAACAAACAAAAAACCCCAAAAAACCCCCCCCACAAGATTGAGCAGGTTCCTTTCCTGCAGAAGTTCTCTGGGCATTTGCTGTGCTCACGGGCAGCCTCTGAGAGGTGGGGAGCATAGACAACATTCCCCAAACTTACTTGACAACCATGGAAACCTCTTTTGGCAGAGCACCTCCCTGAAAACACGCTTCGGGAATTGCTGCGTCACGGTGATTTGGGCAAAAGTTTCTTTTCCCCTTCTGAGGAATGAGCTATTTGAGGTTCAGGGCTAAAGCCTTCACATCTCAGTCTGCCCCACATAACCTGGTCCCCAGCCCTGAGCACCAGAGACACACAAAGATTCTTTAAGAATGAAGAAATTATAACGAAGTATACTTTGAAAGTATTTGGTCTACTTACAGTCAGGGGGTCCATGTGATGGGTTTTGTTTTTACTGGATTGATTCCGGGACACAAGTCACAGGTTGTTTTAACACAGCTTAGAGGCGTGATTACTCTGCTAGGCTCTCATTAGCATGTGTCTATGTGTGCGTGCGCACCTAGGCAGGTGTGGGCACTCAACTCACAGGGGTGGGCGCACAGCAGGGAGGGAAGCACGGGGAGCCAATTCACCAGCCAAATGCTTTGTGCCTCTCTGCCCAAGGCACTGGGTTGAAATAAGAGATTCTGACTTAATTATGATTATCAGCAAATGAGACTGCTTGCATCTTCACAAGCTCTCAGCTCCTACAAAGGAATTCCAAGTGACCTTGTCCCCCCACAGACACCACTGATAGAGCTGCTCATCTACTCAGCCCTTCCTTCGTTCTCCAAACACTCAGGAAGCACCTCCCATGTGTCACGCACCAGGCACACAGCAGATGAACAATAGGGGAGACCCCTACCCCTGAAATACCCTGCTTATTTCCCAAAGCTCTTAATGCAGGTTGAAATGATCTCAAATATCTGTTATCTAGTTTATAGTTTGCCTCGTCCTCCACCCTTATCACTATAATATAAGCTCTTTGAGCATAAAGAGCTTGTTCATTATTTTCTCTCCAGTGCCTAGAACAATGTCTGGCACATAGTAGGCACTTATAAGTATTTCTCAATTATAAAGGAATACGTATGGAACGTACAAGTTTAAGCAAGCATGAAATGGCTAAACAACAAAACTTCAGGGAGGGAACACATGGATGGTGGCTTTTATGCATTGACGTGATAGGAGGGGACACCACAAAAAGTAAGAATGTAATTTGGGGCTTTAAAGTGGTGGGGGAGATTCCTTATAGGAAGGATTGAGATCAGAAAGCTGAACACTTCTTACCAAAATCCTGAAAGACTCATAATCCCCTCTAGTCACAGCCACTCGGAAAAGCCCAAGTTTATAACAGGCAGGACAGCAGGTGCATTCCCAGGACTGGAGCAAAATGGCACTCTCTTTTATTTTATTGGTTTATAATATTATATAAGTTTCACACATACAATATTATATTTCGACTTCTGTATACACAACAGCATGCTCACCACCAAAAGTTTAGTTTCCTTCTATAACCATACAGTTGACCCTCTTCACCCGTGTTGCCCACACGCCTTCCCCTCTGGTAACTGCTACTCCATTCTCTGTATCTATGTGTTTGTTCTTGTTTGGTTTAGCTTGTTCATTTTATTTTATTCTACACTTGAGTGAAACCATACAGTGTTTGTCTTTCTCTGTCTGACTTACCTCACTTATGTTAACACCCTCAAGGTCCACCCACGTTGTTAACGAATGGCAAGATTTCATCTTTTTTTTTTTATGGCTGAGCGGTATACCATTCTATATACAGTTGACCCTTGAACAACACGAGTTTGGACTGCATGAGTCCACTTACATGCAGATTTTTTTTCAATAGTAGATATCATAGTACTACATGATCCACAGTTTGTTGAATCAGTAGATGTGGAATGGCAGATACAGAGGACCCACCTATGTGGAGAGTCGACTGTAAGTTATACTTGGATTTTCGACTGTGCGCTGAATCCCTGCTTTGTTCAAGGGTCAACTGCATATACCACATCTTCTTTATCCATTCATCTGTTGATGGGCACTTAGGTTGTTTCCACATCATGGCTATTGTAAAAAACGCTGTGGTGGCTATTGGAGTGCGTGTATCTTCCAAATTAGTGGTTTTAAAAAATTCTTCAGTTAAATACCCAGAGGTGGGATTGCTGGATCATATGGTAATTCTATTCTTAATATCTTGAGGACCCTCTATACTGTTTTTCATAGTGGATCCACCAGTTTTCATTCTCACCAACAATGCACGAGAGTTCCCTTTCTCCACAGCCCGCCTCTCCAACACTTCTTTCTTGCCTTTTTGATAACAGCCATTCTAACAGGCATGTGGTGATATCTAATTGCTTCGATTCACATTTCCCTAGTGATTAGTGACGTTGAACATCTTTTCATGTTGGCAAAAATTGGCAAATCTGCCAATTTTTCAATCAAGTTCTTTGGTTTTTTTATTGTTGAGTTCTTTACATATTTTGGATATTAATCTCTTATTGGATATATGATTTGCAAATACCTTTTCCCATTAGGTAGGTGTCTTTTTGTTCTGTTGATTTCCTTTGCTGTGCAGAGCTTTTTAGTTTGATATAGCCCCATGTGTTTAATTTTGCTTTTGTTTCCCTTGCTCGAGGAAACATATCCAGAAATATTGCTAAGACTGATGCCAAAGGGCGCACTGTCTATGTTTTTTCTAGGAGTTTTATGGTTTCAGATCTCACATTCAAGTCTTTGATCCATTTTGATTTACTAGCAGAAAGAAAAATTAAGAAAACAATCCCATTTTCCATTGCAACTACAAAAAAAATAAAATATCTAGGAATAAATTTAATGAAGGAAGTTAAATTTATTAACCTGTACACTGAAAACTATAAGCCATTGTTGAATAAAATTGAAGAAACACCAAGAAATGGAAAGATATTTCAGGCTCATGAACTGAAAGAATTAACATTGTTAAAATGTCCATATTACCTAAAGCAATATATAGACTGAATGCAATCCCTATCAAAATCTCAATGACATTTTTCACAAAAATAGAACAAAAATTCTAGAATTTATATGGAAACATGGAAGGCCAAATAACCAGAGCGATTCTGAGAAAAAAGAACAAAGCTGAAGGTATCACACTCCCTGATTTCAAATTATATTACAAAGTTATAGTAATCAAAATAGCATGGTATTGGCTGGAAAACAGACACATAGATCAATGGAACAGAACTGAAATCCCAGAAATAAACCCACACATATATGGACAATTAATTCATGACAAAGAAGCAAAGAACATACAATGGAGAAAGGAAAGTCTCTTCAATAAATGGTGTTGGACATTTTCTTTCATTTTATTGAAGTAGATTTGATTTTCAATGTTTCAGGTATATAACAAAGTGATTCAGTTATATATATATATATATGTATATATGTGTATATATATATATATATATATATATACATACACACACATATATACATTTATATATTCTTTACAGATTCTTTCCATTATAGGTTATTAAAAATCTTGAACATAGTTCCCTTTACTATACTGTAGGTCCTGGTTATTTATCTATTTTATACATAGTGGTGTGTGTCTGTTAATCTCAAACTCCTAATTTATCCCACCCCCACCTTTCCCCTTTGGTAACAATGTTTGTTTTCTATGCCTGTGAGTCTGTTTCTGTGTTGTAAATAAGTTCATTTGTATCATATTTCAGATTCCACATATAAGCGATATCATATGAAAAAAATATATGGTGTTGGAAAAACTGGACAGCCACATGCAAAAGAATAAATCTAGGCCACTATTTCACATCATACACAAAGTCACAATCTTAAAATCTGCATAGGTTGTCAGCAGCCATGGCAAAAAGAAATAGCTTGCATTTTTAAAATACTGGTTTAATAAACAACCTAAATGTACACATAAAGGAAATAGAAAATGAGCAAACAAAACCCAAAGTTAATAGAATAAATAATAAAGATCATAGCAGAAATAAATGATATAGAGACTACAAAAATGATAGAAAAGGTCAGTGAAAATAAGAGCTGGTTCTTTGAAAAGATAAATACAATAGATAAACCTTTAGCCAGACTCATCAAGGAAAAAAGAGAGAGTGCCCAAATAATTAAAATCAGAATGAAAGAGGAGAAGTCAAAACAGAAATAGAGTCATATGAGATTACTATAAACAATTATATGCCAATAAAATGGACAATCTAGAAGAAATGGATAAATTCCTGAAAACGTATAATCTCCCAATACTGAATCAGGAAGAAATACAAAAGATGAACAGACCAATTACCAATAATGATATTGAATAAGTAATTTTAAAACTCCCTGTAAACAAAAGTCCAGGACCAGACAGCTTCACAGGTTAATTCTACCAAACATTTAAAGAAGAGTTAACACTGATTTCTCTCAAACTATTCCAAAAAATTGAAGAGGAAGGAATGCTTCCAAACTCATTCTATAGGGCCAGCATCACCCTGATATGAAAACCAGAAAAAGAAACCACACAAAAAAAGAGAAAATTACTGGCCAATATCACTGATGAACATAAATGCAAAAATCCTCAACAAAACATTAGCAAATCAAATTCAACAATACATTAAGAGGATCATATACCATGATTAAGTGGGGTTTATCCCGGCAATGCAAGGATGCTTCAATATCACCACAAATCAGTAAATGTGCTACACCATATTAACAAATTGAAGAATAAAAATCATATGATCATCTCAATAGATGCAGAAAAAACTTTTGACACAATTCAACATCCACTTATGATAAAAACTCTCAACAAAGTGGGTATAGAGGGAACATATCTCAACATAATAAAGGCCATATCTGACAAATGTACAGAAATATCATACTCAATGGTGAAAAGCTGAAAACATTTCCTCTAAGATCAGGAACAAGACAAGGGTGCCTACCCTTACCACTTTTATTCAACATAGTATTGGAAGTCTTAGTCACAGAAATCAGACAAGAAAAAGAAAAAAGGAATTCAGATTGCAAAGGAAGAAGTGAAACGGTCACTGCAGATGACATGACACTATATATAAAAAATCATAAAGATGCTACCGAAAAAACTATTAGAACTAAAAAATGAATTCAGTTAAGTTGCAGAATATAAAATTAATATACAGCAATCTGTTGCATTTCTAAACACTAACAACAAAGTATCAGAAAGAGAAATTAAGAAAATAATCCCACTTACAATTTTATAAAAAAGAATAAAATACCTGGGGGTAAATCTAACTAAGGAGGCAAAAGGCCTGTAAAGGAGGTTAACTATAAAACGCTGATGAAGGAAACTGAAGATAACACAAACAGATGGAAAGATATACTATTCTCATGGAATGGAAGAGTTAATATTGTTAAAATAATCACACTAACGAAGGCAATTTACATTTTAAATGTAATTCCTATCAAAATACCAATGGCATTTTTTTCACAGAATTATAACAAATAATTCAAAGATTTGTATGGAAACACAAAAGACCTGAATATCTGAAACAATCTTGAGAAAGAAGAACAAAGCTGGAGGTATCATGCTCCCTGGTTTCAAACTATACTACAAAGCTACAGTAATCAAAACAGTATGGTACTGACAAAAAACAGACATATAGATCATTGGAACAGAATGGAGAGCCCAGAAGTAAACCAACAATTATATGGTCAATTAATCTACAACAAAGGAGGCAAGAATATACAATATGGGAAAAGACAGCCTCTTTAATAAGTGGTGCCGGGAAAACTGGATAGCCACCTGCAAAAGAATAAAACTGGACTACTTTCTCAGACCATGTACAAAAATAAACTCAAAATGGGTTAAAGACTTGAATGTAAGACCTGAAACCATAAAACTCTTAGAAGAAAACATAGGCAGTACACTCTTTGACATTGGTCTTAGGAATACTTTTCTGGATATGTGTCCTCAGGCAAAGGAAACAAAAGCAAAAATAAACAAATGGGACTACACTAAACTAAAAAGCCTTTGCACAGTGTAGGAAACAATCAACAAAAGGAAAACACAGCCTACTGAATGGGAGAAGATATCTGCAGGATTAATATCCAAAATATACAAAGAACTCATACAACTCAACACCAAACAAACAAACAACCGATTAAAAAATGGGCCAACAGGCATATGAGAAGAAGTTCAATATCACTTATCATCAGGGAAATGCAAATCAGAACCTCAGTGAGATATCACTTCACACTTGTCAGAATGGCTGTTATCAAAAAGACAACAAATAAGTGTGGCAAGAATGTGGAGAAAAGGGAACCCTTGTGCACTGTTGGTGGGAATGTAAATTGGTGCAGCCACTGTGGAAAACAGTATGGAAGTTCCTCAAAACATTAAAAATAGAACTATCATATTGTCCAGCAATTCCACTTCTGGGTATTTTTCCGAAGAAAACAAAAGCACTAATTCAAAAAGATATATGCACCCCCACTGTTCACTGTAGCATTATTCACAATAGCCAAGATATAGAAGCAATCTAAGCATCCACTGATAGGTGAATGGATAAAGAATTTGTGTGTGTGTATATATATATATATATGTGTGTGTGTGTGTATATATATATATATACACACACACACATATATATACAATGGAATATTAGCCATTAAAAAGAATGAAATCTTGCCCTTTGTGACAACATGGATAGAGCTAGAGGGTATTATGCTAAGCAAAATAAGTCAGACAGAGAAAAAGAAATACTGGATGATTTCACTTATATGTGGAATCTAAAAAACAAATCAAATGAACAAACAGAACAAAAGAGAAACAGAGTCATAGACACAGAACAAATAGGTGGTTTCCAGAGGGGAGAGAGAGGGGTGGGGAGATGAGTGAAATAGGTGAAGGAAATTAAGAGGTACAAACTTCCAGTTACAAAAGTCACAGGGATGAAATGTACAGCATGGGAAATATAGTCAATAATTCTCTAATATCTTTATTATGGTGACAAATGGTAGCTAGACTTATCATGGTGATCATTTTGTAATGTATAGAAATATTGAATCACTATGTTGTGCATCAGGAACCAACCTAACTGTAGGTCAGTTATACTTCAAAAATAAACAGACTCGTAGAAAAAGAGATTAGTTGCAGATGACACTGATACTCTATGTAGAGAACCCTAAAGACTCCACACAAAAACTATTAGAACTAACAAATGAATTCAGCAAGGCAGCAGGATACAAGATTAACATACAGAAATCTGTTGCATTTTTTTACACTAATAATGAAATATCAGAAAAGAGAAAGTAAAAAAAAAAAAAAAAAAGCCATTTAAAATTGGGTCCAAAAAAAATACCTAGGAATAAACTTAACCAAAGGGGTTTCAAGATTATACACTGAAAACTATGAAACATTGATAAAGGAAACTGAAGATGATTCAAAGGAATAGAAAGATATCCCATGCTCTTGGATTAGAAGAATTAATACTGTTTAAATGGTCAAACTACCCAAAGCAATCTACAGACTTAATCTGATCCCTATCAAAATATTCATGACATTTTTCACAGAACTAGAACAAATAATACTAGAATTTAGATGGAACCACAAATGACCAAGAACTGCCAAAGCAATCCTGGGTAAAAAGAACAAAGCTGGAGGCATAACCCTCCCAGACTTCAGACAATACTACAAAGCTACAGTAATCAAAACAGCATGGTATTGGCACAAAAACAAAACTATAGATCAATGGAACAGAATAAAGAGCCCATAAATAAACCCACACAGCTATGGTCAATTAATCTATAGCAAAGGAGAAAAGGATATGCAATGAAGAAATGGCAATCTCTTCAACAAGTGGTGTTGGGAAAGCTGGAAAGCTACCTGTAAATCAATAAAATAAGAACACTCCCTCACACCAAATACAAAAATAAACACAAAATGGTTTAAAGACCCAAATATAAGACATGACACCATAAAAATCCTAAAAGAGAACATAGGCAAAAAAATTCTCTGACATAAATCATAGCAATATTTTCTTAGATCAGTCTCCCAAGGCAAAGGAAATAAAAGAAAAAATGAACAAATGGGACCTAATCACACTTAAAAGCCTTTGCATGGCAAAGGAAACCATCATCAAAATGAAAAGGCAACCTATGGAATGGGAGAAAATATTTGCAAATGATGCTACCAACAAGGGGTTAATATCTAAAATATACTAACAGCTCATAAAACTCAATGTAGAAAAAACAAACAGACCAATCAAAAGATGGGCAGAAGACCTAAATAGACATTTCTCAAAAGAAGACATACAGATGACCAACAGACACATGAAAGATGCTCAACTTTGCTAATTATTAGAGAAGTGCACATCAAAACCACAATGAGGTATCACCTCACACCAGTCAGAATGTCTATCAACAAAAAGTCTATAAATAATAAATGCTGGAGAAAAGGGAACCCTCCTACACTGTTGGTGGGAATGTAGATTGGTGCAGCCACTATGGAAAACAGTATGGAGCTTCTTTAAAAAATAAACTACCATGTGATCCAGCAATCCCACTACTGGGCATATACCCTGAGAAAACCATAATTTAAAAACAGTCATGTACCACAATGCTCACTGCAGCACTATTTACAATAGCCAGGACATGGAAGCAACCTAAGTGTCCATCAACAGATGAATGGATAAAGAAGATGTGGCACATATATACAATGGAATATTACTACTCAGCCATAAAAAGAAATGAAATTGAGTTATCTGTAGTGAGGTGGATGGACCCAGAGTCTGTCATACAGAGTGAAGTAAGTCAGAAAGAGAAAAACAAATACCGTATGCTAACACATATATATGGAATCTAAAAAAAAAAAAAAAAAAAAGGTTCTGAAGAACCTAGGGGCAGGACAGGAATACAGATGCAGATGTAGAGAATGGACTTGAGGACATGGGGAGGGGGAAGGGTAAGTTGGGACGAAGTAAGAGAGTGGCACTGACATAAATACACTACCAAATGTAAAATAGATAGCTAGTGGGAAGCAGCCACATAGCACATGGAGATGAGCTTGGGGCTTTGTGACCACCTAGAGGGGTGGGATAGGGAGGGTGGGAGGGAGACGCAAGAGTGAGGGGATATGGGGATATATGTGTATGTATAGCTGATTCACTTTGTTATACAGCAGAAACTAACACAACACTGTAAAGCAATTATACTCCAATAAAGATGTTAAAAAAAATAAAATAATAAAATGAGGAAAATGATTAAAAAAGTAAAGATACATCTCTCAGGGGTGGTGGGATGAATTGGGAAATTGGGATTCACATGTATACACTAATGTGTATAAAATGGATTAATAAGAACCTGCTGTGTAAAATAAATTAATTAATTAAATTAAAAAAAAAAGATACATACATCTCAATGTTCATAGCAGCACTATTTACTATAGCCAAGACATGGAAGCAACCCAAGTGCCCAACAGACGATTAGTTTAAGAAGATGTGGTATATTTACATAATGGAATATTACTCAGCCATAAAAAGAATGAAATATTGCCATTAGCAGCAACATAGATGGACCTAGAGAATATCATACTAAGTGATGTAAGACAGACAAAAACAAAACAGAAATAGACTCACAGATGGAAAACAAACTTATGGCTCTCAAAGGGGAGAGGGAGTGGGGGAGGGATAAATTACGAGTATGGGATTAACAGATACAAACCACTATACATAAAATAGATAAGCAACAAGGATCTACTGTCTAGCACAGGGAACAATATTCAGTATCTTGTAATAACCTATAACGGAAAATAATCTGAAAAAATAACTGGATCACTGTGCTGTACACCTGAAACTAACGCAATATTGTAGACCAGCTATACTTTAATTTAAAAAGAAAGAAAGAAAGAAAAAGAGATCAGATACGTGGTTACCAGGGGTGGGGGTGGGGTGGGTGGAGGAGGTAGAGCTGGATGAAGGTGGTCAAAAGGTACAAACTTCCAGTTATAAGATAAATAAGTAGTAGGGATGTAATGTACAACATGATAAATATAATTAATGCTGCTGTATGATCTCTATGAAAGCTCTTAAGAGAGTCAATCGTGAGTTCTCATCCCAAGGAGAACTTTGTACTTTGAACAAACACAGAGACAGAATTTTCTGCATAACCATCTGGTGTGAATTAGCAGAGGAACCGAAAGCAGTGCAGAAGTCATAATAACAGTAACAAGAATCACTAATACCTACTGAGTCTGTGTTCTAAGCCTTCTCTACGCATTAGCTCATTGAATTCTCACAGCAACTCGATGAGGGGGATTCTACTATTATCCTCATTTTTTCAGAGGAGGAAATGGAAGCTCAGAGAAGTTAGTGATTTGTCCAAAATTGCACAGCTTCTGCAGATCCAGGAGTCATGCTCTGCTTTGGTTTTCCAAAGAAGACATACTAACACATACTAAGATTGTAAATAGCGTACTGGTAATGAGCATCTAGCCCAGAACCAAGAAGGGATCTCCTTCCTAAGCCTCATCTGGGAAAGGATCTCACCTGGTCGTTTACACCAGCGCCCAGAGAGTCCTCAAATCTGTAGGTTATTCATAAATTAGTGTTGCTAGATTTATGTTTACCCATTTAGTCCATGGTGTGTAGTTTTCTTTCTATGTATGGGTTCAGTCATTTCCAACTAATCCTTCCATTGCCTTAAAAGGTTATAATTAACAACAACAAAAACCTTTAGGTATCTCCAAGTAGAGGGAATTAGGCCACGAGAATAAAACAGGTGAAATCTTGTTTTCCACAAAAACAGACTAAGTCAATGCCCCCTTCCAGAATGGGCCTGGTCATGCCTGGGTGGGCTGCCTGTCACCCTCGCCCAGGAGAGGGGTGTTCTGCACCATTCCTACCTCCATGTGGCCTTTGAAGAGAGGTTGGCAGCATCCAGGCTGTGGATAAGGAAAGGGCTTTTGTCTGGGTAAGAATCTGTCTTCTGATCTACCTTCAAGTCCTCCATGATATCTACAACCCAACATTTCTGAAATCAAATACAGCATCTTCTCCCCAAACCTACTTTTTACCTGGGCTTCCCGTCTTAGGGAAGGGCACCAACGCCCTTTAGTGGTCCAGGCTGGAAAACTTGGTATCATCTTCACCTCCCAGCCCCATCTCCTGCATCACTCTTTGCCCCCCAGATGACTCTGCGATCTGTCTTTCCCATTGCTATCGTCACCCTCCAGCCCATGCCCTGCACCGTGGCACCAGCCCCTTCATGCTTTCATCCCTCCGCCTACTCTTTTACCAGCCCCACCTCCAGGCATCAGCCCCAGGGACTCCCAAAGCTCAAATTCGTTGGTGCTGGCGCTCAGCCTCACAGCCTACCTTACTTCCTCCTGCCCAGAGGATCAGGCCCCGGTGTTCTTTCTGGTTTTCAACATCTTCATAAATCTGGCCTGCATCGACCTTTCTGCCTTACCTCTCATTGAACCTCTCTGTGTACATGTCTCCCCATCAGTTTCTCAACTACTCCATTAACTGCCACATTTTTATGCCTTTGCTCATGACATTATGTCCTTATTCATGGTGACGAAGTATCTGATTCCTTCTCATGCATTAATTAGGTACCGTGCCAAATGCTTCATGAGCGTCATCTTGTTTAATCTTTACAATATCCCTAAATATTATATTCTCACTATATTATGTATGAGGAAACTGAAGTTTGGACAGAGTATAGTAACTTCTCCATTCACACCTGGATCCCAGGTGTGTCCAGGTATGTCCTCCCCATACACTGTAGTGATTGGCTCAATCTTTTACCTGTCACTGTTTCCATGTCGGTCCCCCAACTAGACTGCAGGGCCCTCAAGGGATGTGTCACCCTGTGCCCAGCACAGTGCCCAGCAACTGAGCAGGTGAGAATAAAACCCACATCTTTGGCCCTGTGTGTCTGAACACTTAGAGCAGCCTTTTTCTAATTCATGCATTAACTCAACAAATATTCATTGAATACCTACTCTGTGTTAAAGGACTGTTTCCAGAATTGGGGAGATAGTGTTGATTTAAGCAAACAAGCTCCCTGCCTCTTAGGTGCCAACCTTCTTGTTATAAAAGCTATGAAAGGAACAAACAGACGAGATGATAGCGAGTGTCTATGGGGGACTGCTTTTTTATCACTCTCCCAAGGGAAGTTCAATGCAACAAACATTCATTGGTACCTTCTCAGTGCAGGGGAATAGAAAATTGGATGAGAGTTGCTCACAGATTGAAGGGGGAAAAAGTCAAAGAAATAATTAACAATCAGGGTGATGACTGTCCTGTTGTGATTAATGTAAAGTGTTTTAGGGAATGAAAGTGGCCAGGAGAAATCCCAGAAGGCTTCCTAGAGGAGGTGATATTTAAGCAAGGCCCTGAAGAGTGAGTAGAAGCTGATCAAGCAGCATAGTAAAAGGGCTGAATGGGCAGAGGAACAGCAGGAGTGAAGCATGAAAGAGCCTAGTGATTTCAGCAAGCAGGCAGGGGCCAGGTGTGGTCATGGCCCCACCTGCCAGGCCATCTCATCTCAGGTACCAGTTTTCTCAGTCCCTGACTCAGAAAGACTTGTTGCCTCTAGGAAGTGCTACTCCTTTCTCCAGCGCTGCTGTGCTCTGCTCACAGCCAACACACTGTGACTGCATCTCCATAGCATCTCCCAGCAGGCACTGGGGCTGCCAGTGAGGCTGGCAGTGGAGGACTGGAGAGTCTTGTGGGAAAGCACAGGGCCCAGGGCCTCCCAGGCCCCGCCTACTACTGGCAAGCATCCTCATCTTCAGAAGAGAGGCACGTGGTGCAGGGGAAAGGAGGGAACACCCCTCCTAGCTGGACAGCCAGCTTCATCCTGGCTGTCAGCAGAAGCACGCAGGCTGCAGCTGTGGACACCTAGTCGATGCTGCTCGGCTTCCAGTTCTCAGAAGCAAGGCTTATGTCCCACCCCCCACTCAGCCCTGCCACAGACTAAGGACTGAGGACCACAGCTGAGCAGGGCTGGGAGGGAATTCAGGAGCCGCAGCATACTAGCCCCTGAAGCTCGTCTGTGCTGACTATGTGTCTGGCTCTGGGAGCTCATCTTGCCCTGCCTGGCTCGCTTGTCTAATGCCTCATTTCCGCAGAAGCACCCCAGCACAGTGGTCTGGAGTCAGACTGCTTTGGGGAAGTTCACGTCCAGGTTCAGCCACCAACCAGCCGTTACTCACCCCCTCTGAATGTCAGGTTTCACATCTGTGAAATGGGCATTTCACCTCTCAGTGCTGCTGGGTGGGTTAGAGGAGATGATGCACCTCAAGCTCTTGGTCCAGTGCTCGGCACAGAGTGGGTGCTCCTCTGATTCTCCCCCTCCCCCGCCCCCACTGCTCTCTGTCTGCAGCTTGGGATAAGGGTGACTCCTGAATCTACAATTCCAGTCCCACCTCTCGCCCACGCCTCATCCCCAGGACCCACTATCTGCTGTTGGGGTAGATGTTGGGACCCCCAGCCCCGTGGGTCTGCCTATCCAGCACCTGCCCCTTCTCCTCACTTCAGGTGGGTCCTGGCCTCTCCCATCCACCTGAAGTTAGCTGGGTCAAGTCTCCGCCAGGCACCAGCTCTGTGTTCCTGTTCAGCTCTCCTCCGAGGAGGCTGGGTCCAGGCTGGCTCCCGGGGTCTCCCTGCCCCTCTGAGAGGGAGCCACGGCTGCCCTAATGCCATTCCCCATACCCATGCCTGGGTTTTGCTCCAGCCAAGGCCTTCACTCTGCTTGCCTGGTAATGGTTGGGGGAGTGAGCTGATGGGCAAAAGAGAGGCTCCATTTCTCTCTGGGACCAATTTGTGAGTTTTCGAAGGCAGCCCTCGCTCGCCGTTTCTGCCTCATCTCTGCCTGCCTGCTGCTCCCTTTCGTTCTACTGGCTGTTAGGATTCTGAAGGAGGCCAGAGAGGTGGGAATCACCCTCTACCGGCTAGCCAGGAGGGGAAGCAAATGCCCGTCCACAGGTGGGAGGTGGGCAGTGGGGAGCAGCCTCCAGGGGACTGGGAGGGCCAGAGAGAGGCTGAGTCCTGTAGGTAGACATCTACGCAGGACAACCTGCTTTGGTGCCCTTTTCTCTTGAAAAGAGGCAATGATGCCTGGTGGTTAGGAGCACAGCCTGGACTTCCATGAGGCAGGGTTTGAGGCCCAGCTCTGTCCCTGCTAGCTGATAACAGGACAGTGGAGAGGTCAGCCAACACCAACTCGTCCACCATCTACAGGCTGCATGACCTCAGACAAGCTTGTCCAGCTCTGTGTGTCTCAAAGGCCATAACTATAGATTTGTGGAGTGATCTTGCTAGTATTTGAGTTTAGTCAAACACTATTTAAGTGTTATTAGGATCGTCTGTGTGACCTTGTAGCATCGCTTAACCTCTCTGAACTATATCTCGACTCACAGAATTTGGGAGGATTGAGTGAGATGCTGCACATATAGCCCTCAGCAGAGAACTCTTGATAAACTGCAGTGAGTGTTGTTTTTATGACCGTATTTCCATTGATTCCAAATCACACTTCTTTTGTCAACATTTTAACATCCCTGAAATGGAGATGGGTCTTGCAATAGAAAATAAGAAAGCACTATGTCATAGTTTAACTGGGGGCATTTTTTTCTTTCTTAGGGAAGTACATCAAATTATGTATCTTACAGTCAGTGGTGTTTCAGTATTTATGAAATCAAAGCAGACCAAGGCAAGAAGGAGAGTTCTCACTGAGGACCTGGTCCTGCTGTATCCTGAGGGTATCCCACATGCCCTGACCCTCGCCCCTGGCCCCCCAGAACAAGTCCTGGTCACCTGGCATCCAGTGACTCCCTCCCGACCCACCCTTCTCCTGCCCCTCCACGACATCTGCCTGCTATTTCCTCTGGGAGTGAGGTCGATGTCCTTCCACAGGGACATTTGGAGTCCTTATTCAGAGGGGCATCTGTTCTGCTTTTATGTTGCTCATGAGGGCCCTGAAGAGGTGAGGGTGGGTGAGAGCTGGATGGCCAGGTGGTGGGTGTGCACTGGGATCCCGTCCTCACTGTGCCACTAGGTGGGAGCACAGTTTCTTTGCCACTCTCCAGTGACCCCAGGGCTGTGGGAAAACAGGACACAGACCTGAGCTAAGTGTCAGTCCCGGAGGGGAAGGTTCTGAAGTGGGATAGCTCCGGCTGCTCCACGGTTTCTATGGAAGGAGTACAAAGCTGAGAAGCCCAGGAGAGGCGAGATCTAAGGGAGGTCAGGTCACGGCTTCTGTCCTATGGCTGGCACCCGCGACCTCCTCAAGCAACGCAGCATCCCCAAGCCTCTGAAAGTTCTGCTGCTACCTCAACTGCTTCAACCCCCTCCCTGGGCTCCCCCCCGCTGAATTTCCCATAATCCAGAAACTAAACAGTTAATGCCTGGCCCCAAAGTGGGTTTTGACCGGCCGCTGCCCCTCCCCTCCCAGGCTGGTAGTTACTTATACAGAATATCACCCCTGACTCCCCCAAGGTAATTCCGACTTTCCGCTTCCTTGGAATCAGTCCCGACTATATGGGGCCATGAGCTTATTCAGCCTCAAGGAAGGAAACCTTCCTATCTGGGGCACCCCTTCTGTGCCTGGCCCTGTGCCTGGACTTCACACAGACTTTCTCACTGAGTCCTTCCCACAAATCAAGAGATGGAGGAGGAAACTGCGGCTTGGAGTGCAGCTGCTCGCCCAGGGAGAGGCTAGGGTGCACTCAGCACGGATCTGTCTGCCGGCATCTCTTGGCTCACACAGCGCCCTCCACTCCTTAACCTGAAGCAGGGATCCAACCTCTCCTGCAACCCAGAATCCGCCCACAGAGCATGATCAAAGGCGGGGAGGTCGCGTCTGTCTGGAGCCCAGGGAAAAGGCAGGCTGTGCTGCCAGCTGCAGCCTGGGACCCATGCCGAGCAGGGAGCAGTACCCTCAGCTCTCACCCTTGGTCTGCAAAGCCACTAGATATGCAGAATCTCATCTTGTTCCTGGGCAGCGGAGGGCTCTGAGTCACAGGAGGTGACACTGCTCTCCAACAGGTACGTTGTTCAACAGATGGGCAGTTGAGTGGCAAAGAAATACATTATTAATGCTTCTGGTTAAATTAACTGATTAAAAACCACCCCAGGTAAAAATGTACGTATCAGTGCTTAGCCCATAGCTAATGAGGAATTAATGGAATATGGCTGCGTCTTTGTAATGAAACACAGACAGGGGCTGTCTGGAAAGGTTCTCTCTCTTCAGCAACAGCGGCAGGGGGTAGGGGTGGGAGGCCTGACCCATCTGTTAAAGGGACCTCAACTGCTTGGCATGGGGCAAGGTGGGGAAGAGAAACCTAAGGGGGCTTCGTTGGGCCTTACTGGAGACCTGAGAAATCTGGAGTCTTTGACCCTGACTTTCTGGAGCCTGGGAGGGGGCTCAAGGCAGAAGCAGTGGGCCAGTCATGAGGTGGGGTGGTGCTGGGGGTTGGGGGGAGGGGACACCGTGCAGGAAGCAGGATCACAGGTGTGGCTTCGGCTCTGCCCTTGCAGACTTTACACAAGCCAACTTCCTGGCAGGGCCTCAGTTTTCTCATCTGTAAACTGGGGAAGAGAAGGAAACAATCCTCAACACTCTTCTCCCAATTCTTGCTTCTCCCACATCATAGGCTTCTAGGATAAATGTCAGTGTTACCTTGTCCTTACTCTTAACAGATAACCTAGTGGGAACTGAGCCCCATCCGGAGTGTAGCCAGATACCCCTTGCCCTTGTGTGACTATTGGGAAACCCCTGTTGTGACACACAAGCACAAAAGGGCGCTCATGAGTCTATGTTGTTGGTTACATGCACATGTGTGTACCTACATGTACACATATATGCCCTGGCTGACCCACACAGGCATGCGTCTGCATCCAGAGACCCACACATACAAGCAAGCCTCACACACACGGACACACACACAGGCTCAGAGCTCCCACGCGAACGCACGCACAGCTGCATAAGAGGGGAAGCCCTGTCCTGGTCGCGCACGGGCAGGAGGGTATCAGGCACATTTCAGAGACAGCAGTGGGGTGAGGTGCAGGGAGGGCGCTGCTGGGCCAGAGGATCAAGGGCTACTTTTCTCATCAACGAAATAGAAACCTTGCTAGGGTTTCAGGAGCTCCCAGAGGCTGCGACCCAATTCAGACAGCAGTGAGGTTTTGCATAAATTAACAAGTAATCACATCGTTACTAGGGCTTCCCTCGATCCAGAGACCTGGAGCAGCTGGAGTCCCACAACCCCAGTCCTGGCTGCAGCTGGACTAAAAGCAGGGGTTGATGCTTTACCGCTCTGCACTCACCCACAACATGGGCCAGGAGCTCTCCAAGGTGCTGATTGGCTGAGGGCAGGGAGAGATTGGCCAAGAGATGTTATTCTCTTCCACTGCTAGCCTGACAGCTTCAGGCAGGGTGGGGAGTGGCAGGGGTGTGGGTTGAGTACTGAGCCCCACTGTCCCATCTCACATACTTCTGGCTGTAGGTGCCACGCTGGGGGAGCGAGAAGGAGGCGCCAGCCAGGAGCCTCCTAATGACTCCCAGCCTGCGAGGAGGCCCTAGAGGGGGTCAGCGCTAGCATCACAGTATCATTAGCTGTTTACCCTAAGAAAGTTCACACTTCCGGAGGCCGCGCTCGAGCTGTCAGAAACATGGCACGCAGCGCTGGAAGCTCTGCCAGCTGCGCTCCCCAGGGCCAGCAAAACAAACACTTAGCACGCGCCTGGCTCTCGAGCACACGTGCACACACCTACTCGCACGGGCCAACACGCAGATACAAACATCCACGCGGACTTCCTCCCCAGACACACACAGGGACCCAGAGGCACACATACCGTCAATACACAAACAGATGCACACACAAAGCCATGTGCCCTATATACTGAGCGCTCACTGTGGGCATTATTCCCAAACGATTAATATGCATCATCTAGTCCAGCTCTCCTGACAACTCCCCCATTTTCACATGATAAAACTGAGGCTCCAATAGGCTGACTCCACAGCTAGTGTCCTTACCATTCACTACACTGTCACACACCTACCCACCCACACATGTACACATGTACACTCAGACACACACTGACGTGGACAAACAAGCACATAGAGAGAAACCCAGACCTGCACACATGCTCATTCACAGAAACATACTTGCGCACGCACACACACACACACACACATGCACGGCACAAGCACTTCCCTCCCAGCCCATGTACCCTCTGCCTCAGCATCCCCAGGGCCCTGGACACACTGCCCCAGGGAGCCAGTCCACGCCCTGTGAGCACTTTCCCTGTAACCTCCCCAGGTTCTGGTCAGGCTACCTGGCTGATGTCGACAGCAGGAGAGAGCAGGCTTTGACGGCGAGCAAGTCCAGATGGTGGCGGTAAGCCCCAGATGTCGTATGGAAACAAACAGGCCTGCTGAGATTGGGAGCTCAGCTCCAGCCAGGGCCTGCCCAGTGGCCCGCCCGGAGGCCGGGGCTCTGCTGAGGGTGCAGCCAGCATGACCCCCACCACAAGTCAAGCCTGGCACAAGAGCCTGGCAACAGAGGGGGAGGGCTCAGCTCTGGTGCCCAGACTTCTCCAGAGTCCCGGTCAGCTCAGCAAAAGTCTACTTGGGTCCTAGCAGCCCAGGGGACAGAGGGGGTTTCACTGCTGGTGTGGTAGGAGTCTGGCGAGGGAACCCTAAGCATCACCCACATCTCAGCCCCCACTGGTCTTGCCCACTTGGGCACCTGGCCTGACCCACTGCCTCCAGGCCTCTCTGAGCGCCCTCCCCTGGGAATCTTCACTCACTGACTCACCAGATCTCTAGTCACTGATTTCCAAGGTCACCATTTGCTGGTTCTCAAGGTCATTAAAGGTTGATGCTTTAGACCAACTTCTCAGTAATCTTCAAGGTCATTACTCACTGACTCCCAAGGTCACTGCATGATGATTTAGGTAGTCACTGGAAAGAGATCCTTAAGACCACTTCTGGCTGACCCCTGAGATCACAGTGATTCCAAGGGCCAATGCCAAGCATTCCGGGGGCCGCACTTCTACTTGAGGAAGGCCTGTCTCTGTCCTCTGCCTTGGCCCTTTGGGATCCTGACAAAAAGGCAAGCCCTGAGCAGTCCAACTTCCTGACTAGATGGTTAGTACCGAAGAGCAGGGGTGGGGGAGGGGTGGAATGTGCTTCAGGTGAACTTGGTAATTTACATACAAGTTACAACACACTTGAGGCTCCTCCCTTCTTCCCTCTCCTTCTCTCCTGCCACCTCCCCCGCTTTTTCAGCAGGACCTCCCAGGCCTGTTGAAAAGGAATCTACTATTGTCTCTGAGCCAAGGCCAGCACCCCCCCCACACACAACCTCTTAAATTCCCCAAGTTCTTATATTCACTCTCATTTTTTGCTCTCAAGAAAAGATCTTATTAACCCACCCCTCTGACCAGGTAAGTAACTGAGTCTGCATGGGGAATTTGCCTGAAGAGTTAATCAGCCAAAGAAGTGAACCTCTAAGAGTAGAATTTCAGACACAGGGCGACAAGGAGAGGCTCCTTCCTAGAGCTGATCAGAGACATCTCCCTTCCCCAGGTACTGCCTGAATTGCTGAGCAAGGAAAACATACACAAATAAAGTGTCATGTCCTGACACTAGATAATTTAAGCCGAACGTCGAAGAGCATCTGCTTAATTACACACGGAGCTGTGTGAACATGAAGAGACAGGCTCCAGGGGAGGTGAAGACCCCCGTTCAAGAGCACTAACAGCCATGCAGCCCAGGATGTGCAGACAGAGAGATTTGTCTTTTGAGGTTAAATTAAAGCCCACGTTTCATTTCTGACGCAACCCAGTCCATCTAGTTTTCCTCCATCTACCTCCCCAAACTGGGGCCGTAAGTGGAAAAAGATGCATTGAATAGCAAATGCAATCCAACAAACATTACGACTTGCTGTTCATCACGAGGCCTAAATATTTAACAGTTCAACTTTATGGGGTTTTCATTTTGTTTTATTTTCTTTTTTGCCAGATGTGGTGAATTTAGCACCAACAGCCCCCATGCCGTGGAACTGCCAGTATCCTAGTTTGCAAAATGAACAAAGTGAATTTCATTCAGGTATCTGTGACCTCAGTCCACGTGGGTCACATTGCCTTATCTCAGCTCTGCCCAGCTGGCTTTCTATAAAAAAATAAAAGTGATAAAGACGGAGAGAAGGGGAAAAAGGAAGGCAAGAACCGAGAGGGTCGCAAAGCCTCCGCTGGCCAATTCATTTCTGTTTAATCCGTCTCCACGCTGCAGAAAACCCCTTTGTGGTGATGAGACCAAAGGTCGGTAATAGATTTCAACAGGTTCCGAGAGGCTGGTTGACTGCTTGCTGTTGAGTGGGAGAGCGTGAGGCTCCCCGAGAGGCAGAGGGAGAGAGATAATTGGAGACTCGGAGCCCTAGTTTGCCCTCTGGTTCCTGATTTCACAGATTGAAGAAAAAGAGACTGTCTAGAATTCCGCCTGCAGAATTGTGTGTGAGAGGGAAAGAGGGAAGAGGTGGAGGCATCCGGCCTCGCCTGGATACCCCCGGAGCTGCTGGCACGTGGCCACTTCTGCTCAGAGAGAGTGGGCTGGGAGGGAGGTTAAGGAGCCTCGGAGCCAGGCCTGCTGGTTGGGAGCTGCCTCTGGGGAGCTGGGAGGGCCTTGGAGTCATCTGGAGGCTACTTCAGAGCTGTGTCTTGATCGAGAGACCACCCACTCAGGGCGCTGGAAAGGGCTGGGGGAGGCAGATACCGAAGTGAATTTACCAGCTGTTCTCTGCAAAACCCCTCTGAGTATGCACTGCAGCTGCAACAAGACAAGGGACTCCTACAGCCGCGGTTCAGTCCCCAGCTCCCTCCGCCCCAGGGATGCAGGCCCCAGGGACCGAAGGGGTTTCCACACCATCACTCAAACCTTTCACTGTGGCTGCCCAGGTGAACAAAGGAGGGTATTACCTGGTATGCTGGATATGTCTGAACAAAAGTGGCCGTGCCATGGGGTGGTGGGAGCAATGATGTCACACCCTGCCATGCAAAACCACTGGCTGCCAACACAGGGCTTAGAACAGGAGTCTGCTCATGAGGGGGTAAGGACCGCCACGTGGGACATCATTGTGATGGCAGGCTGAGCCAGGCCTGGGGGTGTAGGGCCAGCTGGCCACACCCTTCCTTGTAACCCTCCCTGGCTTCCCATCTCCCGGGGTATCTAGCCTAGACGTCAGCCTGGCAAAAAAAAAGGCCCCAACCCTACCTCTTCATTCATCCTCTCATACTCTCTGCTTTGGTCATAGCAGGCCCCTCACTGTTCCCAGTTATGCAGCAGGAAAATGCTCTTGATGGAGGTAAGGTCATGATATTCTCAAGGAAGGAGAGAATAGGGGCACCTTAATCAGCTTGGGGGCACGATGCCAGAGAACAATTCCTGGAGGACATGGCACCTTTGTTGAACTCTCCAGAAAGGACAACAAACATAATGAGAACAGCTCATGTTTATTCAACACTTACTATGTGCCAGGCACATAATCAGTGCTTTACCTCTGTTATTTCACTGAATCCTAAAACCTTCCCTGTGGGATAGATACCACGATTATTAGTGCCAACTTACAGATGAGAGAACTGAATCAGAGAAGTGAAGAAACTTGCCCCAGTTCACACAGCTTGTAAGGGACAGAACTCGGCTTCAGAATCAGGCATTATGACATCTGAGCCCTCATCATAACCACTCTGCTAAACCCCACTGGACTGTGAGCCTTTGAAGATAGGGACTATATGATTCATTTCTGTACTCCTGGTACCCAGCATGGGTTCCTGTGGAGATGAGGCATCTGTGAATGTGGTTGAGTGGATGGATGAATGAATGTAGATGTATTTTGAACCCAAACAGACCTGGGGGTAAAAAGGATGTAAGATTACAGTGCATTAGTAAAAATCATACCTCGCATTTGTCCTAGAACAGTAGCTCCCAAAACATAGGACATGGGGCATGAATTCCTTGAAACGTTAGGCACAAAAGGGTGTCCATAGTCAGGTGAGCTTAGAGAACTCTGGGTTAAACAAAACCAAACAGGCTTCTTTATTTCAGTACTTCTTAAGTTCTTTCGGCTGGTGAGCATCTCCTGGGACCAGAGCCCCAGCAAGATGGGAAGCACCATCTTGGAGTCACCATTTTTGGAATGTAAGGAATGGTGGGTGTATTAGTCGCTGACCGCCACGTAACAAATTATCTCAAAGCGTGACAACTTAATACAACAATAAATACAATCACACACATTTTCTGTAAGTCAGGAATTCGGAAGTAACTTGGTTGGATGACTCTGGCTAAGGGGTCTTACATGAGTTATAGTCAGGATGAGTCTAGGCTGCAGTTATCTGAAAGCCTGACCGGGGCTTAGGATCCACTTCCAAGATGGTGCACTCACGTGGTCGGCAAGTTGGTGCTAGCTGCTGGCAGGAGGCCTCATTCTTCACCATATGGATGGACCCTTCATAGAGTTGCTCAAGTGTCCTCATGACATGGCTTCCCAAGAATAAGTGATGCAAGAAAGCAAGGTGGAAGTGGCGATGTCTTTTATGACCTAGCGCTAGGTTATAGACAAACTATTGAGCCCACCACTTTTTAGTGGTCACACAGGGCAACCTTGATACAACGTGGGAAAGGAATACATAAGATTATGAATACTAGGAGGCAAGGATCACTCTGGGACCTTCTCAGAGGCTGGCTATCCAGATGGCCTTCTGGTGCAAGCTTCTGGAACTTGGTGATAAGTGTGTGTCTCCTCTCTTTAGACCTGCAGGTTTACACATACTTCTATTTTGAACTATCACAGCCATGCCCAGTGACTACTTGGTTTTTACACTGTTCTCTTTAGCTGCCTCTCTTGACCTCCTAAAACTCTTGACCTTATGGAATCATAAATCCTAAGTGTCAGAGCTGGAAGCCATCTGGTCCAAACTCTTATTTCAGGTTTCCTCAGATGAGGAAGCTGAGGCCAGTAAAAGCAAGGAAATTGTCCAGGGTCACAGAAAAGGTTAGTGACAAGCCATGACTTGCAGTTTTTGTGTTCCTTCTCCATCACACATGCCTGAAAAGATGTGAATGTAAATCCACTGGCCTGAAATTCCAGGGGTACATCACACCCCTACCCAAAGCCTTGAACTTTCTGCAGACCTGACTACACTGGGTCAAGGGTATGGTGGGCTCTAAGCCAGGGATGGTGGAAGTAGAGTTCTTACTTAGTGGAGTGGAAGTGGGGCAGGAGAGAAATATTATGGGATGGGCTCCTGGTAGCCCGATTCATATTTGTCTCACTTCTCTGAGTGACTGCCACCACCACCCTAGGGAACAATAGGAACTAGGAGCTTTCTCCTCAAAAGCTGAATTTAAGACCCACTCTCCTCTCCAAACATGAGCTCAGCCACCTGTAGAGCAGTAGAACCAGTTGCCCCTATAGGTGGGAGAGCTGTGTACACCCTAGATGACTGCTGACCCTGTATCTCTGGCATAGCTTGAATTTGTACAGCACGCTCCCAGGGACTATGTCCTAGACACAGAGGTTGCCTTTCTGGTCACTGTCACAAGCGGCTGGTGGAGTCAGTTTTAGCAGGGTCTCCTCTGCACTCAGCCGTTGGGACTCAAAGTATCTGCCACAGGTTTCCATAAGCATGTTCTTTCTCTGTAAAGTAAATCTGTCAAATTATTATAGTAAACCCAAGATGACAATAGCATCAAGATAAGCAGGGGAATTCAATGAGGAGCAAGACTGAATAGAAATAGAAACACCTCCCTTGCCCATACTGCTGAAATAAGCTCCTTCTCAGCCCCAGTCTCCCCTAAAGAGAGGCATGAGTGGGTCCTCATCATTCTGCAGCCCTCAGCTTAAACCGCACCCTCCTCAAAGAGCCTTCTCTGATCACATTTTAAAGGTTTCCTCACCCTATTTTTCCTCATTCTGAATCCTGTTTGTTTCCTTCATAGCACCTAATACATTCTGTACTTATCCATGTTTGTCTGCTTGTTTATTGTCTATCTCCCTTATAAGACTGCAAGTTTCATGAGGATGTGCACAATGACTGTTTGATTCCCCACTCTGTCCCCAGTGCCCAGCACCCCAATGCTGGCACTCTATAAATGATTGTTCTTGCCTTGGTAGAAGAGGGTTTTCCTTTGCCATATGCCCGAGAGTAGAGACATCTGGAAGAGAGTCCATCTTCCTAATTTGGCATCAGGACTATCAGCTTCTCCAACACACTCCCACAGAGAGGCGTGCACGTCCCCTCTGTCTGGGTTTCAGATGCTGTGTCTCTGGCATCTGGCAAGGAGCGCTGCCTGTGCTTCAGATGGCTGGCTGGGCTGACTTGCTGACCCCACTCTTGTCAGCCCCCATTTCTCAGGAGTGGGCTGTCCATTTCTTCTTCCTCCTGTCTGGTTCTGGTTGGATCTTTCAGAGGCTTTGCATCAACCCTTTTGCCAGCCTACTTCTCACTCTCCATCCTGTCCAGCCCTCTGAGACAAGAGCCACTTTGGACCTCGATGCTTGCTAGGACAGCCTGCATTCATCGCTCTCTCCCCTTCCCGGGTGACCCCCTTTTATGCTCGGGCTTCTTTGGGTGCCAGCATCCCACATAACTATTGGCCTCTCAGCTTGGTCCTCCTTCCCTTTCCAAGGCAAAGACGAGGGACCCTTGGACTTGAATTCTGACGTTGGCAATTTCCTGATGATTGACCTTAACTCTAACTGACTGATGTTAGTTTCTACATAATCTAATTCTCATTTTAATTTTTATCATGCTATAGACCTCCCAGGCATAGAAAGCCAACCCAGGGTTTTGGTTTGCGTCCAATCTCTAGAAACTCAGTGAATGCCACTCCCAGCAAGTGATGCCTACAGTCTGCTCTGGCCCTTAGGACTTAGATGTGGCACAGTTCCCTCTTCCACCAGAGAGGGGCATTCAGGAGACACCTGAGCGCCTCCAAGGCCTTCCTGGCCTTTCTTTGCCCATTGCTACCACAGACACTTGGAGTTCTGCATACTTTCCCTTCTGGGCTCTGAAGTCGGAGGATATGGAGGCAATATTCTCCAACAGATGCTCAGCCACTATGATGACCACTTCACAGCCAGTGGTACCTCCTCCACTGAGAAGCTTCCTGGCTAGAATAAGATCCACACTGTTTTCCAAACTGTCACTTCACATCCATCCACTCCCCTTCCTAAATGAACTCTACCATTTCCTTTCATTCTGAAGAAGAGTAGAGAGGCAGTCACACCTGGTCACTCTCCAGGGTGCATCTATAGTCAGCTCTTGCCTGTAAACACCCTGAGGCCAGGTAGCCCGTCTGTTTGCTCACTGTTGCGTCTTTAGCCCAGCACCTGGCACATACGTCTATTTTGAATGAATGTCCTGGGATAATGGAGGGGAAAAAGTCGTGGAGAACCCCAAATCACTGTTAACACTAAAATCCAAAACATGCCAAAGGACACACGTGGTGTCAGCTGATTCTGTTACAATCACATCCAATATGCAGAAACACATTTACCATTCATTCTGCAGTCTGTTACACTGTCTGTTTCTATCTGAGCTATCTTTTTTGTGTGAGAATTGAGAACAAAGCTTACACTAACACTGTCTGTCACCGAGCAGGCTGAGCTCTTTGCTTTCTAAACGGTCTGGCAGCCTGCCTGGGCCAAAGCCCAGCAGCTTCGGGGTCTTGGTTTAGTGAGCAGCCCCTACCCCCCAACCTATGCCATCCCCCACCTCCTTGCCAGGTGACCCCACTTGGCTCAAGATGTCAGACCTCCGTCCACGCATGTCACAGAGAGTCACTCATGGAGTCCTCACTGCTCTACTTCCATCCCTGTGCTGCCCAAATGAATTGCTGATGGAGGGGGAAGTTTCCACGTTGCCAAGGGCACAGTGTGGACCTCAATGTACGTATGTGGCTGCACACAGTTGGCATCTTCTGAAAGATGGATGTTGTTACTGACTGGTAATCAATTTGACTTTTTTTCACATCTTCCCCCTGACCCATTATTTTCCTTATTATTATGTGTTTTCCATGGTTTACCTGCAAGCCAGTTAATCTACCCACAGATAACTGAGTGACTCTCTCCTAATCAAAGGTAGAATATATCCAGTTGCTTTGGTTGGCTTACAGCAGCAGAAGTCCTTCATGTATCTTACACACTTTGCTCCAATATTACTTCCAAGTTCAGGGGCAGCAGAGTACAGTAGAAGGGGCACAAGGCTGACAGTCAGAACTCACTAGCTATGCCTTCTCCTTCATTTCCTTGAGTTCCTAGATCAGGTCCGGGGGAGGAGAGAATCCCTGCCCCTCTCCTCATGCTTCTGCTTCTTCCCAGAGGAAGGAGGAACTTCCCCAGGAGCTTCTTGCCCTCCTCTGCCCCCTCCTTATGCCCCCCGTGGGATGAGGATGGTCAATCTGAGTATTCAGAGTCCACTGGGCCACATTACCAAGTGGACAGGATATGTGCTTTAGAGGTCAAGACCTGAGGAGTAGGGGCACTGGGGCTGCCCTCCAGCTCTATTCCAGTGTTTCTGTCTGTGAGTGGGTGGGTGGGTGAGGACAGGTCTGCCTTGAGGGCCTGGCCGTACTGGGTGAACGTGAAATGAGGGGGAAGTCTCACTCACTCAACAGATATTTACCGAGCCCCTACCATGTGCCAGGCAACGTCCTGGTCCTCATGGAGCTTACGGTCCTATGGGAGGAGAAGAAAACAAACAAGTAAATACAGTTGACCCTTGAACAACAGGGGATGAACTCTGCGGGACCACTCATACATGGATTTTTTCCAATAAAAACATGTAGTATGACACGGCCTGCAGCGGATTGAATCCCTGGATGTGGGACCGCAGATACAAAGATCTGACCATGGGACTTGTGCATACTTTGATTTTGGTATCTGCAGCAGGTCCTGGAACCAATCCCCCAAGGACACCAAGGGACGACTGTATATGTGTGTTGGATGACATGAACTGCTATAGAGAAAAAGAAAGCAGTCAATGGGGGATGAAAATGATGAGGGGTAGGGTTCGTGAGCAGGGCTACTTTCTATAGAGATCAGGAGAGCCTTCATCAACAAAGGTGCCCTTTCAGCAAAGATCTAGTACATGGTGAACCCATGCTGGCTCCAAGTAATCACTGCTCACTTTCCTAAGGTCTCACAACTTACATCTTTTAAAGAATTGAACCTGAGATTTTTCTATGATTGTCATCCAATGACTTGGAATTTATGGGCTCCATCTTTGCCACCTCCTGTGTTCTAACCCTTTCCTAGTGACTTCCTCAGCCTCACAGTCTCACCAGGACTTAATCTGTATCTTATGTGCCTCAGGCTGGAATTCAGCCAGGACAATCAAGTTGTTCTAGTCTGGACGAGCAAGGCGTGTTCTTGCATTTTCTTCACCCGTCTCAGGCTTTAGCTCTCTCCTAGCAAGGCTTGCTTTCTTCTCTTCAGTCTGAAGACGTTTATCTTTGACGAAGAAGAATTGAGAAGTTCCTCCTTGCGTTATTTATCTCCCCCTGTAGCCAAAATACAGGAATCTGGAATCTGTAGTTTTCTTCCTTTCCTCTTTTTTTTGGTTTCACTCAAGTTTCCAGGGGAGCCCATTTAGGAAGTGAAAACAAGAAAAGTACATGGCAACAGTGTTTCCCTTCTAAATTTGCAGAAAGTAATCTGAGGGAGTAGAGCTGGGGGTGGTGAGTCTTCCAGTGAGCCATCAATTTGCGGTTAAGTGGTTTAGAATTCATTAACCACATTCTCCTGCCTGCCTCTGCCTGTCTCTGGAACGGTGCTTGAGTTTTCCGATTCTCTGAGTCGCCAAACTAATAATTCACCTACTTTATTTCCTGACTCACAGTTAGTTTGTTTTAGTCTAAATAATGCATATTCAGCCTCATTAGCATATAGTTGGATCATTTCCGACTCAAATGTATTCAATCCCATCAATTTACCATTAGCTGGATCATTCAGGAGGGAAGTTTCCATAACCTTCATGCTTGTTCAGTCATTCTCTTTATCTTTACTGGGAGGCAGGGCAGGGCAGGGCAGGGGAGAGATGATAGGGGAGGGGAGGAGGAGAGGAGATGGTTTTTCCCATTATCCCAGATGCAGAGGACCCCTTACCTACACGGGATGAGTGTGATCCAAACGTGGTTGGAGCTCTGGGTGCTAATGCCTGTACCAGGAGATTAAAAGGGCCAGAAATGTGCGCAGTCTATGGTAACCCTGAAGGGTTCATCCCTCTACCCAACCAATTCTCTGATTCTCCAATACCAACTGGGTGTCCAACAATTCGATGCAATTGTGACACTAACTACCCAGAGTTAGTGCAGACCCCATGGGTTAAGGGTTGCCACAAGACCGTCCCCACTTCAGACGACAGTTGCAAGTCCTGGACTACCTGGACTTCTAACACACTCGCTATACGTGAGGGGTTCCAATGATCCCCTGAGGTATAGAACAGCTACAGAACTCAGGAATACGCTTTACTTACTGTCACTGGTTTACTATAAAGGATACAACTCAGGAATAGCTAAATGGAAGAGATGCATAGGGCGAGATATGGTGGAGGGGCAAGGAGCTTCCAAGCCCTCTCCAGCTGTGCCACTCTCCCAGCACCCCCTTGTATTCAGCAACCTGGAATTTGTTTAGACCTCATTGTTCAGAGGTTTTATGAAGGTATCATTATGTAGGCATGGTTGATTAAAGCATTGGCCATTGGTGATTGAACTCAGCCTCTAGCCCCTCTCCCTTCCCAGGAGGTTGGTGGGACAGAAACTTCCAAGCTTCAAATCAAGGTTTGGTCTTTCTGGCAACCACCCCTCATCCTAAGCTACCAAGGGGCCCACCAAGAATCACCTCGTTAGAACAAAAGATGCTCCTATCACCCTTACCACTCTGGAAGTTCCAAGATGTTTTAGAAGCTCTGTGTCAGGAACTGGGCTCAAAGACCACATATCTTTCTTCTTATACCACAGAGACATTCTAACTGGGTATATGGGTACCCAGGATTAGATATCCAGGGGCTCCCAACATTCACGTTGAGATCGGTAATGAGTTTCAATAGAGAAACACGATATTCTTTCATTCTGTCAATATTTATCGACCCCCCTACTACATGCCAGGCACCATGTTAGGCACTGGGTATACAGTGGTGAGAAAGCAACCATGAAGCCATGAAAGTGTCATGGAACTTACAATATAGTAGTGGGATGTCATCAAACAAATACACCTACGTGTATGTAATTCAATACAAATCCATCTATTAGATACTCTCTTGCTCCCTTTACACTTTTTGTTTGGCTGGTGGGCAATGGGGAGGAGGATGGGATTTAAGAACCAAGAGAAGATCAAATTACTCCAAATACAGTAGGAAATCAAGACCTGAAAGGGCAGGTACCAAATACAGAGAAGAAAAGGAGGCGCAGGCACCAGGACGGGGAGCCAGGAGAGCGGCTCACAGGTGAGGCTGAATCAGCATGGCACTGGGGGAGATCTGTTACCTTTGCAGCATTCATATATGATTACAGTTTGTTGCAAATTCTCTGAAGGAAAAGAACAAGGAGTGGGAGGTGGGAGAAGGTTTATCTGAAGACATGACATTTGAGCTGAGACATAAGAGTTAGCCAAGATGGATGGCTGGAAGAGCATTCCATCAGAGGGAACAGCATTTTGAAATCTCTGAGACGGGAAGAGCCCGGCTTGTTTAGGAACTGACACAGAGTCATCGTGGCTATAGGGCTGGAAAAACGATGGGGTTAGGATCAGGAAGAAGGTGAGATTCAGAGAGGTTTTCAGGTGACCAGGAAAAGAGAGTGAGATCATGGGCCTTGGCAAGCAGTAGAGTGGGGTGGGTAGAGAGGCCTCTTGGACATCTGTCTGGGTTGTGTCCCAGGAAAGGAAGGCTCTCCCAAACCCAGGGCATCCCCAGGGAGGGGAGTGCAGGAGCACTTGTACAGGCTGGATACAAACTCCTGCTCAGGAAGCCCAGGGTGAAAGAGCTTTGCTTCCTCGCCACACTGTGTGCTTGTAAGAGAGAGGTGCGCAGGCCTGGAGGGCAGGGAGGAGCCAGAATCTACAGACGGGGTGATGGGGCTGAAGGGGCCTTGGGTTTGGGGGTGCCTGGGACTCCTGACCAAGGAACAGTACAAGCACGTGAATCGAACAGGAGAGGAGGTACTGCTTACTGCACCGGTGTCCCAGACACCCCCAGTCCTTCCTCTTTCTGTATTTTCCCTGGAAGTGTTGTATTGGAAAATATAACTTAAGCTAAGAGACCTAAGATGGGCTTTCTGTTTCTCCCCCAACTTGTCACCAAATGAGGGGCATGTCACAAAGCCAGAGGGATGGCGCTGGGAATCAGGATGGAAGAATCTTGGCAAGCAGGAACAACGGATCAGCTCTACAAGATGAGCTCTCCCAGGAGTACACCGAAACCCATCCTTGGACCACAGCGCAGGATGGGGAGACGTAGCTCCCCTGCTTCAGTGATCAACCAGCCCAGGGTGAATCGGCTTCCAAGAAAGCTACAGAGATCAGCAGGGAATCTAAGAGGAGGAGGAGGGTGAGATCTTGCTTCACTCTGAATGCATGGATAGAATTAGACTCCGTTTTGAGGTCCAAAACTCGAGGCTGGAAGACAGAGATATTATCAGGCCTTGTGCGCTGTTCCTCATCATGGGATGACTAGCTCAGACCCCCCGGGTAAATAAAGTCAGCCTGAGTTTATTGTGATTCAGTGAAAGAGAAATCTCGGTTGAGAAAAATGACCCCAGAGTCATGCCCTGCCCCCTTACATCCCTATACGATTAGAGTAGGGGATGGAAGTGGGGAGGAGGGACGGTTAGGGCCCAGTTCCTGCCTTGTGGAATCGACAGTCCAGCTGAGGAGACGTGGCAGCCTCCAAGGAAGGAAGGAAGAGAAAGAGAGAGGACGAAAGGGAGGGAGGGATGGAGGGAGGGAAAAACTAGCTCTTAAATACAGCCTTTCCAACTGTGATCGCTTTAGGTTTATAATGAACAGTCAAGTTCCACATCTACTCATGACAACCCAACGGCCACTACAGCCACGAACCAACCCAGCTGGAGGGCAATGCACTTTGTAGTCAGTCTGGAGGCCCTCAGATAAATGCTAGCCGGCTGCACCGAGTTCTGTCTGCTGCACACCTCGCCCTCTGCCAACCCAATCTGCCTGCGCGCCTTCCGAGCGCATACACGTTCTTTTATTAATAAATAATAAATAAACATCCCCTTGAGGATATTCTGGGTGCCTTACCCTATGTCACGTGTTGGACAAACCAACAAACAAGACCTAGTCTGTGCCCTTCAGGCACTCAGGGACCAGCAGGAGAGAAAAACACGCACAATTTCAAGACAGTCTGTAACCACAGGCGAGGCGGCAGAGAGACTGAGGGCACAGGCTGTGTCTGGTGGGCAGGGCACAAGCAGAGGGTGGCCTCTCTAAAGTAGAAACGGATGGGCACCGCCTCCTGGGTCCACTGCCGCTGGCTCTCACCCAGCCCAGGCCAAGGGAGAGGATGGGGAGACAGACCTGACTTCCTTTCCCAGAAAGGGCACGGGGTGTTTCTGCTCAAGGCAGGCCCCCGGAGCCCAGAGTTGGATCACTGACCACGTATGTGATTCGCCTTGATTAAAGGGGTTCGCCTTGATTAAACAGTGAAGGCTCGCCTTGCTGCTGCCAGGGAAGGAATCGATGGTGTCAGTCAGGAATTCCATGGTGCCTGCATTTCTGTTCACTGGAGAAATGTTTTCAGCCTGGTCTGACTCTCCAAGTTCTTCCTGCTGGGAAGCCAGGAGATGAAACGCCCCTCATGTGTCAGTCAGAAACCGGCGTGGTTTTGCCCGGCTCACCCCATCCCCCCGGCAGCAACGTCTGCATCATCCCACACTCCACCATCTTCTTAGGCAGCAGAGTCCCTGCCTCCCACTCCTGGCCTGCGTTCCCAAGGCGGACGCGTATCCTCTTACCTGAGCCGACTCCCTGAGCACAGTCATTGGCTGTGGGGTCAGCGGCTGACCCAAGGTGAGCCACCTGAGTCCTTTCCTGGGGTCTTTCTAACAGGAGGTGGGAGAGAAAAGACATTCTATTTCTGCATAAGACTATAACCAGGGAAAGCCTAGAGCTCCTGGAGGCTGTGATTTGGGCCTCACGGAGAAGCCAGCTAGACAAAGTGAAGCTGACTCACAGGGAAAAGCAGGACACGTGAGCCAAAGCAAAATGGGGAGAGAGAGAGTGTGAGAGACAGAGAGAGACAGAGACAGAGGGAGAGACAGAGGGAGAGAGAGGGAGAGAGAGGGAGAGACAGAGACAGAGGGAGAGAGAGAGGGAGAGACAGAGACAGAGACAGAGAGAGGGAGAAACAGAGACAGAGACAGAGAGAGAGGGAGAGAGAGGGAGAGACAGAGACAGAGAGAGAGGGAGAGACAGAGACAGAGAGAGAGACAGAGGGAGAGACAAAGACAGAGACAGAGGGAGAGAGAGAGGGAGAGACAGAAACAGAGACAGAGGGAGAGAGAGAGGGAGAGACAGAGACAGAGGGAGAGAGAGAGGGAGAGACAGAGACAGAGACAGAGGGAGAGACAGAGACAGAGACAGAGGGAGAGAGAGAGGGAGAGACAGAGACAGAGGGAGAGAGAGGGAGAGACAGGGACAGAGGGAGAGACAGAGACTGAGGGAGAGAGAGGGAGAGACAGAGACAGAGGGAGAGACAGAGACAGAGGGAGAGAGAGGGAGAGGGAGAGACAGAGGGAGAGACAAAGACAGAGACAGAGAGAGAGGGAGAGACAGAGACAGAGAGAGAGACAGAGGGAGAGAGAGGGAGAGACAGAGACAGAGGGAGAGACAGAGACAGAGGGAGAGACAGAGGGAGGAACAGAGACAGAGGGAGAGAGAGAGGGAGAGACAAAGACAGAGGGAGAGAGAGAGGGAGAGACAGAGACAGAGACAGAGGGAGAGACAGAGAGGGAGAGAGAGGGAGAGAGAGAGACAGAGGGAGAGAGAGGGAGACACAAAGACAGAGGGAGACACAGAGAGAGGGAGAGACAGAGGGAGACAGAGAGAAACAGAGAGGGAGAGACAGAGACAGAGGGAGACAGAAACAGAGAGAGAGACAAAGAGAGAGGGAGAGACAGAGAGAGACAGAGGGAGAGAGAGAGAGGCGGAGGGGGAGAGAGAGGGACTGACTTGCCCCTGGCTCTGGCTGTGCCTACAGCTAGGCCCCCCTGCCCTGCCCCCCTGGATTTGGCTGTATGGGCCAATAAATACCTCTACTGACATGTCAGCCACTTGATATGAGGTTTCCACCAATTGTAATCAAGGCCTAATGTCCCTCTAACACACGGCGCGTAGAAGTGGAACACGGAAAGCTGATGGTGCGCCCACAGAGGGAGCTGGTGGGAGAGGCCCCGTCCCCGAGGGATAACACAACCCGAGTGGGGATGACACAGTCAGAACAGCAGGCTTTCTCCTGGCAGGTTGCTGCAGAGGAAGAAACTCTCCCAAACAGAACAACCGAGAAAGACCCTGCACTTGGATTGGTGCATATGTAAGTGGAGGACCAACCCCTTCTGCAAACAGTAAGAGGGCCATGCTGACACAAGGCTGCACATCCCAGCGCAGAGCGGTGGGACTTGGCCCACACAGAGAACAAAGAGAGTCCTCACTGCGGTGGGGGGCGGGGGGCAGGGGATGACTCCGGTAGGGGAGCAATTCAGATTACAATGCAGATCTCAGGCAGGGGTTCTCACCAAGCAATCGAGGAAGAAGAAAAGAAGAAGTGGAAACGAATATTAGAAGCCCACCAGGGTGAGCTACAGCTGCTGTTCATAATGCTTTTCAAGTTAACTGGTAGAAAATGATAAATAGTATTTTGTCATTGTCAATAATCCTATTGTCATTTTCACAAAGTTTTAAGTCAGGGACCCCTCTGCTCCATCCCACCCACAAACCTGCCTTGATAATTGCAACCCAGATTCTGTATCCAGAATGTTACGCATTGGGGGTGGAGGAATTCCATGTGAGTCAGAGAGGGGGACAAGGAAGCAGCAGCAGAGAGCAGGAAGGAGCTCCCAGAAGACAACTGGTCTACCACCTGCCTTTGCCAAAGCTGCCCTGGACTATCCTAACATAATCATCTTCCTGAAGCTGAAAATGTGCAGATGAGACCCCTCAGAGTTTCCTCAAGTCTGCGTCCCACTTGTTGAGTGTCTACTCATTCGAGGAGTTGGGTACACGTCAGTGAACAAGACAGACAAGGCCTCTGTCCTCAGAGATTTACATGGCAGGTGGGGACACAAACAAGTAAACAAATAAAGGTACAAGACAATTACAGGATGTAATCCATATACGATACCTGGACACTCAGCATCTCATGGAGAGGAGATGGAGGCCCAGAGAGGGTAAATGACTTGCTCTAAGCAGCAGCCCCAGGAGATGGAACCCAACCCCTGACTGCTCTACCCCAGCTGCTTCTCCACCTCCAGTCTGTGGCCCTGGTAGCCCCCAAAGACGTCCTGTGGCTCTATCCAGAAATATACAATGCTCTTTTTGGCAACTCCTGGGAGGATGCCCTTTTGGCCTAAGTCCACATCACACCTGGTACCTGGTTAGGGTAATCATAGGTCTGCTTCACCAGGGACAGTTCTCGTTTACACTTGTTGTCCTGGAGTAATTAACAGAACCCATTTCCACTAGCAAAATTGTCCAGGTTTAGACAATAAATTATATGCCCCCATCCATAAAGTACTTAGGTCCTCTGTATAAATTATATGCCCCCCATCCATAAAGTACTTAGGGCCTCTGTATAAATTATATGCCCCCCATCCATAAAGTACTTAGGTCCTCTGTATAAATTATATGCCCCCCATCCATAAAGTACTTAGGTACTCTGTATCCCTGGAGCATCTTGATGCCAGAATGAATGCTTCACATCTTCTCCAGATGTTGGACAGCACAAGGAATCCTACCACATTCTGCCCCAGCAAACCTTGGGGCCCACCTCCCTGATCACTGCTCAGCCCTTGAGGGGCCTGGCAGAGGGGAAGGCATCTCTTCAGATGGCCCTCCCTGCCTGATCCCACTTCCATCCCCTGGTGGCTTTACCTTGGCCATTAACTCCCACCCCCTGCCAAGGATTTCTCCTGAAGACGGGGCTCACGTTCACTGCATTAGGAGCTTCTGGAGAGAACCAGCCATGCCCTGGGCACAAGTGAAAATCAACCAGTGTCTGCTGAATTGGAGAGGAAACACAACACCCTTAGGTGAAATACGTCTCAAAGAGGAGCCCAGGGTTCCCAGTTTGGCCTGAACACACATGCAACTTAAATACCCCTTCCTCCTGAGAACACTTACTGATGTTTGTCCTGTATGTGGGGCCCCTGACCTTACAGAGCCCTTGATCTCCTGTGTTTTGCCCCCATGATTGTCTGGCTCAACCTCCTGGACTAGAATCCCTGACCTGTCCCAGAACGACAGATGTGGGGCAGGTAGGGGTCTCCTAAAATAGAATGATTTCAGCTCAGCGTGCCCACCAGGATCAGACCTCTGGGACCAGGAACCCAACAACCTGGGAGGCAGGCCCTGAGCCAGGGAACGGCTGTGCCTACCTGTGCACGCCCACTGCATGCCACCAGCAGCCCTCCCCCCAACCCAGCCGGCACAGCTGGGCAGCAGCAGGCAGCCTCTTCATGCAAATTAAATAAAACAACCTTTTTATCTGTTGTCTGATTCCCTCTTTTGAAGAAATCAACTACAAATTCATTTTTCAGGAGAAGCAATTATGATGATGGATGGAATGTCAGGGAGAGGGAATCAAACAGCAACCTAGAGCCCCTGGCCAGGGGGCAGACAGCTTCATGGGCCGGGAGGGTGGGGACGGGCCCTTTCAGCTCCCATTTCGCTGGCTCTCTCTGCCCCCTCCCTCCCAGTTTTGTGGGGTAGGGGTGCTGCATAAAGGGCCCCTCCCACCGTAGCTAACCGTTCACTGTGGCTCTGTAGGAAGAGATCAGAAGAGTCACTATAAGAAGCATAGCTGTGTTCAAGAAACCCGAGCACTTACTGTACCAGGCACTTTCTAGGCATTACCTGGTTTAATCTTCACGATGGCTCTGCAAGATAGAGATTATTTTACCCCTTCCATAGAGGGAGAAACTGAGGTGCATTCACTTACTTGCTCAAGGTCATGCAGCTAAAAGGGGAGAAGAATTAGGTCCCAACCTTCATTCCACTGCAATAGGAGCCCTTCCCAGGACAGTGAGGTTTAGCTCCAAGCCCTAGAGATCAGTTAGCCCATTCCCTTCCCACCCCACCCGTCTCTAGTTTGCAGATGGGGAGATGGAGGCTAGCTCCAGGCCACGGGGCCAATCACTGGAGGAATCCACACATTTATTCGACTAATAATTACACACAGTTTTAGGCACTGTTTAAGGATGCAGGAGGTCCAAGTTCATAGTCAAAGGCTTCAGCTGCCCTAGCCTATGGGTTGAAAGATCTGGAGAGCAGAAAAATCCCGTGGACTTAACCCAGGACCCGAGCGGGAGCCCAGCTCCATGGTGACAGCAGCCTTCTGTGCTGGAGACGGATGCTGGAGCTGCCACACAGAGGGACTCGCAGGAGCCCCTGGCACCCCGGGAAGGACGGAGCTGGTGGCACTATCTGCTGGCCTGTCAGTCCTGGAGAAATCCTTCACAGCAGCGGGTCTGCTCTTCTACTTCAAAGGCTCCTCTGGTAAAGACCTGCTAATTGTTCGAAACACGTCTTCAGCGAAGTGTGAATTCTCTCCAAACCTTCTGTGAATTCCAGGAGAGCTCAGGCTGGAAGGAGCCAGGGAGGCTGCTCCCTTTCTTGGAGCTGGAGAGGAACTGGGGTGTCCAACCTCGCCCCCATCGTTCCACCTCCCAGGGACTCTTGGGCACTGTCATCGCAGGAGAGTTGAGGTGACACCCTGGGAGCCATTGACCCTGGGGAGGCGGGGACTGAACCCCGAGGGCTCAGTGTGTTGAGGGTTTGGGGCTCATTGCACTCTCTACCCACCTTCAGGTGATAATAGGTCCCCCAGCTATTGAAAATAACAGCTAACACATCCACGAAGGGTACTAGGTGGTAAGTAGTATCCTAAGTGCTGTATACAGTCTACATCCCGACTCACGTGAATCCTCACTGCAACCCATGAAACGGGGGCTGCTCTTCCGTCCCCTTTACAGAGAAGGACACTGAGGCACAGAGAGTTCAAGTAACTTGCCCAAGGTCGTCCCTCAGCAGAGGAGATGGGACCAGACCTTAGGTAGCCAATCTGTGCTCAGGGTCCAGGAGACGGGGTAGAGGAGAGCATAACTCGTAGAAGGAAATGACTGCAACTCATCCTCCCTCCCCAGTGCCGGGGATCCTGCTCAGCCGTCAGGCAGGGCAGGGAAACTGAGGGCCAGTCGGAGGGAGAAAACAAAGGCACTGGAGTCACACAGATCTGGGAACAAATATTTACCAGCCAGGTGACGATGGGAAGTAATTAGCCTTTGTGTGACGTCATTTCCTCGTTTATAAAATGGAAATGACAATACCTACCAGCAAGGTTACTTTCAGGAACCAAAATAATCAGGCACTCGCATGACCCTTAGAGTGAGCGTCTCCCTAAATTTTGTGCCTGAGGCACCTCATTAGCCTCTTCCTAGTCTGGCCCTGGAGGTAATTACACGTTAAAAATCTGGACCAGAAAATTCCTGGCAAGAGTAGACAATGAGTGAGCAAGTGAATAAAAGAAAATGAAGCAATAGCGGCTGAATGAATGATACTCAGCTACCGTTCATGCATTCTTGGTCTACTGCTACACCCCGCTGCAGGACAGCAGGCAAGGAGTCTAGGAGGAGGAGGCATGCGCCCTGCCTTGGAGGCGCTTACAGTCTAGTAGGGAGCCCTGCCAAGCCGGGGATGTTGTCTTGGCCTTGTGCCACCCATATGGGGGCTGGGCTTGTTCAGGCATTGGCCCCACCCTGTTTGAGGGACATGCAGGTACCTGCCAGGCTTGACTCCCAGACAGAGACCTCAGCCTGGCCTACAGACACAGCAGTTCTGGGGGAGGCGAGAGCTCTGCCCCTCAGCGTCTTCTCATCAGGCTGTAAGCCAGCTCAGGACCCGCATCTCATACAGGGCATCGGAAGAATCCACAGAACCGAGTCCCGGGGCTTACGACCCACCCCCTTCCACTTGGGCTGTACACAGCTGGCCCAGACCGGGAGCTCTTCAAAGGGCTGCAGCCCTGATGTATAAATCTCACTCCCCAACCCCCAGGAGGAGGGCCTGGAATAGCCACAGGAGGAAATAAAGAAGTGACAAGAGCAACTGTCCCAGGGCTAGCGCTGCTAGTAAACAGAACAGCTGGGAGGTACTGTGAATTCCGAACTTCGGAGAATGTCGTTCCCTGGAAATCGATATGAGAGATAGCAAAGGGGCATCTTTGCTGGAAGGCCCTTCAGGTAGAAAGGGCTGCAGGCTTCCCATTGGCTTCTGTAGTCCCCAACTTTAAGGGTATGGGGTGATGGGGCAGGAAATTGAGGGGAGGGACGGAAGGCGGGGGAAGAAAAGAGGAAGGCAGAGCAGGAAGGCGATGAGGAGAGGCTGCAGGGAGCCTGCTCCCAGGGCTGAGGCCACACAACCCGCGGGAAGGGGAACAGGGCCTTGGAGACATCGGGGTCGCGGGAAGGGGAACAGGGCCTTGGAGACATCGGGGTAATGGTTCCTGTGACCGTGCATTTCTGGCAGGAAGCATGTGTCTCCTCATGCTCTACCGCAGCCCCTTCCTCCCGTCCTCTCCCCATGACCTCCACGAGCTTCTAAGTCAGTCTCCTCATCTGCAAAATGGGTCCACAACAGCCCCGACCTCTCAAGGCTGCTCTAATTTTCAGTGAGGTAATATCTGCAGAGAGCTCAGCCCACTTGGCAGAGGATGTAGGAAGCGCCTAGCAATGGGAGGCTGGTACCATCTTTGCATTATGGCCATTAGCAGTGACAGCTGACCTCAGCGTCCTCTCCAATCAGGAGGGCAGGCTGCCAAGCAGAGGTCCAATGGGACGGTGAGGTGACTCCAGCCACTCCAGCCTCTGGGCAGCAGGTGTGCCCAGATGGTCCCGCCCACTGGCCGCTGGCCACACTGTTCATTAAGCAAATGGCCTGCAATGGCCAACGATCGGTGGAGCACGACGGCGGGTACCTCTCCCAGGCCGGCCTCATCAAAGGCCAGTGCTGAGCTAATTTAAAGATCTAAGTGGAACACATTTCTCCTGATGCGGCAGTTTCAATCGGCTTGTATTGTCTCCAAATAAACACTGGGGTCACAGCAATCCGTTTTCTGGACAACGCATCTGTTTAGGGGAAAACGGGCAGAGGAGCGTAGGGAAGCTGGGGGGAGCGGGATGAGACTGGGCAGCTAGAGGGGGGCCTGAGTCAGTGTTGAGGACCAGGTCTGGGCGGGGATGGGCTCCCAGGGCTCAGGGTTTCCACTGCAGATGGAAACATCCAAGTGTCCATCACCGACTTTCAGAGCTGGCAGGGACTAGTGACCTGATTAAGACTCATCCTGCAACATCATTTAAACTGATCCTTCATACAACAGATAGGAGGACACTGGGGACCCGAGAGTGAGTGCTGATTGTTCAAAGTCGTCCATCAAGTCAGAGGCAGGGCCTGGGCCTCCTGACCCAGGTATTGCTCCATAACCAATATTCCCCAGCATGCTACATGGTGTTTATAATCTCACTTCATCAGTACACTGGCCCTGAAATGATGGAATTATTAGTCTTACTTCAGAGATGAGGAAACAAAATTTCAGAGAGGTTAGATGGCTTGCCCAAGGTCACACAGCTGATGCGTGGTAGCACTGGGTGTTCTGCTCTTCCCACCCCATGCTAGATGGGGATGCTTCTCTCATTCCTCTGGGTCCCCATGGACAAAGCCTTGTTGTGCCTCAAAGAGTCTCACCTTCTAGGGTACCCTGGTTTCTCCAGGGTGACAAATTCCGGGTCCCCAGAAGTTCCAGTCTGGTGGTAAAGGTAAAGGGTCAGCGATTCTTGGGCCTGTGGTCAGTGGAGAGCACAGGTGCCAGACGTTCCACCATTAAAGCTGCGGCCCAGGGCCCAGCCCGGCCCAGGCCAGGCCAGAAATGAGCTCTGCATCCTCAGAGCCTCCAGCCCTGAGGACTGGGGCATAGGGCTGAGAGGCAGGGCTGCACCCCGAGAGAACAGACGGGACACCTGTCCTTTGCCTGAGGGGACACGGGTCCCAGGGGTACCACAGTGCAGGCTGAGGTCCTGGCCTTGGGGCAACCCAGAGTGTGCAGCTCCAGCCGGCAGCAAAGGGTCTGCAATGTCTGCTGGGCCTTCTGCAGGGAGACTGAGGGTCTGGTGTCTACTGGGAGCTGACGGAAGGCCACCCTGAGTGGCTACTGGGCAGCCTGTTCGGAGTGGATATTTTGGACACGTGGGTGTGCCCGGCATCAGGAGTGACTTGGGCAGATGGGCCTGATTCCAAATCACACATAGCTCCCTGAAGGTGGCTCTGGTATCTGAAGGATCCAGCTAGGGGAACAGCCTCACAGTTGGTGAATAAATAAAATAATGACAGCAACAGCCACACTCACTGAACCCAGATTTTGCGCCGGGCCCTGTGCCTGCACATGCATTTTCTCATTTTACAGCTGAGGAAGCCGTGGTGCAGAGATATTAACTCAATCAACAGCGTGCTGCTTGTCAACAGCGGAGCTGGGATTCAAACCCTATTCTGTCCGACACAAAAACCAGGGCACTTAACTACTTCTGATGTGGTCCTTGCCCCATCAGGCTGCCCGGGGCCCCACGAAGACCTTAACAATTTGATTTTTAATATTCCTCCAAGGTTGGCTCAGAAGGGGTTTGAAGGACAGAGGAGAAGGAAAAAGGGACACTGTAAGATGAAAGAAGAGGAGGCAAGGTACTCAGGACCTGGATTGTGGAGTTTCTAGGCTGTAGGGGAGGTGCTGGAGGAGGAGGATGAGAAGAAGGAGAGCGAGGAGGAGGAAGAGGAGGAGGAAGAGGAGGAGAGGGAGGAGGAGGAGGAAGAGGAGGAGGAGGAGGAGAAAGAGGAGGAGGAAGAGGAGGAGAGGGAGGAGGAGAGGAAGGGGGAAGAGGAGGAGGAAGAGGAAGAGAGGGAGGAGGAGGAGGAAGAGGAGGAGAAGAAAGAGGAGGAGGAGAGGGAGGAGGAGGAGGAGCAGAAGGAGGTGGAGGAGGAGGAGAGGGAGCAGGAGAAAAAGAAAGGATGGGGAAGGAGAGGACAGCAGCTCAGGAAGGGGAGGAGGAGGAAACAGCAGTTTCAGAGGGACCGACCATCTGCTCCCCCAGCCCACTCCGCGGCCTGGTGTTTCCATTTCTCATCTAGGCCCCAGTTCACTCTCACAGCCTTTCTGTTTTTTCCCCTTCCCTCGACCTCACAGAACGAATTCCACCATTAAAGACCTATGGCATCTGGCCCTCTCCTCCCCCCTCCCCCCACCAGGCCCATCATCTCCCACCTGGACCGCTGCCACCCACCCCCTGCCCCGGCCTCAGCCTCCAATTCTGCGGGTTCTCCTTCCTAAGGCTCTGACCATGTCCTTCCTCTGCTCAAAGGCTTTCAAAGGCTGGCCGCTGCCTATAGAATCAAGTCTAAATTCCTCACCCTGGTGTTCACGGCCCTTCTAAATCTGTCCCCCCTCCCTGCCCCCCCCTCCATCTGCCAGCTCCTCCCCCTGTTAACCTCATGCTCTTTCCCTCACTGGATTCAGGTTCCAGCTCAAATGTCGTCATATCACATCATGTCAAACCTTGCAAAAGAGCTCACCCCCTCCAATCTTCCATCCCCTTTCCCTCCTTTATGTTTCCTCAAACACGATCAACAGCTGACATCTAATACACTGGATTTTTCATCCCCTGTGCCCATGAGAGCAGGGATGGTTTTATTCTGAGCCATGTCATCAGGGCTCAGAGCAGTGCCAGCACATCATAGGCACTTGACACTTATTGAATAAATGAACGGCCACCCTGCCACCCCACAGTTTGTACTCTTTGCTACAGCGACCAGTGACACTTCACAGCCGTCCTAACCGGCCCCACCCACTCTCTATCACTCGCCTTTTCTCTTTAGATAAAATGGGAAACTTGACCCATCTCCAGTACCTCCTCCTCCCCCATCTTACACCCAACTCAGTCCGCCTTGTGATGTGGGGTTTGTACAGGGCTAGTACCCCGTCATTCATCTGTAGCCTCCTTAAATAAGAATGAAAGGTCTGTGTCTTACCTACCCTGCTCCCCTCACAGTACCTGGTACCAAATTGGGCACATACTAGGGATGCAGTATTTCTTGAGTGAGCATAGCAGAGAGGATGAAAACTTGATTCAGCAAACATTTGTCTGAAACTTACCCACTCCTAGCCAAACTCTGTGTTGGCTGAGGCCCTACGATGTGTCCAATGCCATGCTGGATGAATTTCTACTGTGGGCCAGGTCCTGCACTGGGAGAGACCCTACGCCGTGCCAGGCTCCGTGCTGAGAAAGCATCTACTGTGTGCCAACATGAGTTGGCCGAAACCGTACTCTGTATAGATCTTGTCTGGATGAGCTCCTATGATGGAGGGATGCGGGACGGGTAACTGTGTGCCTGGCTTCATGCTGAGAGCGCACGTACTGTGTCCTGAATCAGGCACCGGGGCAGCAAGAAAAGTACAAGTCAGGACCCGCCTTCAAGTGCCTCACGATCCGCCTGGGATGCGCAGATAATGGGAGAGGAAGGGGAAGAAGGAAAGCACAGGGGAGATCAATCATTACTTATTCTGGCAAATTATGAGCACACGTAGGGCCATCTGTGCGCACAGCTCCGTGCCCACTCATCACCACTGAGGCCCAGCGCACGAGCCCAGCTCGGCTCTGGGGAGCATCTGGGCCTTCCATCAACTTGTCATTGCCTGGGGGAAGGGGCGCCCTGCCTCCATACCTCCAGCCCACTGCCCACCAGGCGGACAGGCAGAAGCGACTCTAAAACTACAGCTGAGGTTGGGCACAGGTGCAGTGGGCGTGCTCCTGCCTGAGCTGAGCTGGCCGCCCCTTGAGCTGGAGGGTGCTCAGGGATCGGCACACAGAGGGCAGCTGCTGGGGACTCCCTGGGGACGATGGGTCAAGGGCACTGCTGGCGGCTTCAGACTGCCTGGGAAGGAAAGTACCACGTGGCCTGTGGGGAGGCTGAAACAGGTTCAAGGATGGATCCACCCAAGGGGTAAGGCTGGGACCCAGGGAAAGGCCCTTTCTGGATGCGCAGCCGGCAGCATGGAGCAGACCCCAGACGCTGCCTGGTTCCACTGGAGAGCAAGAGACAGACCTGGGCCCAAACCCCAGTCAGAGACCAGCTTCCTCCCTCAAATTAGTCCTGACCCTGACCCCAGACTGAACCTTGACTGTTACCCCAGTCTGACCTCTGACCCCAGCTATTACACCGAACCCCAATTTTCCTGGTGGCCTCGAGCCCCTTGACTAAAGCTCCCAGAGGACCCCTGTCTCCTCGACTCTGAAACAGACGGGTGATAAGAACCCTCTCTGAGAAAGGTGAGCCTGTGGCCCCTCTGGGCTCTGAATCCTAACAGCCTGGAAAGAAAGTGCAAGGACACATATTCAACAATAAAATAATAAGAACAGAACCTAGAGGTAAGACAGGAATAAAGACACAGACCTACTAGAGAATGGACTTGAGGATATGGGGAGGGGGAAGGGTAAGCTGTGACAAAGCGAGAGAGAGAGGCACAGACATATATACACTAACAAACGTAAGGTAGATAGCTAGTGGGAAGCAGCCGCATAGCACAGGGAGATCAGCTCGGTGCTTTGTGACCGCCTGGAGGGGTGGGATAGGGAGGGTGGGAGGGAGGGAGATGCAAGAGGGAAGAGATATGGGAACATATGTATATGTATAACTGATTCACTTTGTTTTGGAGCAGAAACTAGCACACCATTGTAAAGCAATTATACTCTAATAAAGATGTAAAAAATAATAAAAGAAGAAGAACAATAATAACAGCTAGCCCTTATTGAGCACCTGTTGTGTACCATATTAAGTGCTTTGCATATATTAATCCCCTTATGCCTTATAACAACCCCATTTTACAGACAAGAAACAGTGGCACAGAGTGGTTAACCAACTTTCCCAAAGTCACACAGCTGGTAAGTATCAGCATCAGGATTTGAATCCAGTCCATCTGTATGTGCCCATTATACTGGAATTGCTCCAAACGTGTGCCAGCTCCCGCTTCAGTACGTGTACACACACACACACACACATACACACACATACAATCTCATTTTGTTTCTCAGAACAATGCTATGAAATGATTTTTATTACCCATTCCTAGAGGTGTAGAAACTGGAATTCTGAAAGGAGAGCTGGCTGGCCAAAGACAGCACAGCTGAGGCTCGATCAACTTGGCATTCAAACTCAGACTTTTAAATACACTCATTCCAGCTTACAAAATCCACATCCACTGAATAATATGAAGCAAAAAAGTAACACCACTTATAATTGCACCATCCGGAAAAATCACTGTCTGTGCTGTGGTGCAGGTCCTTCCAGTCTTTTCTCCATTTATAAAGTAATATTTTTCCATTAAATAAAATATTTTTCTATAAAAAATGGGGGTGCTCTGTAATTCCCTTGACAAATCCCAACAGTTGGGCAGTCAGGTTGTAGCCAGTGTTTTCACCCAACTTCCTGCACTCCGAATGGATCAGATTTCCAGAAGCAAAGCTAGAACAGACTCAGCAACCTGCTTCTGGGCTGGGCTGTGCCAGGCGGGCTGTGAGGCTGGCGAGCTGTGCAGGGCAGAGGCATGCGTGATGGAGACGGTGGCCCAGCTGGTAGCCATCAGCCCGCTGCACAGTTTGCTCTGGGAAAGGCAAGAGCCTTCAGGACATTGTCTGTTTATCCTCAGGGAATGTCTGGATGAAAATGTGATGTTTCCCTCAGTGCAGAACTGAACTGGGGCTTTGCGGGTCACAGCCTGCAGACGCTGATGTCATGAATGATCATGTGCTCTCACCTACCAATTACACACTTAATCCCCTGGGATGCTGGGGCCTGTGATGCTATCATGAGCAGGGCAGGTGAGGCCTGAGGTGGGGCATGGCAGAGGCTCAGCTGCAGGCAGGGCTCAGAGGTTTTCCTAAATATTAGCCAAGGCAGGACAGAGGATATGTACTCAGCCCCAAAGGGAAAGTGTCCCAGAGCAGCACCCAGGAGAGGAAAGGTCTGGAGCATGCAACTGGGGGGAGGTGACTTTGTGGAGGGAGCCAGCTGGGCCGGGAGGCCAAGCTGCTCCGGGTCACCCAGCACTCCGGTGGCAGAAGCTCGCAGCCGCGAGGCTGGACACAGGAGTCCTCTGAGGGTCTGTGCATGTGAGCGGCGGCAGGGACTGGTGACTCTGAGCTCCTCAGCATCCTCTGAAGCGGGAGGCCAACAGAGCCCTGCATTCAGGGTGAGGAAGAGAGGACCGTGGTCACAGGCACATGCAAGGAAGGGACAGCAGGAGCCCGGGGGTCCTCCGGCCAGCAGCAAGGACATAGAGAGGAAGGGACAGCAGACACCCTGGGGTCTTTACTTCTCCTTCCTTTTCCTTTGTCTTCCTCCCACTGCACACTGGGGGTTGGCCATGTGACTGCTGGGGGCCAAGCGGCCAGAGCCCAAGGTCCCTTCTCCACAGCAGCCTGGCTTCTGCCCTACTTACAGTGGCACCGCCAAGGCCAGTGTCGCGCAGATTAATGAGGCCACGGCTGACGCCCTGAGCCGGGGGACTGGCCTTGTTTCTAGGTGAACAGGTACTTGAGCCTCCATTAACTTTGACTACCCTTCGTGCTCTCCCCCTAGGGCAGGGCAGGAGGAGAGGAAAGGGAGGAGGCCAAGAGGGGAGGAAGAGGAGGATGAAGGAAGGAGTGGGATGGAACGGGGGAGGGAGGAGGGGAGGAGGGGCATGAGGAAGGGGAGGAGGGAGTAGAAACAGGGAAGCAGGGGGGAGGAAGGGAGGAGAGGGCAGTGGGGGGCAGGAGGCAGGGCGCAGATGGGCAGGAAGTGAGAGGCTGCCCCAGGGTTCTCCCACTCCACCAAACAGCCCCTGCCTCCAGGACCCTTGAAAGGGGAGGAGCGAAGGAAAACGAATGCCCTGCCAATCAGCCACTTTGGCCCATGCACTGGCAGAGAGGACCAACCACCCTGCTTTAGAGATGTGGAAGCAGTTCAGGGAAGAAAGCGACTTTCCCGGAGTCATGGGTGGGGCGAGTGGTCGATGAGTGCAGCCCAGGCCGCCTGACTCCCCATCTGGTGCTCTTTCTGCTGCCCAATATGCACCACGCAGTGACAAAAGCCTACTCATCCCTCAAAACCCCACTCGAAGAGCACATCCTAAAGCAAGTCTCAGCACGGACACCACGACCTCCTCCAGTCCTTCCCAATGACCATCCTCTGGGTCATATCCCCTGCCAGCCTGAGACATCTCCCAGACAGCAACTCCGATGATTCAACTCTGTGCCCCAGTTCCCGGCACAGAGCAGGCACTGAATGAATGAGTGAATGAATGAATGAATGAATGAATGGAATTAGGCTTTCGGGTGAGACAAATCTGGGTTTGAATCCCCACTCCACCTCTCATGAGCTCTGGACAACTGGTGAGTTTCTCAGCCCCTCCGAACCTCAGTTTTTTCATCTCTAAAATGGATCCCTTGCAGAGTTGAAAAATAAGTTATGTAACACAATCCCTCATTCATTCATCTATGCACTCATTGAGCACCTACTGTGTGCCAAGCAAGCTCTGTGATAGGCTCTGGGTAAGCAGTGGTCCGTATCCTCATGGAGTTTGTGGTTTGGTGGGGCAGACAATTAAAATGTATGCGAATGAATGAAATTCAATTGCATAAGAGCTTGGAAAGAACAAGCCAAGGTGACACGATAGAGAGTGGGGGGAGGGGTCTAATTCATATGTGGTGGTCAGGGAAGGCCTCCCGAGGAGGGAACGTTTACAGCCAAGATCTGAAGGATGAGAAGGGGCCCAGCCATGTGACGAGGGAAAGCTCTCCAGGTAGAGAAACAGCACGTACAACTGTACAAGGCAGGTGACAAGAAGCATCAGTACCACCATCCAGGTGTCCACACTGTCCTCTGAAGGGCTCTGCAGGCTGACCCAGGACTGCTTGGAGGAGAAAGAGGAGGAAGAGATGGTCCTCACTCCACTCGTCCTCCCTTCCACTCACCCATTCGTCAGAACATGTCAGCCAAGCTCCCAGTCTATAGACTGCAAACCTCCCTGCTGGCATTAGGCAAACCCTGACACAGCCCTGGCCTCACAGCCCTCAGTCGGAGGAGGTGTCGGAAGCCAGTGAAATAAATAATCCCCAATAAGCACCTTACCCTGGCTCTGGCAAGTGCTAAGAGGCGCTCAGTGTGATCAGAGCAGGTGGCAGGAGGACCTGGCCTGGCACAAGTTGGGAAGAAGGAGAGGAAGGTCAGAGGAGGCCTCCCTGAGGACGTGATGCTGAGCTGAGATCTGCAGGATGGAGAGAAATTAATGGGCTGAAGGGGCTGGTGGGCACAGCACAGGGCTTGGGTCTTATCCTAAGAGTGATGGGGAGTCATTGATGGCTTTAAGCAGGGGGTCTCCATGATGGAATCTAGATACCACGTGTGGAAGAGATGGACGGGTGGGGCCAGAGCAGACGCAGGAGAGCAGCGGAGGTGCTGATCACAGTGGCCCAGGGCAGGCAGTGGTAGAGAGGACGGAGAGGAGAAAACTAACCTGGGCACCCTTAAAAGGCAAAACCTCCAAGACAGTGTGGGGCAGGGTGGGGGAAGGGGATACGGACAGGAAGGAGTCAGCAGTGAAACTGTGGCTTCCCAACCTGTGGAACTGGACACCTGAAGATGCCATTTGCTGGGGATTGGGTACATCTGGGGTCTCCACATGGAGACATGGAGAGAGATACGGGAGACTAGGGTCTGGAGCTCAGAAGAGATACTCATAAGGGCTTTGTTAGCTCAACAACAATCAACGTGTGGCCCTGGAAGAGCTCCCTGGAGGACAGTACAAAGAGGGACCCTGAGAGTCAATAGCTTGAATAAGGAAAACTGCAGGAAACCACAGCCAGAGGCAGCACCCCCCAGGACGGCACTGAGGACACCGGGAGCCACAGCTGGGCCCCTCTGTGCCCAGGGTGCTGCTTCTGCAGTCAGACTGCCCTTGGCCTCCCTCCTCTGTGCTGCCTGCTGGGCGCAGCCCTCACGCAGGAAACCTGTCCCAGGGGGAAAGGGATCCCCCAGGAGCACGACGTCTGATGCTGCCGTGAAGGAACAAGGAGGGTGAAGGGCGTATCTTCCGTTGGGGCATCGGAAGAGAATTCCCCGAAATGGGGCTGTGGGAGGAATCCTCAAAGACAGAGGGGGCTCCTCCAGGACGAGATGGAGGGCGGGCACTCCTGCTGGGAGGCCCTGGCCCTGGCACAGCGCTCCTGTCTCTCCAGCACACCTTACATCCCAGGTCTGGGATCCTGCCACTGCACTAGCCCGAGAGGCCCGGGAACACAGGGCTGTGGTGCTGCTGCCTGCATCTCACAGGGCCCAGCACACATCCGAGAATTTGCTGGAGAAAGGTTCGTGGATGCCCTTCGGGGGAGGAAGCCACAGCAAAGGCAGAGGCCCGCGAGCTCATCCGAGGGGCAATGACACGGAAGCCTGGAACAGACCTCGCCTGGAAGGCAGGTGGTCCTTAATGAGGAAGCAGCGGGAAGCCACGAGAGGATTTTGAGGGGGGGCTCCAGGATGTTTGGGGGTGGGGAGAGGGGCTGAGGCTGGAGGCAGGAAAACAGGGAGGAAGACGCGTCTGTTCCCAAAGACAGGTCCCCAGGGTTTAACCTGATTAGTGTAAGGAGGCTGGGGAAAGAGTGTACACACAGTCACACAGCCCCCCACATACACAGATCCATGCACACACGTGACCCACTTGCATACATAGGTGAACACACACATGCACATACGTATCACGGCTAAAACGAGGCAGACACGCAGGGACACACAAGTGCAGGTCACACAAAGGCACTTTAACACACAAGTAGAATGGACAATGGCCTGCAGGTGTGCACAGAAGGACACACTCCTACATGTATCTGAATGTGCACACACACAAACTCACACACACACACACACACACACACACACACAGACTCGGGCCCCTAGCAGCGCTGGGCAAAGCCCTATTCCTTCGAGAGCAGGCAAGAGCCCAAGCTGACTCTGCATTGGATGGTGGTGTTTCAGGCAGTGTAGACAGAGGCTTCACCCACGTGGGCCCCCAGCCCTGGGCAGCCCTCAACAGCCCTCAGCAGAGTGAGGGGGTTGCCCAGAATGTGCCTTGAGCTCGCCGATTCGCTGAGGCTCCGGTGAACATGTCAACCCGCCAGCCAGCTGCTTCCCCTCCTAAAATAGCGGCCGTAGCTAAGTGACAGCCTGCCTGGCCAATGGCAGGGCCTGGCCGGGCTGGCCTCAACCTGCCAGCAGGACGGGAAGGGGCACACGTGGGATGTCAGCCTGACCAGTCTCTGCCCTGACTGCGCTTCCCCAAGCCCCCTCACCCCAAGAAGCACGCGTCACACATGTACACGTGGGCAAGCATTCAAACACAGGGACAGACACAGAGAGGCCGACTGAGGCGTGAATACACGCGTGGCCCCGACACATAGAGAAACACAAGTGCTGAGTCATCACAGACCCTCACGTCCCCCAAAGACAGTGGCAGAGGCACATGGTACACAGACTCGCAACAGACACACCCCAGATCGCACACACATACACATAGGCACACACCACACACATTGCCCAGATACATGGAAACTCAGGGCACACGCACACAACCACACACAAACATAGACTCACACACAGCAGTCTCACAGAGCACACACGCGCACACTCAAATATACCGAGATATACCCAGAGCACACAAGAAACACACACGCCGAAGCACACGTATATGTGGACGCAAAGCAGAAGACTCAAAACACCCTGGTGCGTGCTGTATAGACATGGATACATCAAACCCACCAAGGCACTTAGGACCAGAGACACGCACGTGCAAACACTGTGCACACGCACACACACAACCACAGAGTGTCTGTGGGCCTCCGGCATGAGGGGCCCCTCATTGCCAGGGCCTGGCGTTCCCGCTACTCACCCCTGAGGGGCTGATACGGCCAAGGCCTCCACAGCAAAGGCCTGGTGTCTGGACGGGCTTCTCGGGACTGGTGGGGACAGTGCCCAGACACAGAGTCTGCGTGCCACCTCCTCTCCCAGGCCGCCCGCCTCGCTCGGCAGCCAGTGGGACACGTGGAGGGCCTCTGGGCAGGAGTCCTGGAGCCCTGCTCCTCCGTCTCAGCCCTCAACCTGGGAAGCAGGGCCTGAGGAGCTCTGATACCCACCTTTTGAACACCAACCTCTTCCCTTTCCAGATAAGCCAGCGTGGGGCTGGGCCAGGGCAGCAGAGGGGGAGGAAGCCCGGGAAGAAGAGGGTTGGAGGTGGTGGCCTGCGAGAGCGGTGGGGCCTGGCAGCCACCTTGCCTGGATACCGGCCGCCCTGCTGCACAGGCACAAGCGCGAGAGAGGAAGGTTACTTGGGAAGATGAAATGAGTCAGTGCGGCATCTCACCAACGGCCCCATTTAAATGATGCAAAACCTCGATTGCAAAACCGTCACAATTCACCAGGACGGCAGCATTCCAACTGCACATCAGAGAGGACTGCCGCCAACTCCCTCCACTCCGGCATGTGGCTGACAGGCTTCCGTCTTTGGGGTCCACCACCCCCCTCTTGGCCAGGGCACTGCATTGCCAATCCTTACACAGTCTTGGAAGATTCCTAAAATGAGCCTGACTCGGAGCGCCAGCATCCTTGGGAAGGGACAGGGAGCAAAAGCTGCTGCAAGTTCTCCTGTCACTCGGAGGTAGGCGGGGAATCTGAGACAGGACCGGCTGTGAGCTGACCATTGAGGGTCATGGGCAATGAGCACATGAGGGCTCGCTGGTCCAGTCTCTTCTTTGGCATATTTTGAAATTTTCTATAATAAAAGGGTGTGTTTGTTTGTTTGTTTTTAAGCTCTGGATCCCCTCTCTTAGAGGTAACACTCATCCATCAGTAAGTCACGGCATCACGCAGTCATTCAACCCATCACTTTCTTGGAGGCCCTGCCCTGAGAGCGCTCACTGTCAGTGGATTCATCTGCGTCACTCTGGGTGAGGCTGAGCCCCCATGGGGGTACGAGAAGCTAGACCCCACCCCCCACCTGCTACAACTGGAGTGGGTCACAGCCGGAGGCCACAGGCTGGTCTGCAGCGACGAACGGGAAGACGCCTGGAGAGTGAGGGGACGGGGCAGCATTCCAGCCAGAGGGGTAAGCACGGGTTGGCCCTTTGGAAGCTGGATGATGCTTGGCAGGCTGGGAAGAGGGAGGGGCTGCAGCGGGCAGGGGGTGAGCTGGTATAGGGGAGGCTAGGCTTAAAGGTGACTTGCTGGACAGGTCTTTTATAAGAGCCAAATGCCAGGACAGGGCAGAGGGCAGGATGTGTGTGTTGGGGGTGAGGGAAGCTTGCTGGTGGCAGAGGGGAGGGTGGTGGGGACCACCACGCTTTGAGCACCACCCCTCCACCGCCTCATGTGCATTCCTGGGAGGCAGGGAGCAGGATGCCCACGCGACAGTGTAGAAACCGAGGCTCTGACGAACAGGCCCCTGAGTAAGGCTGCTCGGGGGCCTGCGCTCTTCCTAAGAGACAGAGGAGACATTTACGCTGCAGGGAGCAGGGCGGAGAGTGGTGGCGGCTCTGAGAAGCTCCTGAGGGCCTACGTGCGTCATGAGGAAGGCGCCCTCCGTAACTCCAGGGCTTCACACAGTCCTTGGCACCTGCCAGATGTTCGGTAAATACCATTGAGTGAATGAACGTGAGAGGCGGGAGAGGGGACTGGAGGCCCCTGGAAAAGGAGGGGGACCCTGAGGGAAAGAATGTGGCGTGTGAAGGGGGCCTGGAGGGCTGAGCAGTGGCCTCTGGGGCTCTGGCTCCACTCCTGGGTGAAGCCCATGCTCCGCTGGTGCACTTCAGAATCTCAGAAAAGCAGGAACAGGCAAGGTGGGCCAGCAGGCAACGTCCAGCCCCTGGGCTCGCCCCTTCAGCACTTCCAGGACGTCCGCTTCTAAGCCAGGAGCCTCAGGAATCAGTCTCTTCCACCCTGGAGGCTCCTGGGATACAGAACTGCCCCCTCTGGCCCTGCTGCCTGGCATGCCAGCCCCATCTCCCCACGCGGTCATGACCGAACACGCCAAGGCCCCTTCTAGGCCAGGACTGGCTGCGGTGGGGGAGGGGGTCCAAGGCCCCAGAGAAGAAAGGGTGCTTATTTGGTCTGTATCGGGGAACCACCACGCGCATGTGAGTACTATCACAGCTTTGGGGCTGGTCACGCCAGAGCGGGAGCCGGACGCACAGAGATGACCTGCCCTCAGCTCTCATATCCTAGGGACAGCGGCTCTGATTATCCTCTCCACATCCTGCTGGTTTCTGCAGGCATCTCACGAGGCACGTGCCTGTACAGAGGTGAGCGCTGTACAATGCATGTGCACACCTACGCACTCACGCACACCCTTATCCAGCCATCTGCCCCCGAGCATCTACCAGCCCTCCCTCAACGGACCTGCCTGGCTCAAGCCCTGAGCCGGGGGTCAAGGGGCATGCAGAGGCAAGCAGGAAAGGGGCCTCAGCCTGAATTCCAAAGTCTGAAATAGCCCATCGCAAATTACCTTTGTTCTGACAGACTGATTAGCATAATTATCCCATCAGAGGGGAAAAAAACCCAACAAAAGCAGGAGAGGACGAGGACAGTGGCAGACAGAGAGACAGCAACAGGCTCCTCAAGAGGGGGCAGCCACCCAAAAGAGGGAGCGGGGATGCTGGCCCCAGGCAGAGCGCCGGGGGGAGCCCCTCCCTCCCCCACTCCCACTCACTACACCAGGCCCAGTGTGGGATTCAGGCATCCTGTCTGTAAACTGGGGGGGCTGGACAAAGTGAGGTTAAGGTCCTGCCGGTTCCAACACTAATGCCTTGAAATGGCAGAGCTGGGATATGTTAGACAAAACCATTTTGCTGAAGGATGCCAAGACCCTTGCATCAAGGTTGTCCTGCTGTAATTCAAGTCATACCTCCTCATTCTCCCAGCCTCTCTCATGACGAGCTCAGAATGGGCCCCTTCCCTGCACCAGGCACTGTGCTAAGCACGGGGGACTCTGAGGGATCAGGAAAGCTAACTGTCCTTGCTCTTGGGGAGCTCCCAGTCTGATGGGGGAGGACAGAGAAATCCAGCCAGGTGATTTCAACACCCGAGTATAGGTGCCCTGGGAATGCAGATGGAGGACACCAGATCCAGGTTGTCGGGGAAGACACGAAAGGAAGGGAGACCTAGGGAAGGACGCAGGGAGGGGCTGGGGCTGGCCAGGTGGTAGTGGGAGCATCGGCCCGGCCCTGACAACTCCAGACCCCCTAGTGGATGGCTCTTCTCCCTAACTGTCCAGTACCTGCCTCTGAGCAAGTTCACAGGTAGGTATCAGCTGCTTGGCCACAACTAGAGAGAAAAATCCTTGCGAGTGGGCACTCTCCCATTTCTCTTCTGTCTCCCACAGCCCTGGGCACACAGCGGGCTCCATATATCTTCACTGAATGGAAGCTCTGTCCATGCTCAGAAAAGGGCCTCAGGTGGAGGGTCCTAGGGTCAGCTCTCGGCCTTTTCTGCTCCAAAGGATTCACAGTCTCCCCCAGGTACCTGCTGCAGGAGGCCAACTCCAGCCCGGAACCCATTTTTAGGAAAGAATCGAAGTGATGCCTCTGGCTTCTGGGGGAAGGGGCAGAAGAAAGAGAGCCCAGCAGCCCGGCAGGTGTAGGAGGAGACCTGGGAGACCTGAGCAGAGCCGGCACGTCCGCGGTGCAGGCTGACCAACCCTGAGGGGAGCAGGTCGGGGGTTGGAGAGGGAGTTCGTGCAGAGGGGCGGGTTGGGGGAAGGAAGGATGAAATCCAAACGAATTAGAGAAAGAGACAGAGAGAGAAAAAGAATGAGCCAGACAACTGATGAGTGAGAGAGACACACACAGAAACGGAGAGGCTAAGACACAGAGAGACAGCAGTGAAAAGAAGATCAGAGAGAGATGGAGAGGCAGAGAGGGGGATAAAACCAGACAGAGAAAGACTGTACAAAGGGAGAAGAAAGGAAGGAAGGAAAGAGAAAAAGCTAGAGAGGCAGATAAACAACCAACAGTTATCTGGGGTGGGTGGAGGTGAGGGGAAGCAATGGCAAGGACAGGAAGGGAAAGAGACAGAGGTCAGGGTCAGGGAGGAGAAAGATGCAGGAAGGGGAGAGAGGAGGAGGGTCTCGATCCAGGCCAGGCCAAGCCTGGGGTCAGCGCGCCAGGCAGGGGGGCCGCATGCCCAGTGTCCTCTGCTCCATCTGTCTGTCCACAGGAGCTGTCCGCAGTCTTCCACTCCATCAGGCTGGCAGGTCTCCCTCGCGCCTCCTGCCCGCTTGGCTCCTTAAGTATGTCTGGGGGAGGCGGGCAGTGGAGAAAACAGCTTCGGGAATAAACAATCCTCCTGCTTGGCCTCCTGAGACCAGGACACTCAGGACGCCAGGGTGAACATGAAAGTCACACCCGTCACGCTTCCCGATGGTTTCCTGCCTGTCCGGAAGGAGGCTTGGTAATTCCATGAATAAGCACAGGGTCGAAGCATGATTTCTGTGTGGCAGCCCCATCTTAAGCTTCTTCTACACGTTATCTCGGTGAGCCCTCGCAGCCACTCTCTGCGCTGTGTATCGGCACTCACTCTCTTTGAACATCTGAGGCTCAGAGAGGTTCAGGAGCTCGCCCAAGGTGCCACAGCTGGGAAGTGGTGGAGCCAGGAGTTGAACCTCTGCTTTTCATTTCTATTTCTTGGGATGTATAAGGAGGAGTGGGAGGGTGCCGTCCTCTGTGGGCGCTCCTCACCCACCAAGGTGGCTCAGGCTGCTATACCTCAGCCCCCTGAACAGCCCTGAAGTCCTTCTCTAGACAGTATTCCCCACCCCCTTATTTTGCCCAGAGAGGTACCGGCTGAAGGTTCAGGATTGGTCCGAGCTCTGGTGACCTCCCTGTGGAGGGCGTCCACGAGCTCTGGCCCGGCAGCCTTGGCTAGCATGGCCTGAGGATCCCAAAGACAGGAAGTCAGACCCCAGGCTCCATGTGACCAGGGATGCCCTCCACACACTTATCCCTGCCCCTCTTCTTACACGTAGAGCCTCCTTAGACAAGTTCAGGTCAGTTAAAACCCAAATCCCCACATCTCTGCCCTTCGGATACAACCGGCATGGATGAGGGCTCTCCACGTGCCAGGCCCTGACCTAGATGCTTTCTCATGCTGTATCTTTTATAGTCTTCATAGTAACCCTGCAAGGGAAAGCTCCGGATGCCCATTTGATGGATGGGAAAACTGAGGCTCAGGGAGGTGACCTGGCCAAGAGAGTAGCACAGCCTGGATCCAAGATTATTTTGTTTTTTGTTTTGTTTGTTTGTCTGTTTTTGCGGTACGCGGGCCTCTCACTGCTGTGGCCTCTCTCATTGTGGAGCACAGGCTCTGGACGCGCAGGCTCAGCGGCCATGGCTCACGGGCCCAGCCACTCCGTGGCATGTGGGATCCTCCCGAACCGGGGCACGAACCCGTGTCCCCTTCATCGTCAGCCGGACTCTCAACCCCTGTGCCACCAGGGAAGCCCCTGGATCCAAGATTATTCATGTCCTTTCCGCTCTCCTCCCAGCAACTATCCCACATGATGTGATCAGAGCAGCCATAACCAACAGCCTCAAATTCAAACCTCAAGTGTCACTTTGAAAAGTGGAGTCTGGAAGGCATCTGACGAAAATCATGTGCTGGAGCCCATAAGGAAGGTCCCACAGCAACCAAGGGCTACCATCACAGCCCAGTTTCCTAGGGAAGGTCTTGAAATGCTACTAATTCTCTCAATAATCAGACAAAGGCTTGTTGATCCTGTTAAGGTTCATCACGCTGAAGAGCTGCACAAGTGACAGCTAAATCCAAGGGGCCTCGCACTATGGAGTGGAAGGCGTGCAGCACTTGACAAAGGAGGCTCAGTTCTCATCCCAGAGCTGCCCTTACTCAGAGTATCACGTTGGGCAAGTCACTTAACCATCCTAGGCTTCTATTTCTTCATCTGTCAAAGGAAGCAGTTGAATTATGTGGTCCCCAAGGTCCCCTGAAGGCTGAACCTTTTAGGAGGCCGTGATTCATGATTCAATTAAAGTTTACTAGGCTGCCTATCAGCAAATTTAATGACTCTTCAAAGTTGACCAAGGCAGGCAAAAAGATTATAAATGTAATTTTATTGAAATGGGAAAAGATGAGAGAAAGCCAGCAAATGGCATCTTAACACAGAGGCCACGCTTACCGGAACGCAGTGAGTCACTACCTTTGCGTGGGGGATAAGTAGGAATGAAACTGGATTCTCCGCAGCTCACGTGAGCTTGTCTTTCCAGAGCCTTGGAGAGGATTGGCTGTAGCCGGGGGCCAGATGAGATCCTTGGGGTTAATGGGAAACAAAGCCGGGGGGGTGGTGGTTGGGAGGGGAGGAGGTCCCAGGAAAATGTGGATTAAGCCTGCCTAAAAGAGGAATTTATGACAACCACAGTCAACTCTTCTCCATTTGACCCTAAGGTCTCCAGACCAGCTGGGATGTGGCTTTGAAAGACTCTGAGATGGTTTATACTGAGTCCCAGTGGGAATTTTGGTCCCAGGGAGGTTAAAGGTCCTCTACGGAACCTCAATTCCCTAAGAAACATTGCAAAGAGGGCAACTTAAGCAAAAATACTATTTGTTTGCCAACTTACAAGCACTTACACATGATTTACAGGCCAGTCTGCCTCTTGCACAAGCAGCTCTGTAATTTACAAGACCATAAAGTCGGGGGCTCCCATGCTCCCGCCACCATAAATCTGGCCCGGATGGTGACTCGGGACGGAAATGATTAATCTGCCTTTCCAGGGATGAGCCTTCACACTGTTATATTAGCCGGGGAAGCAACGTGCTGAAACGGCACTCCTCAGCCACACCCGAAACATGAGTTTTGCTCTGGAAGGGAAATATGGTCCATGATCCCAAGAAATGCTGGGCCAGTCAGAGGCGCCAGCCAAGGGTGCAGGTCCAGCCATCTGTGCACTGATGCACCCTATCTGTTGTCCTGAGGGGTCACCTCTGACTTCATAAGATATATTATATTTGGTCTCTGCCCCCAGTTCCTGCTAATATTTGATCTTTAACCCCAGTTCCCGACACAGAGTTCCTAACATCCTTGTAGTTTCCGCAGTGATAGGGGTGAGAGGAGCATCTTACACAGAGCTCCTAAATCCTTTGGAATTTCCTGGGCGATACAAGTGTCTTTTGTTCTAACGAGGTGACTTTTGGTGGGCTGCTGGATGGGGGCTGGTCACCAGAAAGACCAAGCCATGATCAGAAGCTTGGAGCTTTCAGCCTCAACCCTTATCCTTCAGGGAGGGGAAAGATGCTAGAGGCTGAGTAATAATTGATTGTGTCTATGTGATGAAGCCTCCATAAAAATCCCAAGAGTGTGGGGTTCACAGAACTTCCAGGTTGGTGAACACATCCATGTGCCAGGAGGGTGGTACACCCCAAACCCATGGGGACGGAAGCTCTTGTCCTATGTACCTCTGGCTGTTCATCTATATCCTTTCTCATATCCTTTAATTTATAATAAACTAGTAAACATAAGTAGGTGTTTCTTTGAGTTCTGTGAACTGTTAGAGCTAACTATCAAACCTGAGGAAGGGGTTGTGGGAACCCCTAATTTATAACCAAGTCGAACAGAAGTGCGGGTAACCTGGGGACCTGCTACTTGTGATTGGCATCTGAAGTGGGGGCACTCTTTTGGGATTGAGCACCTTAACCTGTGAGGTCTGATGCCAACTCCAAAAAGATAAGGTCAGAATTGAGTTAAATTGTAGGATACCCTGTCGGTGTCTGCAGAGAAGTGGGGAATTGCTTGGTGTAGGGGGAAAAAGAGTTTGGTGTCAGAAGTGTGAAGTACTGAGGATAGAAGACAGAGGAAAACCAGTGCATGTTCCTTTCATCACCCCAATCCCTTCTCCACAGGCCCAGTGTGCACGAGTTGAGGCAGCTTGTGGCAGATTTGGGATGTCTCAAGTAAGAAATGGGACCAAACAGGGTACCAGACAAGTGCCAGAGAGACAGGCTTTGGCCTGGACTGAGCCTAAAGACTTTACCAAGCAACTGGGGCCTTGGGAGGTTCAGCAGAGCAGGCCGGCTTGGGCTGGGTCAGTCTGGACAGGGCCTCTTAGCCAGGAGAGAGATGGGGGCTGGAGGGTCAGCACCATGGATAGCTCCGAACAAGGCTCTGCTTGGCCAAGGCTGGGAAGGACCACAGCCTTTTGACTTCCACAGTTCAGGTTAACCCCACTTGGGGAGAGCAGATGAGGAAAATCCCTAGCTGAAAAGGCCAGGATGCGGAAGGCAGGTCCTAATCTTTTTGAAGAGGTTAGTCCTCACCCATGCAAGAGCCCTCTCTTCCTTCCTTAAGAAGCTAGGTATCTCTGGACATGCATGGATCACTCTGGATACCACGGATCCCTCATAGATTCAGTGGCAAATTCTTTACCAGCATCCTCCTTATCAGAACTTTCTTCCAGGGTAGAGTCCACCCCACCACGCTCCCCCGCTCCAGCACGCTCACCTTCAGGATTCTGACCTTCAGGGAAAGAAAGAACAATAGATCCAGGCGTGGTGAGTCTCATTCATTCATTTAACATATATAAAGACCCACTGTTTGCCAGACAGCCGTGCTTATTTCCTGGAACACAACTGTAGAAAGCAAATGCATGGAATCCTTCTTAATAGGTGAGAAGGACAAATAAGTTCATAAGAATTATCATTAATATCTGTCGAATACTTACTAAGTATCAAGTCTTGTGTTGAGCCCCTCTATAGACAGCATCTCATTTAATCTTTTAAGAAACACTATGAAGTAGGTGACATTATTATCTGGTCACACAGCTAGCAAGAGGAAGAGCTAGGATAGGACCCAGGCATCCTGACTCCAGGGCCTGCTCTCCTAACCACTAGAAAATGACGGTATAGTTTGATCTGTGTTGTGATAAAGAGTAGAAGGGGCCTGTGAGTGTATAGGAGAGCTTTTCTGGTCCTCAATTCTCTTTCCTAGCCCCTGGTATTCCCTTCCCCACTGAGAACTGAGAAACCAGAGGCCATGTGCTCGGGCCTGGGTCCATTCTACTGGGCACCACAAAGCCCTGAGAAGTGCTCCTGACTCTGTTGTTTTCATCCAGCCTGTCCTGGCTTTCTGCTCACACCTCCATGTCCAGCAGTAGTTGACTGCTCACCACTGAGGGGTCACTCCGTACATACATCTCTGGACCTTTGAAAGACCTGACATTGGACCTAAGGGAGCAGAGACTCCTGGGTCATCTGTGGCTAGCTGAGAAAAGCCAATACCAGGATGCAGAGCCACAGCCTGTGGTCTGGGAAGGTGGGAGGTGACAGGACAGGAGGGAAAACCAAGACGGAAATCCAGCAGGACAGACACAGAGTGGTGTGAGCAAAGGAAGGAGTCTTTAGGTAGTGCCCTTAGAAGGTATATGATGTGAGGTAAAAGACAGAAGTGCAAAGAAGATGCACTTAGGTGCCAGGTAGGCCTGGGTTAGAACCCAACTTTGCCACTTATAGGGAAGTTACTTCAACTCTTGAAGGCTTAGTTTCCTCATCTGTATAATGGAGCTAATAATAGCAAAAATATAGCCTTGTTGTGAGAACTAATTGAGATAATGGGTCTATGAGCCACAGTAACCACTCAATCAGTGACAGTAATTATGCTGAGTAATTATGGGCTTGTCAAGTGTATGTCATTCATACATGTGAGCCTGTTCGTAGACCTGGCTCCCAGGCACTTGGGAACGGAGGCCCAGATTCAGCTCCAGGCTCTTTGTCTCATTGAAAGCAGCGTGCAGGCCTTCTGTGATGGTAGCAGAACCCTCAGTGCCCCGTCCCACCCCCATCTATATCTGTCTCTTGCAGGTAGGAACTTCCACCATGGGCCACGGGACCCCTATTATTCACTTCCCCACAGTTTCACCTGTTGGTATGTCTTTGTTTCTCTGTGTCTCTTCATTTTGGCTCCCTCTGGTCATGCTGTCTCTGTAGCATTATTTTTCTCCCTCTCTGTCTCTTTCTGTCTCTGCCCCCCTCTATCATTACCACTGTCCTGCAGGGAAAGGTAACTGCTGGCCCTTGAGATTGACACATGTTTCCATAAGGCAAGTCAGAAGCTCTTTGTTAAGGGGTTTAAGTATCCTTCCCCCAGGTACTGAGACTCCCCCAAGAGCAAGGAACATTTTAACCTGTCTCCAATCAAGCCTTGGGCAGCTCAGATGCTGTCTTCACCTGCCTTTTCAAAGGCCCCTGACTTATGAATCCACACCCCCTCCCTTAAACACACACAGACACCCCACCCGTCCACCAACACTGGGACACAGTCGCAGTAGCTACATTCCCCTCCCAGCCCGGAGCCCCCACCTCTCTACCTCCCAGACACAGCCCCATACGGGGCCAGTCTGGCCCTCACGGAGCCCTTGCCAAGACATTCAGCCAGTGACTTGGTAGCAGCATGGCCTCCAGTTCCCAGCTGCGGGTGTCTCCAGAACAGCTGCGCCTGTCAGGACAGCACTGACCCCCCACCCAGAACGCACTCTCCACTGTGGTTTGACGGTCAACAAATTCTTTTTTTTTTTTGCGGTACGTGGGCCTCTCACTGCTGTGGCCTCTCCCGTTGCGGAGCACAGGCTCCGGACGCGCAGGCTCAGCGGCCATGGCTCCCGGGCCCAGCCGCTCCGCGGCACGTGGGATCTTCCCGGACCGGGGCACGAACCCGTGTCCCCTGCATCGGCAGGCGGACTCTCAACCACTGCGCCACCAGGGAAGCCCTGACGGTCGACAATTTGAACAAACAGAATGACATCCTGGAGACAAAACCAAGGCAGAGAGCCTTTCCAACCCTCTCTCAAGGGAAGCAACCTAATTAAGTGGCCCCACCAGAGTGCCCACTGCGGACCTGCCCCCGCTCTCCACTCCCTCTGCTCCCCACGAGGAGACCAGATTAATGAAATCGACTGCAAAGGCCGCGCTCTCTTCCCCCAAATTACTCCGGCTTCCAAGACAAAAAAGCCTTTCCAGAAAACCATCCTCCAGCTCGTCTCCTCAATCAGCCCTGGAGGCTCCCTTGCCAAAAGCCTCCTTGGGGCTGAACAGATCCCTGCCAGGGAGAAGGGGAAGGAATGGATTCAACTCACGGAGGTCACCCGGGGCTACGTCTGGTCATCCTCACTCTATGTGTCCCTTGTGAGGTCAGTGGCAGAGGTTAACAAGGAAGGTGGGACCCGTTTCTGAGTTGGGTTTTGTGCTATCAGGGCTTTTTTGGAACAGAGTTTACAGAGTTTGGATCTTGAAAATTAACCTTCTCACACACAATCACTAATATATTCATTCAGTCATTCAACATGTGTTGGCACCAGCCATGTGCCAGGCCTGTGCCCAGGCCTTGGAGGTGCAGAAATGAAAACTCTAACAATGGAATTAGTACTAGGGTAGAGCTAGTGCTCTGTGAGCCTATGGTGGGGAAAGAGTCATTATTTTCAAACGGTATAAGAAAGGGCTTCAAATCCAAGGGAACATTGGCATAGGTACTAGAAGGATGAGTAGGAATTCATCGAGGGGAGACATAGAGCCCATAGAGTTCAATAAAGTCCTGGCTTCAGGCTGCAACACAAGTCTTCTCAAATGCATCTGGGTATGGCATACCCAGAAATCACAGTGCCCTCTGTGGAATGCTGTGAAAACGTGGATGGATAGAACTCTATCATGTAAGCTAAGAACAATCCAGCCAACAGAAATTATGATCGTGTCAAAACAATATGAAGTACTGTTAAGAAATCCCATCTTGGCAGGGAGAAGATACGTAACACAAGTCTTCTCACCAATGACAGTGTGAAGGGTAAGGTCAACAGGCTGGCAAGGACGCTTGGTGTCAGGTGTGCTATCTGAACACTGAACAGTCACTGGTCGTGTCATCGGCTACCACCTCCTGGGGACCAGTGTTAGCAGGCAGCAAACGTTTAATAAAAATGCATTAGGGTTGGGGTGATTGAGAAAATCTTATCAACTGACTGAACAGTTCCTATGATTTGGGAAAAGATCACTCTATGGTTAGAGCAGTGGAGGGTCTCTCTGCTCCTGAAACCCCTAATCTGACCTAGGAGGCTGTTCCCATGGCATCCATTGGTGTTGAGTGGGGTCATCTCACCATGCCAGGCCTGGCTGCCCTCAGGAAAATCCTCAAATACCTAAGTCTGGTATTTGAGGCCCCCATACTCTGACCCAGACTACATTTCCAGCCTTCTCTTTCACAATACTCGCGAACCAAGCTGGGTTGTTCTACTCACCATTCACCCTACATGCTCTACTGTTTGCATCACCATTGTAAGTTCAATTCCTGACATATACATTGTACTCAATAAATATCTTGTAGAATGAGTAAATGGGTGAGTGGCTGGATTAATGGTTGGATAGGTCCTACCACCATGCCATTTTCCTTGCCTGGAACACCCTATCCAAATGCAGCTCATCCTTGAATATTTGACTCATAAGACTTCTCCTCCAGGACCCCTCCCTCCCAAGCCCACTCCATTGCACGGTGATTACTTGTTCCTCTTAATTCCTGGCAATGGATCTGCTGTGCTCACTGGGAAATGAATCATGCCTTAATTCTGCAAACAACCCTGCAACATCTCTTAATTCCTCTTGGTTTTGCAATTCATTTTTCACATCTGTTCTTCAAGTAGCCTACAACTACCACAAGACGAAAGACCATGTGTTTTGTTCCAAGACAGTCCTAGATCATTGGCCAAATCCCAGTAGAAACTCACTAGGTGAATGTGATCATAACAAGTTCTCACTGGGGAGCCACGCCAAGCCGTGAGAAGGTACCAGCCGAGCAAAGCATAACTGGTCTAATCTCAGCTCTGCTGCTGTGTGACCAGGGCTGGCCACTTCTCTCTGGACCTCCGGGACACGCTCGGTCTGGCTCTTCTGCAGCCCCTCCTTTGGAAAACCCTCTACTCCTTATGGTTCTGGTGGGGCTGTCAATCATGGTGCTCTCTCTCCCAGCCACAGGGATGGGCAAGTGTTCAAGTTGGCCAATCAGCATAGTCATTCTCATGGCCACAGAGATCAACTCTAGGATGGACACATGACCAAGTCCAGGCCCACTGGAGGGTTTATGCTAGAGCTAGCAGGGGAGCTTCCATTTCCCACACCCATGGAAGAAAGCCTATGCTTGAGAAGAGGATAAGGTCACATCTAGGTCTTACAGAAGCAAAGTCAAGGGATAGCATGACCTGATCTTCCAGGTCTAGCTATGTCTGAAGCCAGTCTATTCCTCAATTGTCCAATTTGGAGAACCTGCCAATTCCCCTTTTATTTAAGCTACTTTGAGTTGGGCTTCCAAAATCAAGAGACACCAATGTCCAAGTTGTCCCTCTGTACCATGAAGGGGATGGGAGGTGAGCAAATTGCTGTGCTTTCAGAAGAGGTTGGGGGAAAAGTTTCTGCTTGGACATCAGAAGCCTCTTAGAGGTTCCTGGAGGCTCCTAGCCCATTTGTGCTGTCTTGCTCCAATCCCAGGCAGGCTCTTGAGTGCTCTCTCATGGCTCTTGCTCTGACCTTCTATGTTTGAAGACCTCCAGATGAATAACAGAGTGAAGGAGACCACTGCCTGGCATCCTCTCTCCAGCAGAGCCACGAACACCCATGTGCCCCCAGATGACACCCTCCTTTCCTCCTGCTCGTCTTGCGGCCACATTCTGCAAATAGACCCGGTAGTCACAGAGCCCTGAGACACCCATGTGAAGGGAGCAGGAGAACGTCTCCAGCTTACCTCTCTGCAAAGTACATGTGCAGCCGAACCACTCCCCAGGGCCAGGCACTATCTGTTGTTAGAAATCCCCTTTGCTAATTATTAAACTTCTCTGAACGGAAATGAATCACAGAGCCAGGCAAAACGGGGCTTGAGGAGCCGCTGGCAATCCACTTTGTGGCTGTAATCATCCCAGCCGGGCCACACGTGGAGGCTCCTCATCCGTCTTTGGCGTGGGCTCTGCCACGTGCTCAGCGTCCCAGTGAGGCCGTTATTTCTGAAGGGGAATCCACAGGGCCTGGGAGCCCTGGGAATTGCCTGTCAGAACCTCCCTGGGGCTGGTGCTGCCTTAAAGCCCCCCCAAGGACTCCACTCTTTCTAGGTCCAAGGAGTAGAAGTGGACAGATCCTGCTGGAATGGCCCAGCCCTTCCTGGCTTCAGCACCTTCATTTGGGAAACCTCGCCCTACATGAAATGAAATCCCCACTACTCCCAAAGCACCCTCCACGTTTGCCCTTTTATAATACTCATCACACCTGTAAATGCTTATTTCCTTGTCTGGTTCCCCACTGGCCTATAGGTCATGTGAGATCAGTGACTCATCTTTCCTGTTCCTCTCTGTGACCCAGCACATAGGATGTGGAAAGTACTCAATAAATACATGCTCAATTAAACAGAATTGAATCAGAAGTTATCAGGAAGTCCTCCTGGAAGGGGAGAGACTCCAAAAGTGAACAACATTTGCTCTGGCAGCAGAAGTAGAAGAGCACCCCAAGCAGGAACCCAAAGTAGAGAGACCCGTGGCATGTTCTGGGGAGAGTGAGCTCTCGTGCTGGGCTGCAGCAGAGGACAGCACGTGGGCAGTGGGCAGTTTTGCGTGCTGGGCTGGTTAGAGGGGAAGATGGAAAGTGAAATGAGCCTTGAATGCCAACCTAGGGCAATTGGATGAATCCTGGTAAGCCAATGGGAGGGCTCCCTACCTCTTCCCTTTTGCCAGGGTCTCAAGTCTCAGCTTCTTTCTCCCCATGACAGGTGGTTCTACCTGGGGTTGGTCTTTAGGGCACCTGTGACCCTTCATATTGTACATAACTTATTACATGAATGTGCATTTTTCTGGGGAAAGGGTCCATAACTTTCATCAGATTCTAAAAGGATTTGTGACCCCTCAAGGAGTGCGAAGTGCCTGGCTCCGGGGGAAAAGCCAGTGGGCCCCACTCAAATTGTCCCCCAGAATTTGAGTGGGAGGATTGAGAATTGGGATTTGGGGAATGTGAAATCAACTGTATTTCAAGGGTACACTGTGGTCGAGGGGATGGTAGGGTGCTGATCCCATCCCCCTCCCCATGGTTCCTGGATCTCTCAGCTCTTCACTCCTTCCCGGGGCTCTGAGTCACCACATGGGTCTGAGTCCCAGCAGCCTTTCACCTCCTTCTCTCCACACCAGCCCAGCCCCAAAGCACCAGGACACTCAAGTGACCTCCTCCGTGAGCTACACCCCAGGGGTCAGGGAGGTCTGATCGACCCCCTCCCCAGTTACTCACGCTTCCAAGCTACATGCTTCCTGCCAGAAGGGCCCCTGGCCACAGCACAGATGAGAGTCATTCCTCTCTCAGTCCTGACCTCAGCTGAGCATCCCCAGAAGAGGCTCCCTCAGACAATCAGGGTCACACATAAGAGCCCAAACGGGTGTGACCAGCAGCAATTGTGAATCGGTCTCAGCTTGGTCTGTCCCTCCAAAGGCTGGCTGACAGTCCAAGAAGCCAGTTTACATAAGCCCTCTGGTGTCAGAATTTAATCAGGTGGATTGAAATCTCACCTGGGCCATTTGCCAGCTCTGTGCGAATTACTCCTTTGTGAAGCTTCCATTTCCTTAGCTTGAAAATAGGGTTAATAACAAATGAAATCATGCCCACCTCTCCCAAACCAGGTTCCACTGTTCTAAAGCTTTGATACCCTTATGTCTCCCTCTTGGAGACGCATGGATTCATTATGATACTAGAGGTTCTGAAAAGTTCTACAAAAAAGAAATCTGTTTCACTCTGTTTCACCCAGGGCTGGACCACGAAACCCAGCATCTGTGCACAGCTGGCTGAGAAGTTTGGAGCTCAGGGCCTGGCAGGCAATACATACTATTAGCAGCCTCTCTCTTCCCCACACGCTTCTCCTTTGAAGCGCCAGATATGCAGAACATGTAGAAAATTCAGGTAACAGAGCCATCCTCCAGCCTCCTCACGACGCTCTCTGTGACAGCTCTGTCAGCGCTTACGTGGGGGAGGCTGGAGAGACCGAGGGCCCAAGGCACTGCTTCCCGGGATGAGCAGGCTGACTCTGTAAAGGCCGCCTTGCCCTGCTGGAGGGGGAGGGTGAATCCTGCCAGATTTGACTTCTTCCTAATTCTCCTGAGGATTTCTCTTCTGACAGCCAAGACCCACCCACCCATTAGCAAGATTCAGTGGCCAGTGCTGTGAGAAGAGAAAATCAGTGAAAGGAAAACAAGCCAATAAAGAGTCCACCCACTGCCAGAGCCCCCAGGGCCCTAGGAGCCAAGTGGAGGGCGGGGCTTGCAGGACTGGGACCTGCCCTGCACGGTCACAGGGACCCAATGGGGCTGCTCTCCTAAGCTCCCAGGCCACTCTCTACAGATCCCACCCCTCTCCCCCACAACCCCCCCCCACTGTGTCCACTGATTAAGGCAGCGTTCCCTACTACAGCATAAACGAATGCATTATGTCTTTGTTATGCTAATGTCATAACAAGACGCAATTTAAATAGCACTTCCAGAAAAATTAAGTATGTTCATTGACACAGTGAAATGTTTTCACCCTCGATGTAACCTTCACAGATTCTGTACAAAATCCATCAGTCAGTGAGCTATTCATTTGCGAATGCTTAGCAATTATTATGCTAATGTATCACAATGCATTACAGCAAATTCTCTGTAAGTGGCAGGAAGTGCAGCTGCCTGGCGCACACCGCACCCAGATTAAAGGGCATCTATCAGTATACAGAGTCACCATTGCAACTTGAGACTGACCACATTTTGAGTCCTGCCTTCGAGGAGTGGACCTCCCAGGCTCAGGGACTAAACTGGAAAGCATATATTAACACTTCTTAGAGGTCTCCCAGCATGGAGGTATATCAGCTAGCTATTGCTGTGTAACAAACTACAGCAAAACTCAGCAGCTTAAACCAATAAGCATTTGCTACTGCTTAGGAGTCTGCAGATCAACTGAATGGCTCTACTGATGTGGGCCAGGCTAGGCAGGACTAGGCAGGACTCACTAGTGTGTCAGTGGTCTATAGGGGCTAGCTGATTTAGGATGATCTCATTTGATGACTAGCAGTTGACTATCAACTGGGGCAATGGGGGTGACTTGGCCACCCATCTCTCATTACCCAGTAGGCATCCAGGCTTGTTCATATGGCAGTAGCTGGATTCAGAGAGAGAGAGAGAGAGAGAGAGAGAGACAGTAAAAGCAGGAAAGGAGTCTTTTTTTTCATTTCTGACATGCTCTTATTCTGTTTGTCACTCATTCCTAAAAGATTGTATTTTCTTAACTCGGTTATTCATAAACTTTAGTATCAAATCTAAAGGTCTTTAAAATATCCAAATGGAATGCTTTCTACAAAGTTAAAGCCCATCAGTGAAGAATAGTAGGTCATTATGCATAACCTTTTGCATCCTATGGCTATTCTCTTTATGTTCACATAAATTCAAGATTCGTTGAAATAGTACATGGATGAACAATCATACTCAGAGACGATTTTTCACCTGCCAAGTGTGGAACAATCAAGGTCAGCAAAAGTACAAAAATAATAAATTATAACAATGATTTTGCGCATGAGATCCCGATATATTATTTGCTTTCTAACTATTGTTTTTCCTTTGTAGCTCTTTTTTTGTTGTTTTTCATGAACTGAAATACTTTATATTGTTAAAATTACTACTTAAGGTGATCTACAGATTAAATGCAATTCTTATCAAAATCACAATGGAATTTTTTTACAGAAATAGAAAAAACAATTCTACAATTCATATGGAACCACAGAGGACTCTGAATAGGCAAAAACAACATCTAGAAAGAACAAACCTGGGGGCCTCACACTTCCTGTTTTCAAAATATATTACAGAGCTACAGTATTCAAAACAGTACAGTACTGCAGGCAAGGAGACTTGAAGTCAGGCTTAGAACTGGCACAATGTCCCTTCTGCAAATTCTATTGGCTGAAATAGATATCACCTCTTGATGGGAGATGCTGCGGTCATATTGCATACATCATGGATACAGGGAGGAATGAAAACTTATAGCCATTTGCCATCAACCTACTACTGGAGATGTTGAACTATACATATTTGAAAATCAAGAGAGGCTGGCATTGGCCATGCTCAGATGTCACTTCATAACGTTGGAGCCCGCTGGGTGGGTCAGGGACAAATGAATTGCTATTGGTTATGATGACCTCTATAAACTGAGTTGTGTCTCTAAGTGTGGTATCCAGCCCCAGTCTAATAGGCCAGTCGCTGAGACAGAAGGGGCTCCAGATCCACCAGCCCTCAGTACAACATGTGCTCTGATGGTGGGGTCGGCCTGCAAAGAACCATTCAAACTCCCCTGTTGAAACCAATGGCATAGGCTCACAGGTCAGAGTTAGGTCTTACCTATAGCTGGAGATCATGTCTAGTTCTGGTCCACCTAGAGCTCAAAGGCCTGGGTTTGGTCTCCCAGCACAACCGACTGAGCAGTCAGATCCAGATGGCCTGACATAGGAATGCTTTAGGTCCAGAATAAGCAGGTTATGTGCCTGCCTATGTGCACCCTCTCCAAGGGGAGTTGCCCCGTTCATAGCCATTCCTGCTTTGGAGCCCTACTTTGGATCACATCCTCCTTAGACACAGCTGATTGGACAAAAAGGCAGGCACTTGACCCAAAGACAAACAATCTATGACCTGGCTCATAAAGAAGGGTTGATCCAATCAGATTTCTTCTCCTGGGCACCTGAACTAAGAAACAGAAAAGGTTTGCTGGTCAGTGGCAGGAGCTACAGCTGAAAGATGATGAGATTTTCATCAGGCCAGAGAGGAAACCAAGTGATGGGACAGAGAAGCCATGGAGTGCAGAGGGTGGAGGTGGAGGGAGAACAGGGGGTCTCACACTTCACAGGCCTGAAACCACATTGCCCCTGAGATGGGGTGGGGGTAGGAGGAGGGAGAGAGAGAGAGAGGGGGACTGAGATAGGGAGAGGCTACTCTCCAGGGCCCCCTGGATTTCGAAGGCTTTCCAGTTACAGTTCCAATCCACGTGCTTCTTGACAGTGAGTCCTCCTAAGTGGGCTTTTCTTCCTTGCAACTTGAAAAACCTGACCACAGCGCTCCACAAACTCATGAGTTCCAGCGTGTCTAGGTCTCCTCATGTCCTTCTCAGTTTCCTAGTAAATCTCCCTTTGAAAGAATCCAACTTTGTTGTAGCAGAACCAACAGGACCAAACCATGGACCCCCAACCTGTTGTCCATGCAGTAGTCAGAGGGACATTTTAAAAATTCAACTCGGGGGGCTTCCCTGGTGGCGCAGTGGTTGAGAGTCCGCCTGCCGATGCAGGGGACACGGGTTCGTGCCCCGGTCCGGGAGGATCCCACATGCCGCGGAGCGGCTGGGCCCGTGAGCCATGGCCGCTGAGCCTGCGTGTCTGGAGCCTGTGCTCCGCAGCGGGAGAGGCCACAACAGTGAGAGGCCCGCGTACCGCAAAAAAAAAACAAACATAAAAAAATAAAAATTCAACTCTGGCCATAGCCCTGCTTAAAACCCTTGGACACTTCCCATTGTTCTTAAGATAAACCGCAAATCCTCCTGAGGCTTACAGAGCTCCACGTGGTCTCACCTCTGGCCAGCCCGCCAGCCCACCTCCTGCCACACTCTCCTCCCTCGCTAGCTGGGTTCCATGCGGGCATGAATGTCCCCTGCTTCTTTTCACTCAGGGTCTTTGCCCCTGCTGCTCCTTCTGCCTGGGGCACTCTCCCTCCTCCTGGGGTGCCATATGCCCCCCTGGCTACTGGGATCAGTTTGTGTGGTTTGGACACTAGACCTGCCTGGACATCCTCAAGGACGAGCCTTTCCCACGCACACTCAGGGACTGGCCTCACCACATCCGCAGGTGCTAATAACAGGCATCAGGGGAGCTCCAGGCTCCACCCACCTGGAGTCAGCCCCGCCCACCGCAGTCCTGGAATGATCTGGCTTCCCTCAGTGGGACTGGCTCTTCTCTCCCCCATCCTCCACTCCCAGGAAGAGAGTACAGAACATAGCAAAGGATACGAACACTAAGTTTAGGGTCCATAGCAGCAGGAAATGATATGAAAGATCGTCTTGCTCTTTTATTTATAGATGAGGAAACGAAAGCTCCCACCATCCGTCCATCCTCCTCCCCATTTCTGTCGCATTGGCTTGGCCCTAAGAACAATGAGCTATATCCAAAGATAATGACCACAGCTGCCATCTACTGAGGTGCTGAACATACACCAGGCACCGTGCTCAGTATCTGACACAGGTGATTTTATTTCATTCTTACAATACATTAACCAGAATGAAGAATCTGGGGCTCAGGGAGGCTTTAAGCGTCCCTCACTTGCTAAGTGGTGGTGGATTTAAAACCAGGCAGTTTTGCTCAAGAACGAATGCCTGCTCCGCCAACTTGAGCTGCCTCAGCTAACTCAGGCTAATCTGGGGCTTCTCCATGGAAGCAAGTGGCTGGGGTACGTGAAGAAAGGTGGGGCCAGCAGGTGCTCACCTGCCTTCACCATGAGCTCTGAGCTGGGGCTCCAGGTGGGGGAGTGGGTCAGGCATCAACACGCCCCCTTAGTTGGTTGCCTAGTGACCAGGGAGGTGGGGTGGCCAGGCGGCCCGCCAGGATCAGAGGTGACAAAAGGAAAGGTAAAGGGAACTATCACTGGAGCTCCATTAAGATGATGCTCTCAGACTCCTTATCACCACAGTGAGGTGGGGATTACTGTTTCCCTTTCACGGTTGAGAAAACTAAGTCTAGGAGACTCACACAGCTCATAAGTGGCCAAACCAGGGAGCAGAGCCAGGCCTGTCTGACCAGCCTCTGCTTGTCATCTGCTCCATTTTACTTCCCAGAAGCCAGCCTGGTCATTCCTCCAGGAGGGATGGGGATGAGGGGTGACTCATGCTTCTTCTCTATTACTCCCATTCATTCTTTCTAGGAGGGTATACAAGCTGTCTATGGCATCCATGCAGTAAATGTTTTCGAGCACCTACTATATACCAGGCACTGTTCCTGCCAGTGGGGATATGACATTGAAAAAAGTCCATCCTGGAGCCTAGAGTCTCATTGAGGGGGTCAGACAATAAACCAATGAATGAGGCTGTAACGTCAAGTAGCAAATGACACCAGCCCAGGTGAGCCCAGGTGCGAGGGAGTCGTGTGTCTGAGTCTCTCCGGGCCGTGCCTGCAAAGGAATGAGATGCGGCAAGCGCACCTGGAGGAGGCACTGCAGGTGGGAAGGAGTCCTCCCCAAGGTCCTTGACCTGCTGCCAAGTCCACCCCACGCCCCCAGCTCCTGAATCCCACTCTTGCTGTCCCTCCCTCAGCCAGCTCAGCCAGCACAGGCGATGATGCCCCAGAAGGCAAGTTTTCTGCAGACTCTCAGGACAACATCCCAGTGTGTCCAGCTGAACTGGGTGGGGCAGGTGGAGTGTGTAGGTGTGCTGGTGGGCGGCAGCTCCCCAGGAGAGGACCCTGGCGATCGGGTGCCCAGACAGGCTGGCCAGAAGCGCCACCGTGCACTGTGGCTATGGCTGTCCAGGGCTGGGGTCTCACGTACAGCTACTAATTCTACAGCCGACAGGGGAGGTGGCCTGGTTCAGCCCACCACCGGAGAGGACGGGTGGGGAGGACACGGAGTCCTTGAGAAAGGCCACTTGGTCCGCAGTTGGCCCCTGAAGGCCTCGGGTCCTTGCTACTCAAAACGTGGTACTCAGACCAGACCTTGGGGGGGCTTGTTAGAAATGCAGAGTCTCAGGCTCCACCCCAGGCCCCCAGAATCAGATCTGTAGAAGAATGATCCTTCTGTTCAAGTTGGAGAAGCACTGCCTTAGGACAGTTTCCAGTGGGTCTGCAGGGAGGAAGTCAAGCCGCTTAAGGGAGGGTCCTGGCAAGTCACTGGCAGGGAGGATGGAAGAGGCAGCCCAGGGGCTGGAGCATCTTTAAGCAGTGGAGGAAGGTGAGGGGGTCAGACATGGAGCTCTGAGGCTGAGACAGGAAGAGAGTGAGGGAGGCGAGCAGGAAGCGGGGGAGGAGGACAAAGGAGGAGGAAGGAGGGGCAGCCACTGCCAGGCAGGCAAGCTGAAGGATGTTGGCCAACAAGTAGGGCAAGGAGCCGACTACAGCTCTCAGAGCACCGCTGACAACTCCCCAGAGCCCCATCATCTCCATGGACGATTAAAATCCGGCTGTCTCGAGTGGGCCCTGGCAGCCCTGGGCCCACCTGCTGCTGCAGCAGCGGCTCTAGCTCCAGCCCTCTCTCTCCTTGTCTCTCTCTCTCTCTCTCTCTCTCTCTCTCACACACACACACACACACACACACACATGCCTGCTCTCTCCCAGTAACTCCATCACTCATTCCCTCCAGTCTTGCACATCGGTGTGCACCTGCAGCTGAGTGCACCGAGCAGCAGACATTTCCTTCCCCACAGACAGCGAGGGCTGCCAGGGCTCTGGGAATGGCCGTCTCTCTGGGCCTGATGCACACACACACACACATGTGCACGCGTACAGCCTCCTCTCCAGCCACATCATAGTTGCTCTGTCCCACACGCGCGAGTCACGCAAACATACACGCTGGCATGTGTGGACCCACATCCCCACACCTGCTCTGTCACATACACTCTACCATGTGCGCACTTCTACTCACACCCCCATGTACCCGTGGTACGTGCATGTATACCCCTTCCAGCACCCGGGCGGGGGTGGTGGGAATAATAATTCCAGGGAACACTCACCGAGAGCTTCCTGTGTGCCAGGCATTGTCCTAAGTGCTTTCCATGGCTTTATTCCTCACTGCCACCCTAGGAGGTAGGAGCCATGATCATTTTCATTTCACACAGAGGTCAAGGCACTGGCTCAGGTCAGAAGCTAAAAAGCAGCAGAGCTGGGCCTCAAATCGGAGCTCGACCAGGACTCTACACAGCTCCATCCTACGATGCTCACGGCAAGAAACGTTCAAAGCTGAGGCCCTCCTTGACCCCCCAGTTTAAGTTAGTTCCTCTGACATATGGTCTTGGGGTACCCTGGGCTTTCCTTGAAGTCGATCACAGTTAATGATACATTTCTGACATATGGTCTTGGCGTACCCTGGGCTTTCCTTGAAGTCGATGATCACCGTTAATGATACATTTCTGGGACTGTCTAACTTTCACTCATTCACTCTACGAGTGCTGAGGGAGCATCTCCCAGGCCCCGGGCACCGTGCTGGGTGCTGAGGCCTGTTCCAGTCTGTCTCTCCCACTGTTGTCCACCCCGTGGGGCCGGGGTTTCTTCCACACTGACCCCGGGTACCTTTGGCACAGAGCAGGCCCTCAGGAAGAGTCCAAACTGAATTAATGGATGTGCGAAGTCTGTCGACAGCACTGCAGCCGCCCAGTCTCCCGCTGCACACACCTGCCTTGGGTCCCAAACCTCACATGCTCCCAACGTCACACAGCCTTCCTACCCACACGCCATCACACGTGCTCACACACACACACACACACACACACACACACTCTCTCTCCCAAGCACCCTCTCGTTCCATATTCACACCCATGCACACTCACACCACCCACTCCCACACTGGTGGGGCCAGGGCTGTGAAACCAGGAGCTTCACCAGGAGACAGAGGGCACAGGGAAGGGGAAAGTTGTAGCTCAGCGCACCTGGTCCCAAGAAGTGGCCCTCCCAGACAGCCAGAGGTCCTGCCGCCAAGTCTCTAAATGGCTACTCCCTGTTTGCCCAGACTCTGGGACCTTAGGGGCTCTGGGGTCAGTGTGGGGAATGAGGTGCTCTCAGGGTGGGAAGGGTGAGTGTGGGGATGAAAGAGAGGGGGCGTTGGCAGCCAGGAGGAAAGGGAGAAGGAGGCAGTGACTGAGTGTTGGGGGCCTGGCCTTGGGTGAGGACAAAACCCCCTCCCTTCCAGGGCCCCCTCTAGCCCGGCTCAAGGGACAGCACCTCCATGCCAGAATCATCTGGCTATGCGGGCGGCGAGGGCGCGGGGCTCAGGCCGGCGGGGCTGCAGTGAACACTGAGAGCAGGCCGAGGATGAATCAGGGTGATCCAGGCCTCGGGGACATTTCAGGCAGAGCCTGGTCGATGCAGAATGGGCGGAGGAGGGGGTGGCGGGACCAGGCTGCACAGGAGGCCGGGACATGGCTAAAGCTGGGCAGGGATCAGCGAGATGGTTACAGGCTCCAGGAAGTGAGGGCAGGGGCAGAAAGAACTTGCCGGGCACTGACACTCAGAGCACCCCCAAACAGGGTCACCCCCATGGCGGATGTTCAGGATGCGGGGGATAGGGGTAACTTCTAGCCCTGGAGACCAGAAGGCAGGCCAGAGGGCTCAGAGAGAAGCCTGGGACCAACAAGGAGAGAAAGGGGAAAAGACAGAGGGCCAGGGTGGCAGCAGGTAGAGCCTTTCTTTTGAGCTCTGGGAGGAGAAGGAGGCGGAGCGGGTGGGGTGCTGTTCTTGCTTTACCCATCCCCCTCCTCAGACTCCAAGGCAGGCCAGGGTGTCCCTGTCTGTCCCTGTCTGTCCCTAATAAAGCTGCCTGAAGTCCTGAAAACCTGGTGCACCCTCCCTGCCAGCCACAGCCCATCATGTCTACCTGCCTCCCCAGGGGCGGCCATCACTCTGGGACTCGGACCGTAGAGCACAACCTTCATGGAGCTCGCCTTGATGTCTGTGGTGGGGCAGCAAGAGTAGGCAGGGTGAGTTTCATACCCCAGTGCATGATGCCCCACCCAGAAAGGTGTGGGCAGACTGGGCATGCACATGGGCACACATGCCTCTGATCCTCTCTGGCCTCCTTTGTCATTGCTGGGCAGAAGGTGTGGGTGTTGCCCATTCCCAGGGTGGCTGGGGTGAGTCTCAGGTGTGGCAATGGGATGACCTTTCCCACTGCAGCACCTCAGGGCAGAGGAAAGGCTTTGGGGCATCAGCCTTCCTCCCACACAACAGCAACTCCCGAATGGCAGGCAGCGGCTCTGCAGAGGCTGCACCCCAAGCCCCCAGCTGCTGTCATCAGACCTCAAAGACACTCCTGCTTCCTGCCCTCTATGCTGTTGTTGGTCTCTGCCACCCGCCGGACCTCCTGCCACAGAGCTGTGGTTGTGTGTGGGCTCCTTCTCCCCACCTTGGGCATGTCACGCTTGGGGCCCTTCTCTGTCTGATCTCCCCCAACGTGGGACCTGCAGTACAGGGTCCCACGGGGAGGGGAACTCAGCCCCTCCCAGCTGATTTCCCTCCCCCTCCCTCGCTGTGGTGTCTTTGTAAAGCTGTGGGAGCAGGGATAGTGGAGGATGCTGGCTTCAGGAGAAGGGTGGGAAGGAAGTTTCCCTGGACCGCAGCTCCCACCCCAGCTGTCCCTAACCCAGCCCAAGAGGAAGGGACCTCATTATTCAGCTTTGAGGAGCCCACACCACACCCCCGGGACCCAGACTCACTATCTCCTCCTTTCTGAGCTTCCAGGGAGGATCCTACGGGGCCAACTGCTTAAGAATACAGAGTCACTGGAAAAAGTGGATGTTTACTGGTTCCGAAGCTCAAACACAGAATACCATGCTACGTCAGCCTCCACTCAACAATCCGTCCATCCGTCCATCCACCCACTCATCCACTAGCCCATTCTTCCCTCCCCCACATCAGTCCTTCCATCCATCCACCTCTCATTCATCCATCCATCCATCCACCCATGCATCTACCCACCCGTCTACTTATCCCTCCATTAATTCAGGTCACGCTCCCTGAGCTACGGCTGTGCCAGACCCTGGGCTCTGTGGACAAAGAGGATGAATCAACACAGCCCCTGCCCTCGATGGGCTCCCAGTCTGGTCAAGGACCAGATGTGGAGACAGATACAAGACAATGTGATAAGTGCAATTACCAAGCTACGAACAAAGAGCTGTGCAAACACATTGGCCAAAGCCTGGAGGGGCTGGGAAGGCTTGGTCCAGGAGATGCCATTCAGCTGAGTCTTGAAGAATGAGTGGCAGACTCCCAGCCAGAGATGAGGGGGAGAGCTCAACCTGACATCTCTCAGGTGTCCTGTGACGGTTTTAGCTCCCCAACTAATAACTTCGGGGTTCAAACTAAATCCTCCCCAGCCACTGAGCTCAAACTTGATGCGGTCATTTTAGACATCGAACTAAGAATCGGAGCCTCACAGAAAATAATCACCAGCCCCTCCCAAGGCCATGATCTTCCCCTAGAAATCCCAGCACGTGCATTTAGGGGGCTACGCCGCAGCTCTGACTAGCTGAGCAGACCCTTTGCCTCTCACAGAAATCCTGATCAAAGCTGAACCGTCAAGAGCAGAGCCCCAAGCAGTGGACATGCCGTGTCCAAAGTCAAAGTCAAGCCAGGGAGTTGAGGCACAATTGGAGGGTCACCGCTCCAAGTCCAGCCAGTGGGCAGTGCTGTGATTCAATTGCACTTCTGCCTAGTAGACAAGGACTTGCATTCAAGTAGTTTATTTGGGACACGATACCAATAAACACTGATGAAGAAAGGGGATGTGAGGCAGGGAAGGGAAGGAAGCCCCAAAATGGAGTGTTGCTGAGTACATTACATCCAAGGACCACCTGGGCTCAATCTCGCTCGGTCATTCTGTGAGACGGTGCAGACGATGCCCCAGAATGATCCCTCCAGAGGAGCTGGGAATCTGGGGTACTTATCCTCCAATTTCTACCCACCATTGGCTGAGGGCTGCTCCTGGGGCATCAGCACCCCAGCTCTTTGGCCTGGGGAAGGAGTCTCAGGTACTTACAGCAAAATCCTACCAGCGTGACTGGAACGTTGTGTGCCAAGGGGGCAGGGGCACAGCACTAACAGCTTCTGCTGCAGTGCCCAAGCCAGGACCACCTGTGATCGCGGCAGAAGGAGACAGGCTATCTTCTATGAGGGAAGTGTTAGGTTTCAGACGCTCGAAAGAAACCTGAGTAATTGGGAAGTTTCAACTCCGAACAGCGGTCAGTGACAACTCAAACAGATAGATGCCATCCAGATGACAAGTGCCTGCCTAATAGGACTCAGGTAGGGTGCGAAAGGTACCAGGACAGAGGTTCCAAAGAGCTTTAATGCAAATAAAAACCCGTGCCTGGGCACCGTCCTCCCGGCCCTGGGGCATCGCTGCACAGTCAGTGGCAGGGACGGTGGCAGCGCAGTGCTGTGGTTGGCAGATTTGCCTCCCACCTCCAGGGCAGCAGGAAGCGGCGGGGTTGGTTTGGCAGTAACAAGCACCAGAAAGCTTTGCTAAGCACCCAGGTCCACCCAGAGACCCTGATGGCAGGGCGAGAAGAAGCCGTGGCTGTCAGCCAGACAGGCAACCGTCAGAGTCCCTTCTGTGGGAGGACTCGCGATGGATCCAGAGCTCCCGTTAAGTGCGGAGTAACTTTACTCCTGAACGTTACAGAATGAAACTCCACAAAGTGCCGAGTCACAGAAAACGCCAAGATTCTTCACACATGGAATAATGAGGCAATAAAACTCAACTATAAAGTTAAATAATTTACCATAAATATCTAAAGCTCTCAAATTATTCTCTACATTAACTGCCTATGTTTAAAATGATCTTTGCATTCACTATGTCACAGATGGCAAAAGCAGACAAGAGAGTCCTTGACAACTCTAACTGCAATTAGCCCTTCCCAGCTGCGGTGATTTAAAGGCCTTTTCAGTTACGCTGAATGAAACACCCGTGCTTTATAAATAAAGGCTTCACCAAGACTGACAATGAAGTATTTGAAACGTACAGCCCCGAGCTGGTGGAGAGGGGGTGGCGGGAGCGTACAGTCACTACGTCCTAAAGTCGAAGCCCTACACACCCCTCGCCCCATCTCCCGCTCCCCAGCCTCCTGCTCACTTGATGCTCAAACACCCCCCCCCAAGCACAGCTGCCCATCTCCTTCAACACATGCCCCACCCTCCAACCCTCCCCCCACAAACCCCCCCCACTCCCTCCCCACTCCCACATCCTTGGTCCATCTTCCTACACCAGCACATGCACCCACGCCCTCTCCCCTCACACAGGCATACAGGGGTCAACACCCCTGCACGTCTATGAGCACACACACCCCAATCCCTTCTCCCCGCTGCATGTGCGCACATACGCGTGCGCGCACGCGCGCGCGCACACACACACACACACACACACACACACACACGGCTGAGGACACCGTGTATCTCCAAGAAAGGTGCCCAGGACACGAACAATTTCTCAGTGTGTAAAGGCCAAATGAGGTCAACTGTCCCAGGTGGGAGACCCGGTGCCAGTGTTTGCAGCCAGGCCCAGGCGCCCTTGCTCACGGCTCTGGCTGGCAGGGGAGCAAGGCTCCCTGTGCTGGGGAGGAGTTGCCCTTCAACAGCGCACGAACACCTTGGAGACAGGAGGTAGGAGGCAGCTGCGGCATTGTGCAAAGGAGGTCAAGGTTACCCTCTGATTGCCACAGAGAGCTCCTCCCAGGGGCCTGGCTGGTTAATTGCTTGGAGTCTGGTGTGACGGAGGGAGCTGTCCGCAAAATGGCCCTTTGAATCACATGCTCCAATCTCTGGGATCCTTCTGGGGAGACCAAGCTCGGTCCCTCACTGCTTCCCAGCCCAGCCTTGCCCCCCATGCAGTGGACACAGGCCAGGTCTCCGCGTGGCCCAGGGGAAAAAAAAAAAAAAGACAGGCTCAGAGAGGTGAAGTGACTTGCCTAAGGTCAAGGGCTTGGTTACCCCTCATGCTCACCCACTTTGGGGTCCACAGGGTCCTCTTCCTGGAGGTCCTGCTGGAGCCAGAGCTTGTCCCAACCTCAGCCTCAGCCTGAAGTAGTCCTAACTCACAGCTTCACCCACCTGGTACCCACAGCAGGGCAACCACATCCCCCTTTGCTGAGCAATTACTTCATCCCAGGCACCATGCCAAGCCTCTTCCCCCTTGAGCCTCACTGGCATCCCACAAAGTAAAGACTTATTCTCATCCTCAATTTTCAGATGGGAGAACTAACACAGGGAGGTTAAGGAACTCGTCTAAGACCTTACACCAGGGGGGCAGGCATTCAGACTCCAGCAGCGCAGCTTCAGAGCACACCGCCTTCGCCACTGCACTGTAACAAGGCTCTCCCAGCTTGCCCTCCAGGTATCTGTCCTGACCGCAGTGCTCAGACCAGCCAGGCTGAGCCCTGAGCCCCTGCCCAGCCCTCCCAGCTGCCTACCTCAGGCTTGGGGTCCTGTCTCTGAAATACAAGCCAGCCCCGACGGTCATGACGCCCCATCTGCCTGGGCACCGCCTGTCCTCACTCCATCCTGCTGTGTCTGCTGGGCTAGGCTTCCCCTGCACAGCCACATCCACACCATCTGGGTCCCCCATCACAAGATTCCTGCTTCATTTTCCAGCATTGTGGGGACCAGCAATGTCCCCCCATCCCTGAGGACTGGGAGAATTCAGGTGGAGCAGGCTCTGGGCAGCCTCTGAGGCTGTTGGGAGGACTGGCTAGAAGTTCTAGAGACGCGTTTAGACTGCTGGAGGGCTCCACCCAGACCAGTTCCCTTTAATTTGCTGTTTTTAATATTTGAGTTCCAGGGAGCTGCCTGGGCTGGTGCCCAACTTACAAAGGAGGAAAACAAAACTCATTTCCTCTAATAGCAAATGAAGGCATCTACAGGATGCCTTAGAGGAACGGATGACACCATTCGCTTGTAAGCATGGGTGTACGCATGGAGGCATCACAAGGGACTGGTGTGCGGTCTGGAGCAAAGAGCCATCAGATTTCCTGATGGGCAGCTACAAACCGCTGAGCCCAGCGCCCTGGCTGCTGGTGGTAGCCAGAGTTCCTGGGAGTGGGGAGAGTGGCCCCCAGGGGGCCACTGGGACCAGATAAGAAGGAGAATTGCTTAGCTGCAAATTCAAGTCCAGGCTCTGCTGGGGCCATGTGCCTCCCAGAAAAGGGCAGTGATTTTGCCTCCATAGCCATGTGCCTGTGGAAACTGGGTCTTGGGTCCCCACCCACCTGTCTATCCCTCTGCTCCCCAGCTGCCCCCTCCTTGGCTGTGGGGGGCTGGGGTGGGGTGGGGCTGTAGATTACCCTGAGCTGCCTGAGGGAAGCACATAGGCTTCAGAGTCAGCACTACCATGTCCTTGTTGTGTGACCTCAGGCAAGTCATTCACCTCTCTGAGCCTGTCTTATAATAAAAGCCCTCACTTCACCTGGAGGATTCAATGAGCTCACGCAGGTGAGGCACCAGCACAGTGCTGTACATCACAGGTGCTTCGTAAATGTCAGTTCTTTTACTGCTTCTCCCGCTTCTCCTGGACTCCCCTTCACAGCAGTCCTAGACCATCACAGGTCAGAGCCCGAAGGGACCACAGAAACCATCTTCTTTGACTCCTGAGCTTTACAGGCCCAGGGAGAGGCAGTGAGCAGCCCCAAGCACACAGTAGGGCAGTGACAGAGGCCAGACTCAAACCTAGTCCCGTCCCTTCCCGTGGCACCGCGGCTGCCCCCATCAGCTCACCTGCACAAGAGGCTGCTTTATGGGCTTCCCGGCAACAGCCGTCATTTCACAGAGGAAAAACCGGGCTGGGGAGGGGAAGGGGTGTGGGCCACACCGCCAGCAAGGGAAGAGGCGGGGATTTGAATCTAGGTCTCTGGGGCTCTAAAAGGTGCTCTTCTCAGGAACTGCCTTTCCCCAGCTGAACGCTAAGATCCTTGAAGGCTGCGGCCTCAGGTTGTTTGCCGCTTCTGAATCCAGCCCTTGGCCAGCCCCGGAAAAAGTGACAGGAACAGCGAAGGTTCTCAGCCAGGTGGTGGGGAGGGCTGGGACGGGCGTATAAGCCTCTGTCCAGAGGAACTCGCATCCTGTTGTGGGCCGAGAGGCACACCTGGTGGGAGAGGCTTGGCTTGGGGCCCCATGCTGGGGAGAGCTGGTGCGGCCAGGGCTCAGCTGCTCCCCGCGGAGGTGGTGCATGGACTGGTGGGGAGGGCAGACTGGGCTGCGATGGGGCCTGGGAGTCCGGGCAGGCCAACGTCTGGCAGGAAGATGGGGGGCTGACAGGGACGGCTCTCAAAAGAAAGCTTACTCCTGCTCTGCAACAGAGCTGGCACCTTCCCCACTGTTTGCTTCTCCTCGTGGCCAAGTTCACCAAACACCTGTAAGGAGTGGACCCTGGGGCCCGGAGGGGAACAAGATGCCGTCTTCTGCCCTTTGCAGAGTTTGGGGAAGTAAGGGAGGCTGACTTCAAGGAAGGAAGGTCGCCCACGTGAGAGAGGTCATATAAGGCAGGATGAGCAAGGGAGACAGATGGCGTTGAGTGAGGCAGGATCCCAGGGTGGCTGGGCCGGGAGAGGGAGGAGTGGGTGGGCTGGCAGGGGGCCTTGAACACCCAGCTCAGGAAGCTGGACCTTAACCTGAGAGCAACAGGGAGTCATAGAAGGAATGGTAGCAGAAGAGGGCCATGATCAAATATTCATGTTAGAAAAGTCCAATTCTGGTGGCTGAATAACAGAGGAAGGATCGGACGGACCTCCTAGGAAATAGTGTGTCCTGGTGGAAGACGAAGCTGACCACGACTGAGGCAGTGGTGATGGGGAAGGCCAGGGGTGGACGAGTGCCCAAGACGTGGGGAGGCAGAGGCCAATCAGATGAGGAGGGTGAGGGAGCACGTGTTCCTACTCAGGGCTTGGCGGATGGGGGTACTTTTAAGCACCACCATGAACAGTAGTCAAACAGCTCAAGTCTCTGGAGCTCTGACTACGTGCCAGGCCCTGTTGTCAGAGCGCAGTTGATCCCAGCAGAAACTCTAGGAGGTGGGCACACCATCTTTATCCCCATTTTACAGATGAGAATGCTGAGGCACAAAGGGCTAAGCTGCTTCCCAAGGCCAAAGGAAATGGTGAGCTCGGATTAGAACCTAGTCTGACCCTGAGGCCTGAGCTCATGCCACCTGACTGCCCTGCAGCCCTGGGATCAGATAAGAAGGTCAGTGCTGGACATGGCAAGTTCAAGGTGATCCAGGACATGTGGGTGGGCTAACAGGGAGAAGACATTGGCCTGAATCTCAGGGGGAGTGGAAGTTCTGGAGGCATCAGCATGACGTGGTCGATGAAGCCTTGGGGGTGGGGTCATGGAGGGGACATCCAATGGATCAGCTGCAGAGAAAGAGGCGGGGAGAGTGATGGAGCGCGGCAAACCTAGGGTGCCGTCTGCACATGCGCCGTGGGAGAGCGTGGGGGCTGGGGTCCCGAAGCCGGGTTTGGTGCGTCTCCGTGCTGCCTCTTGCTGGATGGACATCCTTGAACCAATATCTTAACTCTGAGCATGTGAGCCCATTCTCTATCAAGTGGGGACGTTAATAATACTCTGTGCAGAGGGTATTTAGGAGGATAAAATGCGACAGAACTTTCAAAAGCCTTTTGTTAACGGGAAATCTGATGGCTACTTGTAAGTACCCTCACGGTAACGGTTATGTGATGTCAGCCTGGGCAAGCTCTGCGGAGATGACACCTGGAAGATGGGGAGCGGGTGTGGTGGACGCTGAGACGCGCCGCCCAAATCCCCCTTAGGAAGAAAGGTTATTCCCCTTTACCGCCGCTGCCCACAACGGCCCTCTTCCAGAGCCCCCTTCAGGGACTGCCTCAGCTAAGGTCGTGCCTCCTTCCAGGGGCGCCCCATATAGAACAACGGATCAGCACAGGGTATACCAGCCAGGCACTCTCATCCCGGTGCAGTTCAGCTCAGAAGGGCCATCCCAGCTCCAGAGCTTCTTATGGGATTTGCAGAGGCCCCGTGTCCCACTGCGTTGCGGCAACATTTCTCTCTGCCAAACCCTGCTTCCCCTCCCTCCCTTCACAGGTGTGGGTCCCGAGAGTAGTCCCTAATAAACACCCGGCCAGAAGATCACCAAGCCCACGTGTCACCCAGACCATCGGTGGACAGTGCTGGCCATTATCTGGTTCTCCCTCCAAGGGAGCTGCATCGACCTCCCTGATGGACCCACACACCATCCACACCAATGTGTGATCCACACCAATCAGGGTTATCCCCTTTTCTTAGCTCTGTGACCTAGGACAAGTTAATTCACCTCTCTGAGCCTTGGTCTCCTTCTTCATCAGATGGGCATAGGAGCCCCCACTTCACACAAGTGTTGAATTAAACTAGGAAACACTTCTTACGATCTTCATGCGCTGCCTGGTTGTGTAACACGGGCCCAGACCTTTTGACCGTTAAGTCTTCTCATTCACAATTACTCCAATAATTATACAAAGGTCTAGGCTTCAAGTTACTTTAAGCTGAGCAACCTTAAGCAAGTTACTTAATCTCTCTGTTCCTCAGTTTTATTATGTACAAAAATGGCACCAGTCCCATAGGGTTATTATAAAATCGAGTAGTTAATCCACAGAACACTTGGGGAATAGCGTTTTACCTGAAGTAGGTTTTCAATAGTTGTCGGCTGCTGTCTTCAGAACTCTTTTATCAGTTGGTCCCAAGAGCTAAACACAGTACTATTGGCTCCGGTCTCTCCCAGGCAGAGCAGTGGGGCACTATCACCTCCCAATTTAGATCTTTTCCTTCTAATCACGCTGCCCAGAATTTTTGGAGAATGATTCTTTTCAGCCACTAGTTGCCACACCACACCAAGCATCATTCTAAGATTCCTGGGGGGAAAACCCACCCCTAAAACTCTTTCACACATACTTTCATAGCATGTCTTTGCTTTTTTTTTTTTTTTTTTTTTTTTTTTGCGGTACGTGGGCCTCTCACTGTTGTGGCCTCTCCCGTTGCGGAGCACAGGCTCCGGACGCAGGCTCAGCGGCCATGGCTCACGGGCCCAGCCGCTCCGCGGCATGTGGGATCCTCCCGGACCGGGGCACGAACCCACGTCCACTGCATTGGCAGGCGGACTCTCAACCACTGCGCCACCAGGGAAGCCCTGTCTTTGCTCTTTGACTCTTGCCAGATTCCGAATCTGTGTGTTAGGCACCACCATCCCTGCGACAGTTAACCTTCTTCGTTTTGGTTCAGCCTGGGGAAAGCCCTTCACAAACAGAAGAGCAGAGAGAGCTTGTGGATAAGACAGAGAGACACTGCCAGTGACCTCCGCAGAGTGGCGGGGATGGAGTAGGGGCTGCTGAAGACTGGCCTGGGCAGATGTCCACCAGGGGGAGGGAGCGGCTTCACCAAGACCACAGAGCCGTCAAGATCCTTAGAAATGTTGCTGCTGTCTTCCGATGTAATTGCAATTTCCCACCATTTCACATCACATGTGAAATTAATAAGCATACTTATACCAGCCACACCATCAATAATGCCAATTATCACTATTGTTCACCGTGGTCATGTTCCATCCACCACATCTGTCGAAAGGGCAGCCCTGGGGCACCTCTGATTTGTATCTTGTGACCGTCTAACCCTCCTCCCTTTGGGCTTCAAATGATTGACTAAGGCTGGCAGCCCATATCCACAGGTTGGCCAAAGCCCACGAGAGTGGCCTCAGGTGAAAAGCTGATGGTCCCACCAGCTCCCTTCTCATGGGAATCTGAACGAGGCCAGGCTGAGCACGAAGTGGTGGGCAGCGGAAGCTGAAAGGTCGCGAAGTTAGGGAGGAGGGTGGAGAGGTCATGACAGACCACACGCAAGTGACAGGCACAGGGGGCAGGAACAACGTGCGAGCACAGGCGCCAAGGCAGAGAACAGGGTGAGGAGGCAACAGGCAGGGAGGAAACCAAGGGACCCGAGTCCAGTCTGTGGGGCGCCCCTGTGGCTGAGGTCCCCAGGGACATCCCAGACCCCAAGTTCTCTTCAGCCTCTGCTCTGCTGGAGTCCTGGTTCTTTCACTGGGTCCCACACCCACGTACCCTGGCAATAAACCCTCGTTACCTGAGATTACCAGAGGGAGTCTGCTTCTGGCAACCCATACCCTCTGCCTATGAGCCGAGGGCAGAGCCCCGTGGCACTCCAGCAGAGACCCCTTTCCGTGTGGACAGAACATCGTCAGTGCGCAGTTACTAACCCACCTTGAATCTGTTCTTCTCCATCCTGTCCACAAGGAGAGCTCGAGAAACTTCTCCAAGCACCTTGCTGAATTCAGACATAGGTATTCCCCTGGTCTAAAGTTGGCTGACCCCTCCAAGAAAGTTTCATCTGGTAGAACTTGGCCTCACACCTAATATAGCATGTGACATGTGACAGGTCTTCAAGAAAACCTGGTTTTTGTCTATGGTGAACCCATGTTCACCAACCTCAGCTTCAAGCAAGCTCCCTGATCGGTAGTTTCTGGAAACCACTCTCCCTTTTGAAATCTGCCCGTCCCCAGTCTCCCAGGACTCTCCCATCCTCTGTGCTCCACTAGTCACTGGCAGTGGTTCAAACATCTCAGTGGCAAGTTCTCCCAGTGTCCGGGCTGGGGGGCTTCGGTAAAGCCCACCCTGGGGCTGTTTCTCTCCCTGAGGCCTGGGCTGCCCCTTCAGGCTGACGATGCTTCCCCTCAACAGTAAAAGCAAAACAGGTGTGAAGTGTCACCTCTGTGTCCCTCGTCACCCATCAACGTGAAACCCTTCTCTCATTCTGAAGGGCAATCCTATGTAATGGACAAGAGCTACACACCCATCACTGTGGAAATAGCGCATGCACGAATTCTTCAATTCTCACAACCTCCTTTCCAAGAAAAGAGAAGTTGATAACTGATCCAAGGCCGCACAGCAAGGAAGAGAGTGGCCAAACCGGACCTTGAACCCTAGTCTGTTGAACTTGAATCCTGCCTCCAGCACTGACCACCTGTATGACTTCGGGCGTAAGTGTCATAACCTGCTTCAGTTTCCTCGTCTGAAAAAAACACGGTGACCAACATTTCCTAACTCATGGGCTGCTATGAGGATTATTCCTGCCGTTATAAGAAGGATGTTTAGCACCATATCTGGCGCTCAGTAAACAACAGCCATCTGTATGATGTATGGTTATTTTCTCTAGGCATATTCTATGTACTGCCGTAAAGTCTCAGCATTCGAATCTGGGGAATGATGGGCTCCAGGAATCACACCCCTTCTGATGCGCCTTCTTGATTAACCTCCCTTCTTTCCATCCTTGGAACACGACCCCTATAAATCCAGTCTCTCCAGAGAGCTCCCTAGGCAACCAGGCAGGTTTCCTTAGGAATCACCCGACACCTTTCTACTTCCTGGGGTCAATTTGCAACTATACCTTTGGAAACAGAAGCCTGCAATTTTCCCAAATTTCTGAGCTCTGTCTCAGGCCACAGGTCGCTGCTCATGACATGTCCTCTGAGCCTTAGTACATCACTCGCTAAAGCTTGGGCTGCATCCTCCTCTGGCATCACCCACAGAGCTGGAACCTCCGTGCCCCTCCTCAACCACCTTCTTGTTGATCAGAATTAAGTCCCAGGTGGCTCCTCCGGTCATGTTCTCATTGTGCTGGGAGCTGGAACTGTCACCAGGCAAGTCAAGAACTCACTGGAGGCTATGTGCAGGCCCAAGGATACACCGAGCTGCTGTCTGGAGGTCTGGTTTCCCCATCACCGCCACCTCTGCCTCTGCATAGGCCTGCGGTCAGCACCAGGAGAGCAGCTCCACTTCCTCCATTACCAGGCCAGAGCCAGAGAGATGGGAACCCCAAGTGTCCAAGTCCTCCCTTTCTGGGATCTTGTGGAAAAGGCCTCTGCTAGCAGAATGGGGAGAGGCAGGTCTGGTTTGGATCCTGGCTCACCACTTGCTTACCTGGTCACCATGGGCAAATCTCTGAGCCTCAGTTTCTTCACCCACAAAAAGAAGCTAATCCCACCAAACTCACCAGGTCGCAGGATAAAGTGAGATAATGCTCATAGGGCACACGACTTAACGCTAACAGCTCATTATTCCAGGGCAGGTGCTTCGGAGACCACTTGGTGAGATGAGCAATGGGCAGGCCTTCCCCATCATCCTGGTTTGCTCGGACTGAATCTCCCAGCATGTGGGATTTTCAATGCTAAAACTGGAAAAGTTCCTGGCAACCTGGGACAAGTTGGTCACTCTACCTTGAGGATCTGCCTGGAGGACGAGGCTACTCAAAGGGACCTGGCTCCATCTGGACCTAAGCTGAGGAGCGAGTGGGATGAGAAGGGAAGACCAAGAAGGTGTGAAGCAAAGAAGGTTCTTCAGGCGGAGATGTGTGTCCAGGTAGGGCTCCTCCCCTTAGCTTCCCCACCGGGCACTTTCCTGGTGTCAGGGCTTCCCCGCTCCTGGAGGGGAACAGAGGCATCTGTCGCCTGTAGCTCCCCACTCAGAACTCAGTTGTGGGTAGGAGGCGAGAATTAGCTTCCAGGGGGGCTGCCCCACTGTGTCCCGGCTTCTGAATACATGGTGTTGGGTGGTCTCCCTCTGAGACAGCGGTTCTCAACAGGGGGTTGTTTGGCCTCCCTCCCTGGGGTGGGGGACATCTGGCAATGCCTGGAGACATTTTTGGTTGTCCCAACTTGGGGGGAGGGTGCTTTGGGGGATCCAGTGGGCAGAGGCTGTGGATGTTGCTAAACAACCTACAATGCACAGAACAGCTCCCACAGCAAAGACTTATCTGGCACGAATGTCAAGAGTGCAGAGGCTGAGGACCCCTGCTCTGGGGGAGTCAGAAGAAGCTAATTCTGGATGGGGACCTGGGAACCAGGGGTTCAAGGAGCCCCCACCCATCCCACCCCAGATGTGTCTCCAAACTGAGCTGTCTGTGCCCCACCCCACCCCCCAGGCAGGAAACTGGATACTCCCACCTCTACCAAGTCAAAACCGGGAGCCGCAAACGCCAAGGGCAGGCCCAGCAAAGCGGTGTGTGGGTGGGGAAGGGACAGGCACTTCTGGCATGAGGCTGGCAAGGAGAGAGCTTTATGGCTTGTTCTGTTCCGAGTTTTAATTAAGCATCTCAAATAAGGATTTAATTGGGCTGTAACAAGCCAGGCTATTGTATGCGAGAGAAACACCTGGGGATTATTAGAAAACATTTTTAAGGCAGTGAAGCTGCAGCAAACACTTGCAGTTGTTAAATCAGGAACTGTAATTCCGGAGCTCAGTGCCACACACAGGGAGGGGCAGGCTGTAACCACACCGGGAGCCGTGAAGGAACCCCGGGCAGAGGGACTCAGTCCAAAGCCCTTGCCAGCTCCTGCCTCTCAGGCTGCTTCTGGGGAAAATAAAGAGTGGCCAGGCCCAGCCTCGGAGGGGCCATGAGGGTCAGGCCCAGCGTGGGTCCTAAGAAAGATCAGGAATGACCAGACCTAACCTGGGTGGGGTCAAGGTGGACAAGCCTGAGTCCTGGAAAGGACAAGACCAAATCCAGGCTAGAAGGGGCCAGGGGTGGCCACGCCCAGCCTGGGAGGAGCTCGGGGTGACTGGCCCCTTTTTATTGGCCATCTCTCCCCCCCGCTAGAATTGAAGCTCTATGAATTCAGGAACCAGGATCTGTTTTGCTCCCTGTGTAAATTCAGAGCATAGAATGCCTGGCACACAGTAGACACAGCTGAATGAATGAGTGGGAGGGGGCAGTGGGGTCTGGGCCCATCTTATAAGGGCCAAAGCTGGCCGTGCCTCTCCCTCAAGCCCAAGCTTCCGATGAGAGGGCACCAGTAAAACAAGCAGTCAGTAACCTGATCTAGATTTGGGGATGGGAGGCCCGGGCCAAAGTGTTGCCTCCTGCTGGGAAAGTGGCCTGAAACTCTTTTCTTCCAAGTTCAAACAGGAACCCTTCCCTGACCATGCCCTACTGCTGGTCTCCCTGGCACCCCATCTCACTTTTGTTAGGGCCTGACCACAGGGCCTTGTAACTTAACACAGACTCCCCAGTAAGACTGTGGCCTCCCCAGGAACCAGCCGCATGTCTAGGGTACTCTGCATCTCCAGCATCGGCCAGGGCCTACACGCAGAAGACACTTAGTAAGTATCCGTTAGGGTTATTCACGGATGAACTGATGACTGACGGGCAAGTACCAGGAGCATCTTCTTCATCTCGGCATTTACTGGACTCCCCACCATACGCCAAGTGTTGTCCTCAGCACTTCACTTGCACCATCTCACCCAGCCCTCCTGATGGCTCTGTGATGTGGCATTATCAACTCCATTTTACAGAAGAGGAGCTTGAAGCTCAGAGAAGCCCCCTTTACCCACCTCTGTTACTCCTCCCACAGATCCCTAACATCCTAGTGTTGAAGGGAGCCCTTCTCCCAGCCTGTGAATGGCAGTCAGAATTTCAGTTCAGGCAGTAAGGGAAGCAAGGCAAGTCTTTGGGCCCCCAGAACCACTGAAGGGCCCTTCTCAGTGGCTCAAGCCCAAGGGGCTTCTGAGGCTCCTGCTATGTCCTTGGACATCCACCTGCAGGGCCTACAGTTCCCATCACACCCCCTCTAACCCTGCCCTGCTCAATTCTGCTGAACTTCCTAAGTAAGGGGGGTTATGTATTAGGAGTGGGAATGAAGGAACAGGGATGAGCGTCCCACAGATACCAGACCCGAGAGGGCAGCTCAGGTGACCTGCTGGGACGTGGGAATCAGAGTGGAAGGCTCAGGTGGCCAAGACTGGGGGCTTGAATGCATAAGGGCGGGGGGAGGTGAGTCAGTTACGCACGTTAGGACAACCCAGGAATCAGAGCACAAGGTTCGGGGACAGAGGTGCACGGCCTGGGGAAGCAACCCGGGTGCACCGAGGTGGGAGAGGCAGCTACAGGGGCCGATGGAGGAGCAGATCATCTCTCCAGACCAGGGCTGGATGTTGCTTTCTCAGGAGGAAGGAAACTGCAAGTCAGGCGTAGGTGTGGGGAGCCAGGTGAGCACCAGGGCAGGTAGAGAGCTCGGCGTCAACATCTGACCTTCAGGGTTGCCTGCTGAAAAGGTCCTTTCTGGGAAGCACCCCAAGGCTCTAAGTCTAAATCTATCTCCCCAGTCCCAACCAAAGAGGCTGCAGCAGCTGGAAAGGGGCCTTAAGGAATGGTCACCTAATCCGCTCCACCCAGCCCAGACTTTTCAGCTCTCCCCCCAGCAGCGAGGGCTCATCACAGTGCAGCCAGGTCCTCTGGCTGGGCCTCGGGGCAGCACACTCAGTTCACTCACCACAAAAGACATCTGCAGCGCAGGGACCAATTGCCACCCTTCGAATGTGGGTGACACATCCCAGCTTCAAAGTGCTGTTTCAGGACTTGTTCAAACATCCTCCTCAATGAGGCCCTGGGGACCGGACCATGACTTCACATCACCTCTCCTCCCCTCTGCTATTCCTCACCCCTACTTACTTGTCTCCTAAAAACTTAGTATTATCAAGCACCCTCTACATTTTCCTTTAACTATGACGCTGTGGTTAGTGTCCCAATAGAATGTAGGCTCTCTGAGGGTAAGGACTGTTGCTGTCTTACACTCTGCTCACTCCCCAGCGCCTGTTGGAACAGTGCCTGGCACACAGTAGGCTCTCAAGAAATACTTGTTGAATGAATGACCTTCAGAAATCCATCATCTCATTGGCTCTGTTGGCCCTCTTATCATTAAGGTTGGCAAGACAGGTATTATTTTTATTACTTCACCCATATATATGAGGGAATAATAATTACAGTACTAACAGCCAACTTTATTGAGCACTTCCTATGTGCCAGGTCCTGTGATAAATGTCTCACACCCATAAATCCGATCAATTCAATCTTCACAACAACCCTAGGAGGTAAGTGCTATTAACCCGATTTGACAGATGGGGGAAATGGGGTTCAGAGAAGTAAGGTAACTTGCACAAGGTCACACAGCCACGTGCCAGGCATCACGCCAAGTGATTTATGTGGATCCGGTCATTTAATGCATATATCTGTCTTGCAAGGCAATAACTCTATTTTATGTAAAAGGAAACTGAGGCCCAGAGAGACGCAATGACTTGACAAAGGTCACCCAGGCAGCAAGGTGCAGAGTCCAGATGCTACCCCACATCTGTATGAGTCCAAACTCAGCCTCCTTCCCGCTATGGCCACCTGGGCAGGGAGCTTCCCACCAGAAGTGAGCATTCAAAGGGACCTGAAATCAGAGGGGAAGAGAAGGTGAGTCTTGAAAACAGTGGCCTAGGTCCCAATTCCTTTCTTGGGTCAAAATGCCTGTAGGGAGTCTTCCATCTCTGAAATCCACATGTAACAAACACCCACTGGTAATACATACCAAAGCATTGCACTGGGCTCAGCGGTACCTGGCTGCAGAGGTCAGGGAGTAAAATGCATAAGGAGCATCCTACTTCAATTTCTGTCAATAACTATCCAAGGATATTCCTGGGCTCACCAACCAGTAATTTTCATTCATACTTTACAGAATTGAAATGCCTTTGGGTGCTGTGAATGGATGTCCCACGTCCCCCACCCGTGCTGCCCATCGTACTCAGAAGGATGAGCTCCCATGAGCCAATGGCTTCATTTTATTGTCACAGACCAGGAGTGGCTGAGATAGACAAGTGGTCCTTCCTCTGCCTATTGTCAGAAAGAACTGTCTGAGATCAATTGTTCTAAAGCAAAAATCAATTGTGTTTGGCAGTTGTCCTCTTAAATTTAACGAGTTTATATTCAATAAGTCTATACAGCAGGGAAGGGAGCTTAACTTAGTTACTTGGGGGATGTTCTGCACCTGACTCCCCAGGCAGGAAGCCGCAAGCTCTACCCCGGCCCTCCTCGGGAACACTGGAGAATTTCTCTCCGCTCTTGGAGGGCCCTGTGTGCTGGTCGATAAGAAAACCTTCCAGACCAGAATCATCACACCAGGAATAGAACTGTCCATCTGTTCCTTCGTAGGAACAGTCACAGGACTGGTTTTGAAGAAAAAACCCAGGGCCCTTCTCCATGTTGAAGTGAGAAGAAAATTTTCAATAGGGTCTTCAATTCCCTCAAAAGAAGGCTTTGAGGGAATTTGCATTTCCCTGGGGACAGAACCCTAGACAAAGAGTTGAATGCTAGTAGTTTATTTGGAAGTGATCTAAGGATACGTGGGAGGGGGGAGGAAAGGGAGCCAGGGAAAGGAAGGCAGATGATAAATGGGTGCATCGCCAAGCAAATTGCCACTGTAGGCAGGTGGAGCTCAATCTGGCCACTGCCTGCTGCTGGGGACCTCTGGGAGGTAGCGTGGAACCTGCCGCAGTTATCCCAACTGACGGGAGAGGAAGCTGGGATCCTGGTGGATCCATCCTCGTCCTCGCCTCTGTAGGAGGAGCTGCAGGTATTCTCAGCGAGCAGCCTGGGCTTGCAGAGGAATCTAAAGGGATATACGCTCAGCTAAGGAGTGCTCAAGACAGCCCACGGGGGAGAAGAGGAAATTATTAACTCCCACCTGCGTTGATTTGCATCTCATCCTTTTTAATTACCTATTTTCATGTCTGATTTATTACGTACATAGCACACTGACCTGGGTGTGCTTGTAGACAGTCTGTAGAGGATAAATCACATTTATTGGGATGCATGCTAAATTTTGTTACTAATGGGCGATCATTGTCAATCAAAGAAGCCTGGCGATCACTGCTCGAACTTAAGTGGGAGCTGACTCCATCCAACTCAACACCTGGAGGTCAGGTCTTGCCAGAGATGGTCGCCTCAACTGTCAGTCGCCCAACACTAACCCAAAGTCTGATGGAGAAAAATGGCATTTTGGAGAACAGGCGGAAGAGCAGGCTGGCCACTGATGTCTCCAGTTATTCTCCCATTTATCCTTGATCAAGCTGTGCACTCGGACCTCACACCTAGGCTCCTGGCTCGGTTTTGTCGTTATGTGTTCTGTTATTACGCCTTCAGCTGACAGAAAAAACAGACAGGATACCAGACACATCTTAGGAAATCTGCTACTGCCATTTGTTAGAAGGATGCTGTCTTTCTCAGCATCTTCCTCATAAAGCCCCAGATGAAAAAATGATTTTCAAATGACAGGTTAATAAAAGCTTAATTTTTGTCCCGGAGATACTAGGGTGATTTTTTTTTTCACAAAGGTAAAAGTATATAACTAGTAGTATTTCTCTTTTCCCTTTGGCCACCAGGGAGTGCAGGCCAATTATAGCAACTGTAATGGACGTCATGACTTAAACATAGCATTCTCTTTTTCCTCCTAGGAAACATTATATTTCTAATTTATATCTTTTCTTCATCCTGAATTCTTTGAACGATAAGTTAACTATCTTATTATATAATTCTTGTAAACAACTTCAAATTACTTTCACGGAATGAGATGAAGTAGTTACTAATCTATCAATTAAAAATTAAGCCCTGCCAATGACGGTCCAAACGGCACTTCTGGACACGAAGAAGAAACATCAAAGATGCCCTCCTGAGTCAGTGCCATGATATTTCAGCCACTGAGTCTGCCTTGGACTTGAGAAAGAGGAAGGTCCTTTGCTCCACCTCCACGATGTCAGCCTCAAAAGGTGAAGGCGCTTGAGATTCAGGGTCTGGAGTGGGGCAGGGTCTGGGGTCTGGGGTCCGGCCAAGGGGCTCCGAGCCTCCACACCTCTCTGACCCTCGCCCAAGTGGAATCACCGCTCCTTTTGTTTTCATTTGTCCCCTGAATCCACTCCTGGCCTTTCTGAGCAACTGACTATAAACCCACATCTCTCTCCAAACTCCTCTGAGCCACTTCTTGGAACTTATCCTAAAACTTGTCCTTTCCGGTCCCAGGCCAGACCCCTTCAGTGGGTACTAGAGAGCCAGGCTGCCTCTGTCTGTACAAATTCTGAATCCAGCCCCAACAGCTGCCACCCTTCTGGACTGACAAGGCCATCTCTAGGCATTCTTTCCACCCCGCCCCCTCGCCCCACTGGCTCCCTAGGTGGGCAGAGGAGGGGAGAGGAGGCAGGGATTGGGAGTGGCTCCTGCTGCCTGTCAGGAAGCCCAAAGCCAACCTGAGGGAGGGCTGAAGGGAGGAAGATGGAATTCATGAAGCAGCACTTGGCCAGCCTCTGGCTTCAGCACCCCTCAGACACACGCAGGCCGCAGGCACGCACACAACACACAGACACATGCACACACACATGCACACATCCAACACACATACACATATACACACACATGTACACACACACACACACACACACCAGAAAACACCAAGGAAGCATGACCAGTGGAAGCTGCTCTCCAAAAACACCACACATCAGAGGGAGAAGGAGAATGGGACAGGGCACAAAGTCAAACCTCCTGGGTCTAATCCCGCGCTCCACAGCTCACCCTCCAAGGGGGCCTGGACAAGCCTGGCACCTTCTCTGAGCCTCGATTTCCTTATCTATAAAGCAGAGATAAGGATCCCAGCCTATCTCACAGAGGGTGGATCAAATTGAAAACGCTGCCCAAAAGGGCTTTGAAAAGGATAAGGAATCACACAGAGAAGTAGCGGATTGCTCCTGCAATCGTTCCCTCTGAGAGCTAAGTGGCCCCGGAAGAACCAGGGAGAAAGTGAGCTTCAAGATCTGGGGCAGGGTGGGGCCTGGAGTCCCCACCTCCCTGCCCTTTGCCCAGATAGAATCACCACTCCCTTTGTTCTCATTTGTCCTCCTGAATCAACAGGCTTGAGTCTTCAGGGAAGGGGTCTCCAGGGGTCATCAGGAGGTCATCTGGTCCCTCCCCAGGCTCCATGCCTGGTGTCCCTTTGTTGTCACTTAACTGTGTGTGTGCGTCCGTATGTGAATATCTCTGTGTATGCATACGCATGCGCGTGTGTGTCTGTGTGTGTGTGCACGTGTGTCCTCTAAAGCTTTCCAATGGGAGAGATTTCACGTGTGACTTAGCGTGGTGACCACAACGGGGACAGTCACTATCTGTAGTGGCTGAAGCCCCCGTTTACAAAACACCTACTGTGTGTAACCAGAGCAGCCTCATCTCCCTTCCCCCGAGACCCCTGGATTCCTCCCATAGGTGCAGGCCCTTCAGATCCCTGGGGCCCACCCCAGTTGAGACAGAAAGGACTTAACCAGTCAGCCCCGTGCCAAGGAGAGTGTCCCACCATCAAGAGCCCCCTTGGCCAGCCTGGAGCCTCGACCTTGTTCCCTGGGTACAGCAAGGGATCCTGCTTGTTTTCCGGGCTTGAGTGCTAGTCTCAGGCACTGCTTAACAGCCTCTTCCCTCTAAGGACAGTTAATCCAACGACAGAACCCCCAGTGCTGGCCCACTTTTGTCTGCTGCCTTGGACCTCCGAAGCTTACCTGCCTCTGGAATTCCCCCTCTGGGCTCTGTCACTTTCTGGCCATTCCACTGCCCCATCTTGTACCTCACTGGCGGTCCTGTTGGCCTGGGTCCCTACCTGACCTTGGCTGCCAGCTCCTCTGGACATCACGCTCTGCCCTGAAAGGACCAGGTCCCATTCCCTACCTGTGGCTGCATCTCTGTCCCCAGCCTCCACCCCCAGGAGGGGTGGTTCTGCCCTCCCGGACAGTCTGAGTCCCATCCTAGCGGACCAATCTGCCCTCCCACATCCACTAAAAGCCACAGAGGGACTCTCCAAGGTACAAGCAGACCTCATTTAATTGTGCTTCGACTTATTGTGCTCCGCACACACTGCATTTTTTTACAAATTGAAGGTTTGTGGCAACCCTGTGTCGAGCAAGTCTATCGGCATCATTTTCCAACAGCATCTGCTTACGTTGTGTAAGGTGCATACGTAGTTTTTTCAGACATCATGCGATCGCACACTTAACAGACTACAGTATAGTGTAAACATGACTTTCACATGTACCGGGAAACCAAAAAATCTCTGTTTATTGTGATACTGGCTGTGTTGCAGTGGTCTGACACCCAGCCCACAGTATCCCCGAGGTCTGCCTGTATTGGGATGCTAGGGGTTAGAGGCACGCTCCCCTGTCCTGGTGCACCTCAGGTGCACAGCCAAGCGTAAGAGCAGGTGCGGCCTCTGGAAAGCCAGATGACAAGGCAGGCACTGGGTATCTGACAACAAAGGTGCCATGTTAATGAGAGGGATCACTGGGGCTGGGCCACCGGGGAGGTGGCAGAGGAAGCAGGACCTGATCTGGGCCTTAAGGGGTAGAACACAGTTGGCCAAAGAGGGTGGGAGGGCTGGCCAGGCAGCAAATGGCTGTCAGAGCAAAAACCTGAGGGTGGGAAGCTGTAAATCACTGCATCGTTCATTCATTGGTTTAGTCATTGACTGATTCATTCATTCATTCAGCAAATATTCACTGAGCACCTACAATGTTCTAGACACTCTCCACGGCACTGGGCATATTGTGGTAAATAAAGAGACAAAGGACCCATCCCCACGGAGCTCTCTCAAGGGGGTTACGGCTGCAGATGAGGATGAAAAGGTAGGTGGAGGCCAGATCATGGAAGGCCTTGAATGCCAGGCTGAGGAGGTTGGGCTTTATCTTGCAGGCACTGGGGAGCCCTTGAGGGTTTCTGAGTGAGGGTAATGTGACATGCAAAGACATAGGAAAGGCTGAGAATCACTGACGGTCAAGACGGACGTAAAGTGCTTAGCCCAGGGCCTGACGCACAGCAGGAACATAGCGTGGAGCTGTTCTCGTGTCCTCCCTGTGCAGCTTCCCCACAAGATGTGTACGCTTGTCCCCAGCCAGACCCTATGGCTCCCAAATGCCAGCACACACTCAGCCGTTTGTTCACTTGGTCCTCTCTGCCTGGGATACCCTTGCCAACATCCACACGGTCACGAAAGGTGGGAGCGGATGCAACAGAGGAGGGCGTGGATGTCAGTCAGTGGGGAGCGAGATAGGGAAACAGGAGGCCTGAGGCTGGTGGGAGGAGCCTCCTCTCATGGACCGCTGTCTGCTTCCTCGGGGCCTGTGGCCGTCTAGCCTGCGTCTAAACACAGAGCTGTCAGAGCCACGTATGAATCCAGAACTTGCCGGGCAAACTCCAGCTGCGTTCACTGGAGCAGGGCTTCTCCCGCTGGCCTCCGGGCCTCAGCCCGCTCAGGCTCTCAGCAACCTTAATAATGCAGTGGGGGAGGAACTCAAAGGCCTGGCAAGGCCTAAATATAGCCAGCCAGGCCGCGTGCAGAAACGCTCCCGTGAATTTACTTAAGAGCAGAGGTTGGCATGTTCCACTGGGGACTCTGCACTTTGTTTCCAGATCAAGCCAGCCAGCCTGAGTCTGATGGTCCCTCGGAGCTTTCTTTAAACACAGAGAAAACATTCAATGATTTTCTGCAAAAGCCTCGGCATGAGAGGAGACAGCTAATGGGAGGTTGGAGTCAAAGGCTTTTCCTGGTCAATGCTCTGCAGGACTCAGGTGAACTTATTTGCTAAGAATCTAAATCCCTCCGGACCAAGGGCAGGCTCCATGCCAACCAGGCATGTGTGTCCTATCAGAGCTCTGTTCCCTGTCACTGGCGGGACTGTAGGGTGAGGGAGGCAGGGCAGTGAAGACCAGGCCTGAGATGAACCGTCCGCGGCCGCAGAACACACGCCAGAAGGGCAGTGGCTTTGCTGTGCTGAGCGCCTTAGGAGGTGGGGACAAGCCTGTCTCCATTTCACAGGAGAGAACACTGAGGCCTGGGAGGGCCTAAGGAACTTGCCCAAGGTCATGCAGCGAGCCAGGTGCAGCCAGGAGCTGAACTCAGGGCTACCTGTCCCCAGAGCACTTCTTAGGACCAAGACTCTGTTCTACGGCCCCGAACCACCAGCACTTTGGCCCTGCAAGCCCGTCTCTTCGCTGAGATGCCCCCCCCGCCTCAGCCCAACAGCGTGCCCACTCCCCACCCCAGCCTGCCAGCTGCCCGGAGTTCTGTCTTTCAGAGCATCCTGTCCATTACAGAGCCTCCTCCTTGCTGAGCCTCACACATGGAGGCTGAACTCAGAGTCACCTCGACTCAGCAAACAAGCACGGGAGGCCCCACCATGCACATGGCTCCGAGATGCTATGTGCAGGCACCGTGTGAACGCTCTTTCATGTGAGATACGGTGTGTTAGTTTTGTGTTTTTTTTTGTTTTTTTTTTTTTCCCAGTAACCGGGCCTCTCACTGTTGTGGCCTCTCCCGTTGCGGAGCACAGGCTCCGGACGCGCAGGCTCAGCGGCCATGCCTCACGGGCCCAGCCGCTCCTCGGCATGTGGGATCTTCCCGGACCAGGGCACCAACCCGTGTCCCCTGCATCGGCAGGCGGACTCTCAACCACTGCGCCACCAGGGAAGCTATTTAGGTCTCCCAACGAGGGAGGTACTATCATCACACCCATTTTGCAGATGAGGAAACTGAGGCCTAGAATAGGCAACTTACCCAAGATCACGCAACCAGTAAATGACAGAGCTGAGAGTCAAACCAGACAGCCTGACACCAGACTCTGTGTCTCTAACCACGGAGCTCAGGTGCCAGGGAGAGGCTGAGCAGGGAAGAGTTGTTCTTACCCTGAGGACCTTGGAAAACCTCCTGGAGGAGGTGGGAGCTGACCTTGATGGATGTTGGCAAGGGTATCCCAGGCAGAGAGGACCAAGTGAACAAACGGCTGAGTGTGTGCTGGCATTTGGGAGCCATCGGGTCTGGCTGGGGACAAGCGTACACATCTTGTGTGGAAGCTGCACAGGGAGGACACGAGAACAGCTCCACGCTACGTTCCTACTGTGCGTCAGGCCCTGGGCTAAGCACTTTCCAGGCATTTTCTAAACACTGTCAACCACACGTGGTTGGTCCAATGATTACTTCTTCACTTCACAGTTGAAGAATGGCAGTCCTGCAAAGAGGTGAAGTGACTTGTCCAAGGAGACCCAGGTAGGGGGCTGAGCATGGTAGGAGCCAGGCGAGGCTTCTGAGGAAGGCAGTGATGGGACACAGCCCTCGTCCAGCCTTCACTGTGTGGCAAACCAAGCAGGAAGCCAAAGGAAGGTGGGAGTGGACCTGTGACAGGAGGACCCTGGGACCTGGGAGCCACCCAGCCCGCACCGGGGGCTCAGCTGCTCTTTAGACCCCTGGGTCCCTGGTGGGCCAGGAGCCCCAGAAGTGGGAGCCATCACCATAAAGGTTAATGTGCCCAGTGCAAGCTTGCCCGAGACTAACACACCGTATCTCACCTCCACTTCTCATTCCATCCTCTGACCACTATGCACCTCTCCTCCCTGCACCCAGAGCACCCTGGGTGGGGAGGGTTTTGCCTTCTACTATCAAGGGGACTTCCAGAGTCTCATGGGGATAACAGAGGACACAGTAGAGAAAAAGAGCAGCCTTGGGGGTCAGAAAGCTCTAAGGGCAACTCCTGGTTCCACCCTTGGGGAGCTGCGGGGTCCTGGGCAGTTTTCTTCATCTGTCTGAGCCTCAGTGTCCTCATCTGTACAATGGGGGTGAGAAGCCCTACTCCATGGGGTCTGTGTGGGGACTGAAATGGCTGCAAGGGCACCCAGGATGGTGCCAGAGTACAAGGCAGATGATGATTAAAGAAACACCATGTGGGGCTTCCCTGGTGGCGCAGTGGTTGAGAGCCCGCCTGCCGATGCAGGGGACACAGGTTCGTGCCCTGGTCTGGGAAGATCCCACATGCCAAGGAGCGGCTGGGCCCGTGAGCCATGGCCGCTGAGCCTGCGCGTCCGGAGCCTGTGCTCCACAACAGTGAGAGGCCCACATACCGCAAAAAAAAAAAAAAAAAAAAAAGAAATAGGGTTGGAGTTCTGATTCTATCCAGACTGTTTCTGCTTCCTGCCCTGCGGTGAGTCATGTATCAGTTCCTTTGTTTTAAAGGCAGAGATAGCAGTATGAGGATTTTCAACTGTGTGAGGGCCCATGCCCTTAACCCTCACATTATTCAAGGGTCAACCGTAATTAGTTAATGCATGTAAAATGCTTGACATAATGGTAAGCTTGGCATATTTGTCAAACATAAAATGCTTCACATAATTTTTAACAGACCTTATTTTTTACAGAAGTTTTGGGTTCACAGAAAAAATGAGCAGTAAGTATAGAGATTCCCACATATGCCCTACCTCTACACACACACAGCCTCCCCCATTATCAACATTCCCTAGCGTGGCACGTTTGCTAAAATCAATGAATCTACACTGACACATCATTATCACCCAGAGCCTAGAGTTTACACTAGGGTTCACTCTTGGTGTTGTACATTCTATGGGTTTTGACAAATGGACAATGACATGTTTCCGCCATTGTGGTATCATACAGAAGAGCTTCACCGCCCTAAAGATCCCCCGTACCCCACCTATTCATCCCCCCCTCGCCCCAGCTATTTTATTTTCATTTGATTAAGGAAAAAAATGTCCACATACTTCGTTTCATATTGCCTGAGTGGCAATGGACTGAGGATAATGGTGTAATGGGGGAATTGAGAATTTTAACTCAATGATCTCAAGAAAGAGGGGGAACTGAGGGAACTGAGGCCAGGGTAGGCTCAGTGACTCCCAGAGGGAGGGAGGTCCCCTCACCCTCCCATCCCAGATTCTCATGGAGCCTGGCTCTGTCAGCCTCTCCAGGCACAAGCCCCGGGGGGGCTCACAGAGCTAAGTCTGCATACAAATCATCTTGGAGGACTTCTTTTTCATTTTTTCCTTTTCATTTAAAAAAAGAATCCATTGAACTGGGGCTGAAATGGCAGTATGTGTCTATGACTGGAGGGGTGTGTGTGCGCGTGTACGTGTGTGTGTGTGTGTGTGTGTGTGGTCCATTTGTGCATAGCCCATGTTACCAGAGTTCGGGGAAGTGTCAGGTTCTTGGAGAAGGAGATTTTAATTAGGTTAGAGTTGCCTCCAAAAAATACTAAAATTAAGTATGAATCCATAATGCATGGCTTCATAGCTAATGGTATGCAAATGGAGCTGGGCCAGGCCAGGCTGAATCAGGAACTTGGGTGATCGCAATAATTGGGAAAAATATTCCCTGGCCTGCAGCCACAGTCCTGAAGATGCTGATGGGAGGGGGCAGGGGCCAGGGCATGGGGGGAGGCAGAGCTTGGATAATGTCTCAATAATAGAGAAGAGGAGGCAAATGCTGGGACTGCTGAGCAGGGCAGGCAGCTTGCTGAGAGCAGCGCACGTGCTTGCTGAGAGCTCACCTACACCTGGGAGGAGACGAGAAGCCGCGTGAGAGGCCAGCTCTGCTGCATACCAGCTGCTTTGCAGGTGGTTGGGTTTCCCTGCAGCTGGGCCTTTGCAAAGCGGGTGGGTGTAGTGCAGGGGAGAAGACCCCTCTGCATATCCATGGATGTGAGTTTGGGCCTTGCCTCTCTCACCAGCCAGCTGTGTGACCTGGACGAGGCACCCAAAGAGAGCTGGACCTCTCTTTGCTCAACTTCAAATTAGGAAAGACGAACTCTACCCTTTCCATCTCCCAGAGCCGTCTGAGGGTCAGAACAAGCTGTACATACATTTAGAGCTCTACATATGGATATTTACTCTTTTTATTTTAGTGCTTATTCTTTTTTTTTTTGCGGTACGCGGGCCTCTCACTGTTGTGGCCTCTCCCTTTGCGAAGCACAGGCTCCGGACGCACAGGCTCAGTGGCCATGGCTCACGGTCCCAGCCGCTCCGCGGCATGTGGGGTCTTCCCGGACCAGGTCACAAATCCGCGTCCCCTAGCATCGGCAGGCGGACTCTCTACCACTGCGCCACCAGGGAAGCCCTAGTGCTTATTCTTGAGAAGGATAAATAAGAGGTAACATCTACGGATGTAGAAACATCTGAGTGCTTTCGGAGCACCAGGTATCTGATCTCACTCGACCCTTTCTACAGGCTGGGGAAACTGATGCACAGAAAGTATGACTGATGGGAAGTGGTGGATGCAGGATTCAAACCCAGTGAGCCTGAGAGCTCTTAAAGACACTCCTGGAATGAAGGGGGCAATATTCATAATCCCCCAGGACGGCACAACAACCTGAGGACACGTGGTTACTGGCTGTGATGGATGCAGGAAGCCCCCAGGAGTCACTGACCCAACTGTCCGTGTGCTCTCAGGCAGGTCACTGCACCTTTCTGGGCATCAGCTTTCCCATCTGCATCATGTTCATTCTGCTGGTCCAGGCATCTTCTAGGTGCTTTCCAACTCCAGAGCGCTATGATTGCATCAGGCGGTCCAGCACTATAGAAAGACGTCTGAGGCTGGAGTCAGACCAGCTCTGTTTAACTGTCTGTTCTGAAATCCTGAGTGATCTGCTTGACTCCGCTTTCTCACCTGTAACATGGGGAGGCAGGCAGTTCTTGCCTCGCCGCACTGCTGTGAAGATAGTACACTGAGCAGTATGTATCAGACACTGTTCTGAACACTTTGCACATATTAGCTCATTTAATCCTCACCAGCTAAAAGCAGCCAACACTTATGTGGTGCTCGTATGTGCAAGGCACGTGGGGCTTAGCCACAGTAACCCCAACTATTCTACAACCCTGTGAGGCAAACACTGCTTCATCCCCATTTTACAGATGGAGAAACTGAAGCACAAAGAAGTTCAAAACTTGCATCCAAGGTCAAGAACCAGGACGTGACCCCAGGCAGCGAGGTCCCAGTGTCTGGGCTCATAACCAACGTGGCTCCCCTGTTCCCTCCAAGGCCCGTGTCCTAGCCCAGCACCGGCCTTTTCTAAGCATGCCAGGCAGGCTATTGTTATGTCTAAGGGGGTGAAAAGTTAACTTCAAACACCTGCCTTTTGGTAAGGATTCAATAAGATTACACACGGAAAGCTCCCAGCACAGAGCAGGGTCTCAAAAAATGTCACGTGAATAAACAAAGGAGGGAAGTTAAGGGAAGACCGTGGGCCTGTTGTGGCTCCCGGTCCTTCCCAGCAGGGAGGCTGGTGCCGTGACTAGCTGTCACGCCCCCAGAAGGGCAGCTAATGATGAGGGGATGCCAGCAGCGGTGGCAGCTGTGGGCCCACAGTGCCCGTGACGGTAAAATTCTTCTATGAGGCAGGGGTAGATGGGTCAACCCCCACCATGGAGCCCCCACGCCCTGGGCCAGAAGAATCCCGGCCAGTGAGCCCAGAAATCTCCAGACCCTGTCCAGGCAGTGCTGGCCAGGGCGATGTCCCCTGGGAGTGGCATAAAGGAGACAAAAGTGGGACGGGCACCGGCACCAAGGTTTTTGAGATGTGAAAAATGTAAAGTCCTTCCTTTGTGTGGGAATGAGTGCCAGGGGGCATTGCCTGTTGAGTTTTCATCAAAGTAATTTACTGATCAATACAGCTAACGTGGCTAGTTCAGTGATTTTGTGAAAAATAACCATGTGTTGGATGCGAAGAGCCCTGTGCTGGATTGCGGCGAGCAGGGCCGGGCAGGGCCGCCTGTGTTTTATGGCCTCTGGGAACTGGCCCTGGCAGTCACATCTCTGCGGCTTTATCTTCATGACACCGAAACACTAGGATGGAGAGGAAGAAGATGGACCAATCTTCCAGATGTTTTGTCTACCTGGCAGCAAATATCAAGATGTTTCTGGGCAAGGTCACAACAACGAGCCTGAAACCTTCGTGGCTCGGAAGAAGGTGATGGGTTAAGAAACACCAGCCCAGGCTCAGGTCAAAGGCCAGAAGGAAACGGCGCTGTGTATTTACTAAGCACCTACTGTTTGCCAGGCCACGAGCTAAGTGCTTTAACACTTACCATGTTTCTCTGTATTTTCAGATGAGAAAAAGGAGGCTGGTATTGTGTGCCCAAGCTCACAGAGCGACCGAAGGGTGAAGGAATGATTCCCGTTCAGATCTAACTTCAGGACTTGCCCGATCCAGACCTTACGGGTGTGACTCTGAACGAGTGACTTGGCCTTACTGAACCTAAGTTTCTTCGTGTGCGTATGGGGAAGCCTCAGTTCTGCCCTGCCTGCCGAATGCACAACTGAGAGTGTCAAGCAAGACACAGAGGCGAACGCACTTGGCACACAGAAGGGAATTCTACTACTGCAGTCGGTGGTCTCTCTTCCCAGAATCCTGCAAAGCTCCTAGCCTGGGCCCAGACACTAACACACGTTGAATAATTCATCAATGGCGTGAACCATCAATGGATGGCCTGGTGTCTCATCCTCGAAACGTCTGGGTGATGGGTGTGTACCCTCTCTCCAGATGTGTGGGCCACACCTGGCTACAAACTCTGCCACAGGCTTCATGGACGGAGCCAATCAGAATCCTTGCCGCTTAACTCCCCACCTGCCCCCAGAATGATTAGGCACCTTTAGGCTTCCATGGGTTCACTTACCCGGATACTAGGGATTTTCCAGGAGACAGAAATCTCCTTGGAAGAGAAGCCCCTCCCCTGCAGAGAGCCCTGCTCCCCAGTGATGCAATATGGCTCCTCCACCACTGGTTCAAGCACATGCTTGGGACAGGTTTTGGTGAGGTCCCTTGCTGGGAGGGGACGTCATTCACCAAAAGCAGCTCCAAGGAAGGAAGCAGGGAAGGGAGAAGGAGGCTGAGCTCTGAAGCCTGAAAGGGCCAGAGGAACCAATGGTCTGCGGTAGGCGTGAAATGCGGGATGAGGCTGGTCAGCCCTGGGACGACCCCGAGCAGGGCTTTGGAAACCCACCTCCCCCACCACATCTTACGCCATGCCCCACCCCTTGCTCACCAAGCCTCAGCCACGTGGGCCTGCTCTCTGTTCTCTGACCACCCCACACTCTTCCCCACCTCAAGGTCCTCACACGTGCTGTTCCGTCTGCCTGGAATGCTCCCCCTTCTTCACCTGGTGGACTCTTCCCATTCTCCAAGCCTCAGCCTAAAGGCCACCTCCTCAGAGAGGACTTCCCTGATCCCAAACCAGAGTGGCTTCTCCACCGGCCTCGGGCACAGCCTTTGCTGCAATTCACAACTATGTGTTTGCTTGTTTGCTTACTTGTTTATTGTTTGTCAACCTAAGTAGAGTAGACAAGATCCCATGAAGAAGGGCATCTCGTCTCTTTGGCCATCACCCTAGACCCAGCACCCAGTCCACCTGGCACACAGTAGGTGCTCAACCAGCATTTATTGAAGGAAGAAGAGACATGAGGAGGGAAGGAGGGAGGAGGGGATAGAAGCCAGGCAAGATGAAAAGCAGACCAACAGGGATGCGTGTGTCCACCTACAGAGTTCTTTTTCTGGCAGATTCCCAGACATCTCTTCACATGGGTCCCATTTAGATGATCTGGTTCCTCCAGGAAAACTGCCTCAGGTAACTCACTGAACCCCACCCTGTGCCAGGCTGGTACAACCTTAAGCATTTTACATATGACCCTCACCCGCCAATAGGAGATAGACCACGCCCTGTGGCGTCTTTGCTGAGAAGCCGGAGATGGGCAGGGGGGAAAGACACACTCGTGGGGATCAGAATGAAGTGATCGCTGGTGGGTGTCTGGGACATTTGAACCTGCCATTTGGATGGTGAGGATATTTTGACCCCACCAGGGAGCTTGGTCATCCCAGTACCAGAATCCATTTAGTCTCCCTTTCTTCTCTCTGTCTTTGTTTCCATTTCTCTCTCTCTCTCTCTCTCTCTCTCTCTCTCTCTCTCCTCTGTTTCTCTCTGTCTCCTTGTCTCTGAGTGTCTCCGTCTCAATCACTGGCTTCCTCTTTCTGACTCACTCTTTATCTCTCAATAAGAATTCAGTCAGGACTTCCCTGGTGCCGCAGTGGTTAAGAATCCACCTGCTAATGCAGGGGACACGGGTTCGATCCCTGGTCCGGGAAGAACCCACATGCCGCAGAGCAACAAAGCCCATGCACCACAACTACTGAGCCTGCGCTCTAGAGCCCATGAGCCGCAACTACTGAGCCCACGTGCCACAACTACTGAGCCTGTGTGCTCTAGGGCCCATGTGCTGCAACTACTGAGACCGCCATGCTGCAACTACTGAAGCCCGTGCACCTAGAGCCCATGCTCTGCAACAAGAGAAGCCACCGCAATGAGAAACCCGTGCACCGCAACGAAGAGTAGCCCCCATTCGCCGCAACTAGAGAAAGCCCGTGCGCAGCAACAAAGACCCAGCACAAGCAAAAATGAAAAAAAAAGAAGAATTCAGCCACATTGACTCATTCAGGGATTAAAACAGGGGGTCAAAACGGGGTCTAAACATCCTGTTCCCATCTTAGCATCAAGGAAGCCTGAAGCCCAAGAAACTCCTACCCTCATTCTCTTAGGACTCTGGATTCAGAAATCTGGAAAAAATTACCATTTAAAAAAAAAAAGTATTGAAGTACAGTTGATTTACAATGTTGTGTTAATTTCTTCTGTACAGCAAAGTGATTCAGTTATACATATATATACATACTTTTTCATATTCTTTTCCATTATGGTTTGTCACGGGCTGTTGAATAGAGTTCCTTGTGCTATACAGGAGGACCTTGTTGTTTATCCATCCTACAAATAATAGTTTACATCTGCTAATCCCAAACTCCCACTCCTTCCCTCCCCTACCTCCCCTCCCGCTTGGCAACCACAGGTCTGTTCTCTGTATCTGTGTGGAAAAAGTTACTATTAAACAATAATGCGGGTTTTCTCTAAGTATATAGAGACATCCTAGGGTGAGACAGCTAAGGGCCAGGGCTCGGAGCCTGACCTCCTGGCTGGAATCCAGGCTCTGCCGCCTACTGGCTTCGTGATCTCAGGTGAGTCCTTTCTTCACTCTGAGCCACAATTTCTTCATCTGCAAAATGGGGCATTGGGAGGATTAAAGAATGAATACAGGGCTTCCCTGGTGGCGCAGTGGTTGAGAGTCCGCCTGCCGATGCAGGGGACGCGGGTTCGAGCCCCGGTCCGGGAGGATCCTGTGAGCCATGGCCGCTGAGCCTGCGCGTCTGAAGCCTGTGCTCCACAACGGGAGAGGCCGCAACAGTGAGAGGCCCACGTACCGCAAAAAAAAAAAAGAAAGAATGAATACAGAGAAGGGCTCTCTGGCATAGTGAGTGCCCAATAAATACTGGCTATAGTGTTTTCCTGGCTTTAGTCTACTAGTTCTCTCTTTGTTTGTTTGTTTTTAGTGCGGGCCTGTCCCCTGGTTTGGGGCAATGGGGAAAGGTAGCACTGTCTACCCTGAGTAGGACAGAGAGGAAAAGCCCTATCTTCCTGCAGGTCATGGGCTAAAGCAGAGACCCCAAGGGACAGACAGAGCCTGTAGGCCTCTGAGAGGCCCCCGCCTGCACTATCGTCTTGAAAACCCAGCAAGGGGACCTGAGCCTCACGCTGGCCTGTGGTGGAGCCACCTCAAGCAGGCCCAGGAAGCATGGAGCCTGAGGGGGTGGTACGTTTCATGGTCCTCTTTTGGTTGTAAGCATCAGGAAGTGGAGACACCAGATCCGCTGACCCACAGGCAGGGCTGATGACCCCAGCATGACCTCCTTGGGGCTGGGAAGAAAGAAGGCCATGCAGACAGACCTTCACAGAAGCTGAGCCCCCAACCTGACCTCCAGGTCCGCTGCAATTTCCAGGAAGTCGAGCCTTTCAGTTCCTACAGTGGGCAGGACTGAGCTTGGCCCAGGGAAGTGGCCTCGGGCGCCCTCCCAGGTGGTATCAGGACTAAGTCCCTCCTCATCCCCGCTGCAACATCCAACACCATCAAACAAGGATACTTTCCCTGGAAAGGGACCTGCTTCCAGGCCCAGGAAGGCTGGATGTCTAGATTCTCAGACTAGAAGTGTGTTTGAGTCTCGGGATCCCAGCGTCTGGATTTGGGGGGATAAGCCATATACCCAAAGCACATCGCAGCCGTCAGAAGGCAGAGCCAGCCCCAAGTACCAGGAAAGTAAGCACCCCCATTGAGTCCAGAACTTAATCCACTTGTACAGAAAGCTGGAGGGTCTGCAAAGAAAACATCTCCCAGATGAATCTGAAGCTTCCCATTGCCACCTGGCGCCAGGGGGCCGATGGAATAATGAGATCTCAGGATCTCGGACACTATTCTAACACCCCCTCCAAAAGCCACTCCTGAAAACGTCCACAGGGGACTCTTTGACACCAGACAGCCCACACTATCACTGTAGGTGCCCCCCGCCCAAGGCCTGGCCAGGACGAGGGTGCCCAGCACCCCAGGCCTGCCTGGGCTGGGGTCACATCCTCTCCCCTTCACCCCCATTCTCCCCCAAACCCCACCAGAGCAGGAGTGGCAGCTTCGCAGAGCCTCCAACTTTGCATCCCACCTCAGAGCCTGGAGGGGGATGGGAAACGGCACATGTCTGTGTGGCCTATCATCCAGGCCCAGTTAGTTGCTGGGACTGTGTCGGAGGGACGGGCCTGTGGCCGCTGCGAGTGCTGCAGGGAGCGAACAAGGACAGAGGCTGTTAAGATCCCCCGGCAGAGCTCTGATGCCCACACCGTGTCCTGGCGCCTCAAAGACATCGTACAGCGAAGGAACCATGGCAGACTTCCCTCTTGGCCCGTGTTAACTCTGGGTGATGCTACCCTAGAGATACACAGCACCAGCTCGTGGAGCCAGGGGTCAAAAGAAGCAAGGAAGAAGCAGGAGCGTCCTGACGTGTCACTGTCCACAAGGGGTGGAGGTTTCCCACCCGGTTCCATCCCATCTGTGACTCTGGAATTCAATTAGATTTGTTGGGCACTTATTAATTGCTTACTGTGGGCGTTGCTTGGGGCAGCTGCTGGGAATACACAGGGAATGGAGCTGGAGCCAGGCAGATGGGTGTTCGAATCCCAGTGGCGACACTGTCACTTACTGAAGGGGTGACCTCATCCCATTACGGCTGAGATCCTTTCCCTGGAAAACGGGGAAAAGTACACCCACCTTAGGGCTATGGTGAGGGTTAAAAAGAGATGGGGGGGAAAGAAAAAAGAAAAGAAAAAAGAGAGAATAGGGCTCAATGAACAGCTTTTAGCATATGATAAATAAGAATGACATAAGGTCCTTGTCTATGAGAAGCTCCTGGTCCAGGGGACACAGTGCCCACAGGAGCCAAAAGGAAACATAAAGCGAAACAGGGCTGGTGAGAGAGAAACATTCGAAATAAACGGCCCTCTTTGTCTTCTGTTTACTCCTGATAATAAACACACAGGTACACAAAACATTTTACTTTTTCTTCTCAACTCTACTGCAAGAAAAAGGGCACCACGCACGACAGTCAATGGCCCTGGCACAGGGGAGGCACGCTAAGGAGAGGTGGTGGCTGTGACATGTGGGGAAAAGAACCTGGAAATCCATCAACCTGGATTTTGTATAAAACATCCCCACTTTTTTTTTTTTTTTTTTTTTGCGGTACGCGGGCCTCTCACTGTTGCGGCCTCTCCCGTTGCGGAGCACAGGCTCCGGACGCGCAGGCTCAGCGGCCATGGCTCATGGGCCTAGTCACTCCGCGGCATGTGGGATCTTCCCGGACCGGGGCACGAACCTGCGTCCCCTGCATCGGCAGGCGGACTCTCAACCACTGTGCCACCAGGGAAGCCCAAACATCCCCACTTTTGAATGTGGGCTAACTCACTTAAAAAACTAATGGAACTTGCAATTAAATTGATGGGCAGTGAGGGCAGAGCCTAGAAACAGAGTTCAGAAAGAGAATCCCTTGAATTCCAGGCCACAGAGTTTGTCTTCAAGAGTGTAAACTATCAGAAGGTGTTGTAGTTTTAATAACAAGATTTGAAAAAAGTCTGATGCAAATACAAGAGGTCTACAAGCCTCAACATTGTAAGTTCTGAGGTCATGAGGGAGAAGAGTGGGGAAGCAGGTATTTCGGCACCGATGAAGGGGGCTAGAGCAAGGCTCCGGGGAGGCTTAGGGACGGTTGTAACACACTGCCTGGGTGCATCAGACGAGGCTTTCTGGAAGAGGTGAGACGTACAATAGCACATGAAGTATGAAAGAAAAAGAGAAAGAAGAAACTCAGCAAGAGGCCAAAGAAGGGAGGGCACAGATGGGGAGCACAGAATAGAAGCACGGGAGTCAGAAACAACCCTGCCTGCCTTGAGCTGGTGATGGTTCTGCGGGTGAAGTGGCTTCTGTCTGGCTGGGTGAAGGGAGGGGTCTGCCGGTGGCTGGGGACTGGGCAAGCCAACCACAGTGTGAAGACCTGAAGGATGGGGGTCTTGTCATCCACCCTCGCTGCCCAAAGAGGGGGTACTGAGGGCTGTCCTTGTATTACTCGCAGCTGCCAGGAAAGGGCACCCAGGGGGGCCAGAGAATCCAGGTGCCCTGGCTAGAGGAATGGGGGATGGGCCACGTGCATGAGAAAGGGGAGGGACTGGGCTAAGAAAGCCCTGGGCTAGAGGAATGGGAGCCAGAGAGCCTCACGGACTGACAGAGCTGGGTAGAGCCTTGTCCCAAGCTGGTTTCCCTACCCAGCCCGCTCACCCCATTTTCCGCCCAAATCTGTATAAAGAGATTCAATAAATACTCCTGAGCACCTACTATGAACTGGGCACTCTGACAGGTCTCTATGTCCCTTATTTAAAGTAACATCAGCAATCATGACGACAATGTTGATGATATCGGCCACCATCTACGAATGCTTCCTCTGTGTGCCTCACCCCAGGTTCTGCCTCCTCATCTACAAAGTGAGGATAAAGTCTTTACCTCTTACATCTGCTGCATTAAGTGACCGGATGCCTGGAAGATGCTTAGCGCAGTGTCTGGCACGTTGTAAGCCTTCGAGGGGAGGGATCACTATTATTATTTTCACGAATATAGTAACATTTCATCAGCTCAGAGTGCTGGAAGCAGAGCCCAGCCAGATCTGCGCGGGGCTGCCACTCCCACCCCTGCTGCCATAGTCCTGGGTATCAGTGACCCCTGCACCCGTCCTGCAGGCTGAGGTCTCCCTCCTCCCACCACACCTGCCAAGGAAAAGGAAGGCAGCTCCACCCTCAGTGGGAGAAGGGGTTTCAGCTCAGCCACAGGGAAGCTCCTGGCCCCTTGGAGGCTTCTAAGGGAAAAGCCAAGACCAGACGGAGCCCGTTTCTCGAGTCTCCCTGCCAGGCTGTCAGAGAGACCAAAGACGCACTGAAGGCCTGGCTGGGCAGAGGCTACGAGGGGAGCAGCCACCACCACCACCACCCCCTGAGGAGTGCTCGCTGCCTCCAGGAGACGCAACACGCCTAGGGTTGTCTGGTCAAACCAGGGAACCATGAAATGGGGCTGGAGGCCCAGCTGAGCTCGCAGACAGCGGATGTGGCATCCATCGATGGAGGACTCAAGAAACAGATGCGTGGGCTTCCCTGGTGGCGCAGTGGTGGAGAGTCCGCCTGCCGATGCAGGGGACACGGGTTCGTGCCCCGGTCCGGGAAGATCCCACGTGCCGCGGAGCGGCTAGGCCCGTGGGCCATGGCCGCTGAGCCTGCGCGTCCGGAGCCTGTGCTCCGCAACGGGAGAGGCCACGACAGTGAGAGGCCTGCGTACCGCAAAAAAAAAAAAAAACAAAAAAACAGATGCGTGGCCCCGGGAAGGGTGGCTCATGCCCGTCACGGCCTGGGGCAAAGGGGATGCCCCGGCCTCTGGGGAGAGCCCTGGACCAGGAAACAGGACATTTGTTCTTTAACCAACCCTCCATGCTACATCGTCCTGTCCTTTCCTACCTGGACTATTTAAACAGCTTCCCGATGCCTGTCCACCTGCCCCCAGCTTCCAACCTTACACCTGCAGTCACATCACATGGCCACCAGGATGACTTTTCAAAGCTACAATCTGGTTTTGTTGCTCCCCTTCATAAAGTCCTCAATGGCTCCCCAGTGCCCTGGGGCTAAACTTCAGCCTGCTTGCCTTGGGTTACCCAGCCTTCCATACCCCCACTACTCAGGCCTTACTTGTTTAACATGCCCTCTGTTTGCTCCATTCACATCAGACTTGCTTGAGTTTTTTAAACACTAGTGTCAAACATATGAAATTGCTGATACTTGACCATGTTTACCTCCAAAGCTCATAGAGTTTCAACTTAACACAACTGTCTGTGCCTTGAGCATTTGTACGTGCTGTTCCCTCTGCCTAGAACATACCCCTCACTCCTCCCCATCGCCATCACCTAACCACCGCTTTCTCTTCCCTCAGGTCAAAGCACAAACGTCACTTCCCTGGGGCAGCCCTTCCTGATGTTCCCCTGGCAGCCTGCACTTCCCTCTGCAACACACTTTGAGCTCGTAATGACTCTTCTTTTAAAAAATTTTATTTATTTATTTTTTATATAGCAGGTTCTTATTAGTTATCTATTTTATACACGTTACTGTATATATGTCAATCCCAATCTCCCAGTTCATCCCACCACCACCCCCTCCCCACTTTCCCCCCTTGGTGTCCTTGTTCTCTACATCTGTGTCTACTTCTGCCTTCCAAATTGGTTCATCTGTACCATTTTTCTAGATTCCACATATATGTGTTAATATACAATATTTGTTTTTCTCTTTTGGACTTACTTCACTCTGTATGAGAGTCTCTAGGTCCATCCATGTCTCTACAAATGACCCAATTTTGTTCCTCTTCATGGCTGAGTAATATTCCATTGTATATATGTACCACATCTTCTTTATCCTTTTGTCTGTCGACGGGCATTTAGGTTGCTTCCATGCTATTGTAAATAGTGCTTCAATGAACATTGGGGTGCATGTGTCTTTTTGAATTATGGTTTTCTCTGGGTATATGCCCAGTAGTGGGATTGCTGTGTCATATTATAATTCTATTCTTAGTTTTTTAAGGAACCTCCCTACTGTTTTCCACAGTGGCTGTATCAATTTACATTCCCACCAACAGTGCAAGAGGGTTCCCTTTTCTCCACACCCTCACCAGCATTTGTTGTCTGTAGATTTTCTAATGATGCCCATTCTAACTGGTGTGAGGTGATACCTTCGTAATGACTCTCTGATGTCTGTCTTTCACTACATTGCAAGCTCCATGAGGCCAGGCTCACATATGTCTTGCTCACCCTGCAGTCCTGGCAGCTCACAGAGGGCTGGAATACAGCATGTGCCCAGAAAAGGCTCACTGCACGTGTGAGAACGACCAACTGCATGTGTGAATCAGAGGACAAAACTCTACCTCGACCAGCTGTGTGACTCTGGACCATCCATCTCTCTCAGACATCAGTTTCTACATCTGCAAAAGATGGTCACCATCCCTACGTCAGAGAGACGTGCAAATTAAGTGACATCGGGCATGCCAATGTATTCGGCATTATACTGCTCGTAATTGTTGATGGGCCCTCCCTGGAGCTGGCTGCAGCCACCAGGCTCCTTTCTGACCCAAGGGTACCGCCAAGGGATGAACTGCTGTAAAAGACATGCAGGGAAGGGTCTGACTTTAAGAATATTCTTTGCAACCACCATGCAGAGCTCAGCCTTAATGGAGTTTATGTAACCCAGAGCAGGCACAGTCCTGGTCTTTTAGGGAACTCAGAAAGCCCGAATTGTTATAGCATCTCTAACTGCACAGTTGAGGATACCTAGAATTTCATATATTTCATATGTGTTTTCATATATATTCCTCTGAAAGGAACTCAGAGCCCCTCTGAAACATCCCAGGCCAATCTGTTCTTGAACATCTCCCATAGCAAGAAAACTTCACTATGCCCAAGGTATCTCACTTAATCTTCAAAGATCACTGACTACAAGACAGCTGGTGTTGAACCAAATTCTGCCTTCTTGGACCATAACCCTACTGGCCTCAATTCTCTCCTGGGACCTATAGGATCAGTCTGCCCCCTCTTCTATGCCGCAGTCCTCAAAGATTGAGAGATAACCCCTCCTGACTTCGTCTCCAACCTCTGGTCTTTGAGCATCCTCTCTGGCACTCAGTCTCCACACCTGTATGACGGGAACAGCACATGCTACACCTCACTCCTCTTTGGGTGGGGCTAAGACTGATGAGGAGAAAGAATTAGCATCTTTGCTCAAAGAGTGAGGCTGCAGGAGCCCCACCCCTTCCTTACTACAGGCCTCAGATCCAGATCTGGGATCACATTAGCTCCCGGAAAAAGCTGCCTTCTGCTGGATGACTCGGGCTCAAAGGCTGTCCACTCCCCCCAGCCTCTGGGAGAAATTGATACCTACACGGATAGATCACGCCCATGGATTAGGTAGATAAAGAAATTGATTATTCCATAAATCACTGTCTCCATGAAAAAAAATCCCAATTTTTTAAAAAGGAAAATATTATAAATCTGTCCAAACCCATGTGAGTGAAAGTGCAGCCGTTTCAGCTTAATTGTCTGAGAGCTCCTTTGCTACAGCCCCAGGGAAAAGAAGCCCCTGAAGCTACTAGCTCCCAATTATCTCACTCTGTAGATGTCTCCTCCCAAACCCCATGAATGGCCAATGTCACATCCTGGGTGAGATGGCTTTACACGGCAGCAGGAAGACTCTGAATTGGCCACAAAGAAGAACTTCCTCACCAAGGAGACAGAATCGGACCCTTTGGAAACATGAAAAATTGGATACTAAGCCCTGTTAACCTTTTCCTTCCTACTTACACACGTACCCACGCTATCTAGGAAAGTTAAGTCACTTCTACCAAGAGACCGAGAACTGGCCAAAATGAACCTTGGGTGGGGCTTGAGGATGGGGTTTGACGGCTCAGGGGTGAAAAAACTCGCAGAACAACATAAATGATGAAATGATTTAGGAGCAAGGGCAAGAACAAGGGCAGGACTGAAGGGTGAGAGGGAAGAGATGTGGCTTCCCAGCTGGCTCTACTGTGTGATTTTTACCTTGTCTCTTGTCTTCTCTGAGCCTCAGTACTCCTCCCCAGAACACGGAAGAACAAGGAAGATCTAAGTACAGGGCTCTAGCCTGAACTATATGAACCTAGCTGTTCAAGGAACCATGGCTATCACTTAAGGTCACCTATTTGGACCTACCATGAGGCCATTCAGATGCCACCAGGTCCAGAGATGCTGAGCCATCCCCCCAGACCCCCGCTATCCCCTGCCCTGTGTACTCTGCAGTACACAAGAGCGGGCGATCCAGAAATGTTTGGTGAATCAATGAGTCAGCCCAAAGAGCATGTGAAAAAGACAGGAAATAAACACTAAATTACAAGCAGCATAAAAATAGCCACATTTCCAAAGCAGATTTTTCTGATTCTAAGAATCCAAGCAGGAGCAGCAAAACCCCCATCCCCTCTCACTAAGATGTCTCGATCCAGGGTCCCCGGAGTAGCCTTACTCTTTCCTGCCCAATCCAGATCTTTCTATCTGCAGTATGACTTCAAGGTGTCATCTTGCCTCCTTAAATCCTGGGAGCCCATTTACCTAAGCTTCCCTCCTTGTTCACAGGCCAATGCCAATCCATCAGACTCTATCTTTCTAATGCTCTCAGCCTCCTATGCCCTTGGCTTCGAGTCCAGGTGTTTCAGCCACTCTCCGTACCCCAGCGATGGACAAAACTCCCCCTTTCTCTGAGGTATGCTGAGGTCGCTCATGGCGTGACTTTCCTGGCTGGGAGAGACCTTTGTCAACATGCAGCCCGATCACAAGGCTTCTCAGACACATCCAGGTGGTGGGGCACCTGTTTCTGCCGGGGTTCTTTGGGGATGCCACAAAGCTGTGACACATTTAATTCCCATCACCTGAACGAGGAGTAATTTTATTTACTAGCAGAAAACATGGCTCTATTATAGGTATGCACGGCTCCACGATTCAGGAAATAATAACACACAAAATACTTTTAAGAAATCACATTTAGCGGGATAAAAATACGTAACTTATCCTACTTACCAAATGCAATGTGAAAGATGGTGCTGACACGCTGAGCAAAGATGCTTGGTATCAGGTGTGATATTTGACGGTGGAATGTTCACTCATTTTGTCGTCTGCTACTGCTCCCTAGCAGACAAGCCATACAAGGCACCGAAGGTTTGAGAACAATTATGTGGGAGGGAAAAAAAAGGAGAAAATTCTATCCATTCACTCCATTTTCTTTTACTGTGAGCAACTCGATTTGAACGACCACAAATAATCGTTCTTACTAGCCTACTGTGCACCTGTTCAACACCTCAGTCTGGTTTACGAACGGCAAAGTCCTAGAGGAATAGCATTTGGAAAAAGAATGCCTGTTTAGCAAGACCTTACAATAACCACATAGCCTCTACTGTAAGAATCAGCATGCAGGTGGCGCCCACTCACTTACCCCAGGGCCTGGCTGCTCTCCGTGGTGCTGAACGCAGAGGTTGCGGTGGACCTTAATTTCCCTGCCGCTCCCAGGACTACACAGGGTGTTATCATTATCTACGAGCTTTTATAAACACATAGGAATGTGATTTGTATCTCTCCCTCAATGTGAAATAGAGGTTTTGTAGGTCTGTTTTGCCACACTGAAAAATTTAGTCTCTTAAGACTGCAAATTTAAGGCTTCAAATGTGTGCAGATTTGTGTGTGTGTCATAGGAAAGTGGATGCGATTTTCTTAATAGACTGGGGGTGGGTCAGGGACCCATGTTTTCATCTGATTTTTCCATGGCTCACCAAGGGATGTGGCACAAGTCACTTCCCCTTTTCATTCCTCAGTCTCCCAACCTGTGAGAGAAAAGAGTGGGGCAGGTTCTGTACTCCTGTAGTTCTGACATTCGGAGTGCCTCCACTTGTGTTCTGGTTCTTCCACGGACTCAGAGACTGTCAAACAGGGTGAGTTTGCCTGGCCTCCTCCAGCACAGGAAGCCTTTCTGGATCCAGAGGAAGAGACGAGGCTCAGCTTCTCTTGTAAGAAGCCAGGGATCCAATCTCTCTGCTCAACTCTCCCCCAGCCCTCAGTCCCCATGGACCAGCCATAACTAAACCTGAGAGTTCACCCATATTTTATTTACGGATTCGATGTTACGAGACAAGTAAAATAGACGGCTGTCACCTCTATTAAACTGAGCAGGAAAAATGGTCATGTAGGCCACAGGCTCTTTCTGCTCACAATGTGTCACCTGTTTCCTTGGGGAGAGAAGCAAGAAAGAGGAGGTCCTAGTCTCAGGAGGGGAAGCTCGGTGCTTCCCTGCAAACCTGTCCCACCCTCACTCTCAGCTACACGAATTCTGTAGACAGGTCAGCCCAGTCAGCTGGGAGTTGGGACCATCACTTAAGCCCTCAGTTTCCCCACTGATCCAAAGTAAAGTCACTGTAGTCACTCATCAGGCTTGGGATAAAGAATGGCTGTGGAGCCCCACTTTGGGAAGCTTGTGCCTGAGAAGCAACCCTTCCATTGGTCGTCCCTTACAAGTACACAAACACACACACACACATGCACACGTTCACACTCGCTAAACCCACTGTGGATGGCGTTTATGCTCCCAGGGTTAAATGGCCCAGGCTGACTGTCTATACAGCCTGACTCTCCAGGTTAACTGTCAACACCTCACTTGACACAAACCTGTCATGTAAACCTGTTGTCTACACATCCCGGCAGGATCCAGTGATGTGGCGTAAACAGGAAAAGGAGAAGCCTGACCTGTGGCTGGTGGTAGCACAAGTGGCACAGCTACAGTTCTGCCTGGAAGCTAATTGAGTGACCCGTCTGTTGAGGATGGAACCGCAGAAGTTCTCTTCCATGGTTCAGTTCCCAGAGGGAGCAGCAGAGATGCTGAGGGGCAAATGGGAAGGAGAGAGGGAAGACGTCAGAAAAGACAGGAGGATCATGGTCTTTTCTTTTGCCTCTTCTTGAAGTCGACAGCTTGTGCCTCTCTCGAGAAGAGACTCATCATGATATGAACCAGACAATGGATATAAAGACGAGTTCTAGGCCTGAGAAAGAAAGGCCCACTCCCCTAAACACTCCAGCTGTGCCCAGCAGACCTCACGGGAGAGGTCTTGGCTTAGAAGGTGCTGAACCGATGGAGCAGAACACCACCATGGACAGCATTAGGACACTGACTTCACAGAAGAATCTAACAGCGTCTTTCATGAAATCCTTGTTGACAATATGGAAAAAGTGTTGAGCTGAATGAGAAGGTTAGGAAGGTTAGGTGGACTTATATTCAAATGACTGTATGTATCAAGGCATTCACTGATTTAACAGATAGTTATTAATCACCTACTGTGTGCCACACACGATGCTAGATGCATGGGGAAAGTGGTGAATAAGCCAGCTGTGGTCCACGCTTGTCTCTAAGAGAGCTTCTCTCTAAGGTAACCAAGAATTACAATTCAGTAAGTGCTACGACAAAGGAAGTTCAGGGTGCTGCGGTGACTCACAGAAGGATGTGGGAGTCAAGAAAGGCTTCCTGGAGGAATACATGTTTGCTGAGACCTGAAGGATAACTAGAAGTCAGCCAGAAAGAACAGCAAGAGAAGAGGCCAAGTGTGAGGGAAGGCACAGTGCTTTCTGGGGACTTGGATGTTTGGTACAGAGGAGCAGAGAGTGTGTGTGAGGCAAGGAGGGACAGTGCATGAGTCTAGAGATGCCAAGCACGGCAGGTCATAAAGGGCCTGAAAGCACAAGGAACCCAGTGGGATTTCAAAGCTGGTTAAAGTGTAGGGTAGTGGATCTAAGACCACTGAATAAGCCAACAGACTCTGACATTGGTTATTTCCTGCCTAATGTGTTGATGGCAGGGATGGCTGAAGTGAGGGAAGGCATGCTCGTCCCAGGCTCAGATGGCACGAAGCATGCCAGACGACAGAAAGGAAGCCACAAAACTCCACTGTCCACATCTGCGGTTCCCAACCTCAACCACACTGCAGGCCAATAACCACTTACTTCTCTATCACAGACCCCTGGAGCAGGCCGAGGCGGAAGAAGAGGGTGAAATCCATGCCCACCTCCCAAGGATGGACAGATGGGAACAGGCTTTGGTGGTCCAGAAACAAAGAGCCAGAAAAACTGCCTGAAGGTTCAATGATAGGATTTTCCAGGGATAAATGACAGGTCTTGCCTTCAGCCGCGAAAGATCAACTGCCACAGAGAGGATGAGAGAAATGATAGATGGGCAGCGGTGCCTGCATAAAAGACCTTGTGATCTCATGAGACCACCAGCCCTGTGTAAATCAACAGAGTGAAACGGCTGCAGAAAAGCCTGAAATAATCCGGGGGTGTTAAGTAGACACCAACGCTGAGATGTGAGGAGAGGATGAGTTTACTGTTTTGAATACATAAGCAGGACTGTGGTCAGCTCTGGACACCATGCTGAAAGAATTCGTTATCTTTAGTCCGGAGACATGCCTTTACATTTCTGTAGGGTTGCACTGTGGGACAGGGCGCAAATCCAAACCAGAATCCGGGGGCGGCATGAGCATAAGATTAAGAGCAATGGATAACATTTAGTGAGCGCTTACCATGGCCGTAGTCTAAACACGTTATGTGCATTAACTCATTTAATCCTTATAAAAACCCCGTAAGGCAGGTATTATTATTATTATTATTATTATTAGAGATTAAATAATTTGCCCAAGATCACACAGGTGGGAAATGATGGAGGCAGCCCTCAAACTCAGGCTGCTGGATTCCAGAACCTGTGAGCTTATCCACGAGTTAGATTGCTAAAATGTATTCAGAACTTCCTTGGGGCCAGTCACGTTAATTCTCACAATGATCCCATGAAGTCAAATCTATTACTATCCCCATTTTACAGGTGAGGAAATCTAGGCTTAGAGAAGTTAGGTGACTTACCCAAAGGGACACAGCCTGGAAGGAAGGAATGAGAGCTCAAACTCAAGACAGATGGATTTCAGAACCAATACTCTCAACGTCCAAGTCCTATTGCCTTCCCCAGAACTGCAGGAAAACCAATTTCAGGGGAAATTTTGCAACAAAGATTGGAGTCGGCCCGTACGTTTGCAGTAAAGAACAAAGCACAGTTGAAAAGCGGTGAGTTTCCTGTTACGGGTGGTATTCAAGCAGAGACGAGATATCCACCTATGGGGGGCAGGGGGGGTCCTCCAGTGACTTAGAACAGTGGTACTTACAGTGTAGTCCTCAGATAAGCAGCACCAGCATTCTCTGGGAACCTATTAAAATGCAAATTCTCAGGCCTCACCCAGACCCACTGAATCAGAAGCTCTGGGGGTGTGGGCCCCAGCAGTCTGTATTTTACTGAGCGCTCCAGGTGATTCTGATGCATGTTAATGTGGGAGAAGCAGAGGCCTAGACTGACCCCCGGGGTTCTTTTCAGCGTGGATTCTGTGATTCTTCACCACAGACAGGAAATGTGATGCCTGGAGCCCTGGGAAGGCCTTGGCTCCCTGCTTCTGCTTTTCCGCCCAATTGGGCAGGCTTTTTGGAATAGCATATTTCAGTTCTGCAAAGCAGATGCAGGAAGGCTTTGCAGAAGTCTCTCTCGTTCCTATATTTAAAGAGCTCATCCCTGCAGTGGTTCTGAGAACTCTATAAACCCCCTTCCATCGCAGCCTGTCTGCATCAGTCCCTTTAACAGCACAAGACTTAATTGTCTCCTATGGATTGGAACCCTCTTCACACAAACTGGAATCTTAGCTCCATCTCCCTCCTCTTTTTCCCTCTGCCTTCCTTAACCACCATTCAGCACAGCACCAAAGGATTTGAAGTGGAAGCTGCCACTCCCCCCCAGATATCACTCCATCTCATTATCTCCGATCTGTTAACATCACCATGGGGACTCTCTCCTCCCCCGCTTTTGTGGCCTCATTACCTGGTGTCTCCCAGCAGAGCCAGCAGTGTCTATCCCCTGGGACCCAGCCTCCAGCTGCAGACCCTCTCTGCACTGGCTTGCTCCGGAAGCAAGCTTGGACTCCACATCCAGGAGGACTGATCAGGACTCCCCGGACCAATCCCTCAAGAGCATCCCATAACCAGGGTCTTCCCAGCTCTGCATACATGCAAAACACATTTCAGTTAAAACGCTGCACATGTAGGGAAGGACCAAAACCCCGTGGGCTTCAGGTGTGTGATAAATAACAGGCTAGGAGGAGTCTGGGAGCTTCTGGACATACAGGAGCATCCTCAGAAGAGCACCCCTCTTGCTCCCTAGCAGGGAGCAGGTAACTGTGGCAGGTAACGGTCACAGGCTGCCGGGGACATCCATTCCACTGCTGGGCGTATGGGTATGTCAGAAATGGGCAGATACCGTGTACTGAGCTGCATGGGGTACTGATCACAAGGTTGGCACAAGGCAGACGGTATATAAGAAGCAGATAGCCTCGGAGCTCCGAGGCTGATGGCGGAGGCACAGTCTCCACTGCTGGGGAATCCTTTTCCTCCTAACATTTATTACCAGGCACTGTGCCAAGAGCCTTACATACTTTATCTCCTTTAATCCTCACAACCAACCCCGTGAAGACCCTATAAGGTTCAACCATATGAAATTTTTATAGGTCAAATACGGTTTGACCTATAAACCATAGCTGAATATGGTTTAACCCAATATTAATATTTCTTCCTTGTGGATGAGGAAATGGAGGCTCAGAGGTGAAGTGACTTGCCCAAGGTCACACAGCTAGCACGTGAGACTCCCACTCAAACTCAGATCCACCACATCCCATCAAACCCGAGACATACCATCATCACGTTTTAAGGTGCCAAGAAAGAAAAAATCCTGCACGTCAACTCGGACTTGACACGTCAGACACAGACTGATGTCGGAGATGTGAAAATGTGGGGCGAAGAGTCAATCTTAGAATCAATGAAATATATTTTTTGACACCAAAAACTTCTTTACTAGAGAAAGCCCTGCACATACCCACAAGTATAGCTACAGCCAAGGCCAGTGAGCATTCGTGAACAAGGTACAAAGGTCAAAGGAAGCAAGGAGAGGAACGTGGGAACCCGAGCTTTGTGGGGAGGGGAGAGCCTGGCTGGCGCTGAGGTAGTGTGGACCCTGCCGGTAATTCTGAAGGAAATAAACCAAGGTAAGGTGGGGGCCGGGTGCTCAGGGGCCCAGCAGCTATAAAATGTGGCTGAAGGGAAACAAAAGCAAAATCAGAATGACCCGTTGTCCTCAAACCTAGTGCCCTTGCCCTTAATCCAGTCTTCTCCCCTCTCTCAATCACGCTCAATTAGGATTTGGTGTCTGGAGCACAAAGAGAAGCAGAAGAAAACAGGGACTTCAGAACAAACACAGGTGCTAATAGGTACAGGCCAGTGAGGCACCTGGAGCACAAAATTTAAGGAGGTGCTCACTGTCACGTTCAGTCATGCAAGAGCAGGGTCACCACTTGACCGCCTCCTTAAATCCTGCTCCCCTGCTGCCTCCCTCACCTCACCCCAGTCCCGCCCTGTGCTGGAGTCAGACTCCTCTCCTCCAACAAAAACAAGAAGAAATGCTGGCATTTGAACAGCATTTAAGCTTTTTTGAAATGACATCCCATCTATTTGACTCCATGAGGCAGGAAGTCTCATCCCCACTTTACAGATGGGGAAACTGAGGCCCTGGAAAATAACATGACCCCTCCAATCGTGCCTGTTCTGAATCAGTCACTTCTGTGGGCACTCTGAGCAGTGCAGTTTCCCCACCTCGAGAACAGGTCAGTCCCTGCAGCCACCATAACCCAGTCTCCCTGTGTCCCCTGGAAGAAGGAACAAGGTGTAGGAGAAGGGTAGGCGTGGGCTCTCCTCTGCTTTTGCAGACGTGGCATGGGGAAGGGGGGACTGGGCAGCTCTTGCACCCAGGTCCCCACATCCAACCCACAGTGTCTGCGGGACAGCAACACATATTCCTGGGCCCAGTGTCAGAGGACCTTACCCTCCTATTGTCCACCAGTCTCAGTTCACAGCAATGCAGGCTCTATTTAGAAGGTTGGAATGTGGCTCTTGCTTAAAAATAAAATGACCATAAAACCTATTAGCCTGGAAAGGATGTTGGAGGGAAGATGGGATTGGGAAGGAAGGGAGGACAAGAACTAATTTGCTGGCCACCTTCTCTGGCCAGGCCACTAGCTGAAGAGGATGAAGGGAGACACAGACACAGGGCCCTGGGATTTCCTCAACGCTCTGATGATGTCTTTGAGGACAGCCTGGTGGCTGCCAGGGTGACATGTAGGCTGGAGTTTCCAGAGTAGAGGGATTCCTGTGGGTGGACTGAACACAACCAAGGGAGAGTCCAACCTTTATTTCGGGCTCAGATTAAAGTGTTAGGCAGAGGGCTTCCCTGGTGGTGCAGTGGTTGAGAGTCCGCCTGCTGATGCAGGGGACACGGGTTCGTGCCCCAGTCTGGGAAGATCCCACATGCCACGGAGCGGCTGGGCCCGTGAGCCATGGCCGCTGAGCCTGCGCGTCCGGAGCCTGTGCTCCGCAACGGGAGAGGCCACAGCAGTGAGAGGCCCGCATACCACAAAAAAAAAAAAAGTGTTAGGCAGAGTCCAGACGCCTGGACAAGTTGGGGTGTAGTCAGTGTACAGTTATGCGTTGCACATGCGGGAGGGGTGGGAAAGACCATTCCTATCTTTCCTCTACAGGAAGCATAACTACCACTTGGTCCATCAGCAAGGAGAGTCTGACAGTGAAAACCGGCACTGGTAGGGTTAAATGTTGCAAAGCTCATACAGCCCAGGCCTCTGAGGCCGCACTCAGCACCCAGAACCATGGGGGGAGGGGCGTTGCACTCAGCACCCAGAACCATGGGGGGAGGGGGCGTTGCACTCAGCGCATACGAAAATCAGTGCTTCCCATCTTCCGACTACACAGACAGTTAAAAGCACAGGATCTGGGGTCAGGCCGGCGGGAATTCTTATCCTGCATCCACCACTCACTGGCCACGTGATCCTGGGCAAGTGACCTCACCAAGCTTAGCTTCCTCATCTGCAAAATGAGGATAATATCTGCAGGGTGTTTGTGAAGGCTAAACCAGATGGCGAGGGAAAAAAAACGCGACAGCTACATGTCTCGAGCACTTACTAGTCACATCACCAGTCACTGTTGGAAAAGCACAGTCCCGGGCAGCTAGTAAGTGCTCAATAAACCAGGGCCATTGCATTGCGGTTGTGTGTTGTTTTCCTATTTTGATTTCGCTCCAGACCCAGGTGGGGTCCCAGGCAGGAGACTTACGGCCACCTCAGCACAGGCACACTGCCCCCTGGCGCTGCTGCTGGGGAATCAGCACCTGCGAGAAGAGCTATTCCAGCGAACTAGTCCAAGGCCTGTCTGCACCAGGCCCGCCCCTGGCCCACCTGTCCATCCAGAGCTCCCCGGGAGGACAAGCCAGGGCCCGCTGGGGGCAGGCCCCAGAGGAAGGGCCGTGCTCCTGGAGTTTCAGTCCTCTCTGCTGCCAGGCAGGGCCTGGGGAGCCCAGGGCTCCTCTCTGCTGCTGCCCAGCCAAGGGGGAACATCAGCTCTCTTGGTTCCCTCTGGAGGGTCCTGACAAGCAAGGCAGGGCGCAGGCGGAAGCAGAAGGAGGCAGAGGCTGGGGCAGCTGAGTGCGACAGCCTGGACGAAGCCTGGCCTCAGCAGATCCGAAACAGTGCCAGTGGTGGAGCACAACCAGGTCTTCCCCTAAAAGAGCAGCCCTGAGCCTCCTCTGCATATGACCTTGCACGCCCCCACCCCCGAGGATGGGGTTGTTCTTGTACCCATAGGGCATCTGTGCCTCCCCCTCCCCACGGAGGTGGCTGTTTCCTGGGGCAGGGACGCGGGGCCTGTGGGAAGGTGGGGACTCATCTAGCTGTGAAACCTACAATGGCACTGGCAGGGAGGCTCACAGGCCCCATGAAGGATCCTAAAGGCAGCCAAGCAGCCTTGCGTTTTGAAGGGTGGGATGAAGAGCTGCCCCTCAGAGCGCTTTTGAAAGAGCACAGTGGGCTGGACTTCTGAAGTCAACTGTCATGCCGGCAGCAGGGGGATGCGAGTGACCTTGGAAGGGCCTGGTCGGGACACTGTGCTGGCTCACCCCGCATCAACCACCTCTAAAAACCCCAGATCATCCTGACGTCAAAAGACTGTTTAGCGCAGTGCGAGGCAGGCATCAAGAAGAAATGAAACTCCAGCTCGAGAAGGAGGGAAGCCCGGGCTGACAGGAGCAGCTGGGCTAGAAAGTGGAGGCAGAAATTCCGGAAGTTAATGCTTTTTAAGGCCCCTCGGGCCACTCCCAGGTCTTGTCTGAAGCTATTTGCTTCCAGGGGGGAAAACCCTATTGATCTTCATTCAGCGCCTGTCTGCTCAACACGGCGGGATGTTTCAGCGCATCACCAGTCACTGTGAGAAATTTCTCATTGTTTTACGCATAGCAGCTCCCAAACTCAGGAGACGAACGTTCAGGACCATTCGGATGAACTGATCGCAGGAGATGCAGACAGGGCTGACTTGGGAACTCTGGGCGAGGGGACCTCATGTCCCTGGGACAGACTGCAGTACCCGCTACCCCGCGCCACCCTCCTCCTCCACCCCTGCCCCCAGCTCAGGCTCAGAGCCTCGAAACTCTTTTGCTCTCTCTGTAGATGCTCGGAGGGGCCAGTGCTGAGCCAGCCTTTCCCTCCCACCTCCCACCCCTCCACACACACCTGCTTTATGTCTCTGCAGCCATTTGGCTCGGAACCTCCCGCCCCACCCCCCATCCCGGCTGGCTAGAGATCACCATCGTCCACTCGAGCTCCCCAGCTACCGCCCCACTGTCTGTCTCCCTTTTCAAATTCCAGGCTGGCCCTCTATCCTACAGTATGTATGTAACACGAGGGATGATCTAGCCGTGAAACCTACTGTGGCACTGACAGTCCCCACCAGCCTGCACTAAAGGGAACTTTGAAACCACAGAATATCCCCAGCCATCACGGCCAACTCAATAGTTTACAGATGGGAAAACTGAGGCTCCAGGTGGGTGGGAGAGTGTGATTTGACCAAGATGGCTCAGGAAACTGGTGGAAGGCAGAGCAGAAAACCCGGGCCTCCTGGCTCCCAGCCCAGGGCCCCTCCACTTCAGCTTCTAGGTCACGTAACCAGGAAATCCAGGTCCCTGCATGAGGCCACTGAAGCACTGAGAGGACCCATGCATTAAGCTGCTTTCTGTGAGTTAAGACGGGGATCCATCTGAACAATAAGAACGATGATAATAATAATAATAAAATGTTGAACAATATGCCTTGAAAACCTTCAGTAAGCAACGCTTGATAACCACACGCAGAATACATCTTCCGCATATTCATATAAAATAATCAATGATCACTTTTTTCCTGCAGACTACAATCCAATTACAGTCTCTCCCTCGCTCTCTTCCTTACTCTCCTTTGTTACTTGCAAACCATCCAAGCAATCAATGCCTTGACCTCTCCCTCTGATAGACACAATTACAAAACGACAGAGCAATGCAATTCATCTATTCAAGACGGATTGTTTGAACACTCTGTCATACTGCTGAGCTATCCATCTCCTCGTCTAAGAGGAAATTTCAGTCCCCAAAAAAAGGCACAAAGAGAGGGAGGAGGTACGCTGCTCCCCGGCCCAGAGAGCCCCTTGCACACCTGCAGAAAACCCCTCTCCCAGGCTGGTGCTAGGCGACGCCTGCCTGCTGGGCAAAGATTCGGCTGTCAGCGCAGCCAGCTCAGGCACCAGTCTTGGGAACCAGAAGCACCCAGCACACGCCGGAGCCCAATTTCCAAGGCCTCAATTCCTGCGGCCCTAGCCAGAGCCCTGAGATCCCAGGGGTGGGGAGAGAGAGAAAAAGGGAGATGGCATCAGGCCCAGCCAACATGCTGTGTTTGGGTTTCAGCATGAGATTCTCTGCGTGTGTGTGTCTCTCTGTGCCACGTCCACTGTAGCCCCTGGCTCCAGCTGAGACTCCAGCCTGTGCTCAGAAGGACAGACGTTCAGCTCCCCAGGAAGCTCCGGAGAAGCCCAGGGGCCTCAGAGCCTTCCCATCCTCCATCCAATCCGGCACAGCTCCGGCAGTCACGTTCGGCCTCGGCCCAACACCCCAGTCCTCGGGCTGGGAATCAAACGGGGCAGGGCTCTTGGATATAAACGGCTTGGGCCAACACGCTAATTAATCCTGGGGCTTAATACGAAGAAGATTAGAAGAGAGGAGGGCTTTGCCATCCTTAATTGCATTATTACGCGGTGAACCCAAGAAAGGGCGGGCAGCCTTCGGGCTTCCCCTCAGGGCAGTGAGGAGTCCTCCAGTGCAAGTCAGTTTCACAGTAAGAGGGAGCGGGTGAGGATACATCATCCTGCCCCTCCTCAGCTCAGCCTTCCGGGGCTTCCCTCACCTGCTCCTTCTCTTCCTGGGCCCCCAAACACTGCCACCCCTGACGCTGGGCAGGAGCGTGCCCATCCCACCCCTGTGGAGGAAGGACCACGGAAGAGGGACCTGCAATGCATGGGCTGCGCGCATAGCACCTTTTGGGTCCCCCTCTTTTCTCCCAAGGGCACCCTACCATGCAGGCCCACAAAAAAAACAGAGGGAAAGAAGCAGGGAATAAAGAAAGAACTGGCCCACTACTAGGGGGCTGCCTGCTCCTGGAATGGTGACCCAACTGGGCGCTGGGGCAGGCAAAGGTGCAGAGATAGAAGAGATATTTTTGTCTTGCCAGGAGCAGACTGGGCTGCAAAGGGTTAAGCCTGGTCGCGAGGGCTGTCCCCAGAGTCGGGTGCCTGGATTCCTCTGCCTCCAATGTCTGCCTGCCAGGGTCCTGGGCGTAAAGAGAAAGACCCCAGGGTGGGCAGAGGTGAGGACTGTGCTCTACCCTCGTCCAGATGTCCAGTTCAAGAGGATCTGGAATCCAGGAGAGAGACAGATTTCTGACTGCCTCCTAGGAAAACCTCAAGTGGAGAAACCAAGCTCGACACTGGTTCCCTACACCCCCTCACGGTGCCGGCAGCCCAGAGTCCGAGCCTAGATTAGAGCCACAGGGGAGGAAGGTGGTCCTGGCTCAGCAGAGCTCTGGCCTCCTTGTGCCAGATGCTGGTGGTGGCGCCTCGCGAACCCAGGCGGCCCAGGTCTCCGGCCTGGTGGCGGGCGCAGGGCCTGCGTGGCGGAGGCTCCCGCGTGGCCAGACCGGGCCCAGCCCTGGCGGTCTCGGGCCTGGAACACTCGGAGGCATCCCGCACAGCCCGGAGCGCTGCCTACAGGATGCCTCAACAAAGTTAAAACCCCGAGTAAGAGACTCTGGCGAGAAGAGACGCGGGGACGCCAGAGCCCCAGAACGCCGCACGCAGCCCCGCCGGCCGCCGCCAGTTGCGGAGGAATTTCGGCTAACTTTAAAATCCACTCGCATCCCTCTTGTCGCCTTTTCTGGCTGCGCTGGGCGGGCTCCGTCGTTCCCGTCCCCCTGCCTGCGCTGCCCCAGGCGGAGGAGAGGCCTCGGCCGCGACGGGTGGCTGGAGCGACCGGCGGGGGCCGCCCCTCCCCTGCCCCGCGCCACGGGGCTGAACGGGGGCCACCGAGGCCGAGGGCAGCCACCGGGAGAGAAGACCGGCCGCCCTTGTCATGCGAAGCCAGATCCTGCGTCCCCGCCGCGGCCGCTCGAGCCCTGCCCCAGGTGGGGGCGAGGGGCCCTCGGGGAACGAGGAAGGAAGAGAAGTTGGCGCCTTCCCCAGGGGTGCCGCTTCGCGGAGAAGCCGGGTCCCAGAACTCGGTCTGCGGCCGGTCCTGCTGGCAATGGCCGGGAAATGCGCCCGCGACTCGGGCTGGGACCGGAACGCTTCGCTACACTCTGCCAGCTCTGGCCTCCCAGAAGCGCGCCAAGGGCCCCTCGCCCGCCGCACCCCGGCTGCCTCCTGTCCAATAAGTAAGGCCCATGACCCCGGCTTTGGAACTTTGTCCTCACCGGGACGAGATGGTGGTCACCCGGCCCCGGCAGCGCGGAGAGAGGGTGGGAAATCTCTTGGGATCGCGTACAGTGGCCCCCCGTTCCCGCCCCCGCCCGGTCGCACGGAGACCCCCGGCTCCGGGGAGCCCTTACCGATCCGGATGACGTGGGGCATCCCGCGCGAGTCCGGGATCCAGAAGGCGCACACGAGGAGCCCGGCCCAGTATTCCCAAACCAGACTCCGGAGGCGCCGCCAGGGAGCGGTCATCGTTGGGCGCCGCCGAGCGTGCCCGGGGCGCGGCCGTGGCGGGCTCCCCGGGGCGGCAGCTCTAGGCGCGGGCGCGCTGCAGCCTCCGAGGCGCCGCCTGGCCCAGCAGCCCGGCTCCTGAGCGCCGCTGCGAGTGGGGGGCGCCCCGCGGCGCCGCGCACATCTTACTGGGGGGCCGCCCCGCCGGCGCCCGCCCAGCCCGGCTGCCGCCCACGGGCCCCCCGCGGGAGAGGCTCCTGGGCTCCGCTCGGGCTCCTTTCGGACTCGGCTGCGGCTTGCGTCGGCTCGGCTCGCGCGCGGGCTCCCACCTGCCCCGGCTGCCGGGCGCTGGCGGGCGGGCTGCACGCGTCTCCGGCCGCTCCTCCTCCAGCCGCCGCGGATGCTATCGCCCGGGCTCGCACAAAGCCCCGGAGTGGAGTTGCACGCGCGCACACTCTCCCTCCCAGCCCCCTCCCCCGCGCCCTGCCTCCCGCCTCCCGCGCCGCCCGCCGCCCGCGCTCCCTCCGCACACTCCCCCGCGCACACACACTTCACATTCACACCCGCCGAGGCGTACACCCGCGAGCTCACACCTGGGCGGGGAAGGGGACCCGGGACCCGGTTTGGGGAGACGGCCGGATAACGAGGGCTCTCCTCGCTTCCCAGACGTCCGCATCCGCCCTGCCGCCCCCAGTCCCTTCGACTGCGAGGGCACGGAGCCTGGGAGCCGGGCGTGGAGCACGAGAGCTGGCACCGCGAGCTGGGAGACGGCGGCAGCCTAGCGGCCGGACAAGCTGGAAGAGTCGCGCCCGCAGGGAGCGGAGGAACCTGGAGCCTGCCGTCTGCGGAGTCTCGTCTTCCAGCTCTCACGCAGCCGTCGCTGGCTGGACGGCGGCGGCCGCAGACTGACCCAGGAACCGGTTTCCCTCCCTAACCCCATCCCTCGTGGAAGCAGAGTTAGAGTTGGGGCTGGGACTCAGGGGAGACGGAATTCAAAGCGGATTGTCCACGCTGGGCTAGGGGAGCTGCAGGAGCTGGTAGGGGTTGGAGAGCCCAGGCCAGACCCTCTGCTGTGGAAAGCAGGACTGGACCATGCACCACAACTATAGGGGCTTGGCAGGAAGATGGCTAAATCCTTAGATGCAGAGGGGCGGCTGAGATGCACGCTGGTACTTCCCGTCCCTCTTCTTCAACTCTGCAGGAGGGGCTGGCCCCCTCCCCCACTTCTCCTGAGAAAGAATAAACAGAAACTGTAATTTTCCGTGGGGTGGAGCAGGGCCCGTGGGGGAGCAAAATAGAAAGGGTTAAAAAAAAACAACTTGTTTATTAGCAATAATAAATATTTTTTTCAAGTGGCGCTGGGTGTCGAGGGAAGGGAAGGGCTGTGGAGCGAGTCTGGAACAGGAGGCAGCGAAATACGCAGTTAGACGAGTTTAATGACCTTTTTGACAGAGACAGAGTGGTGCCCATACAGTAGATAAATAAACGGATCTGTCACCTGGCAGCGGCTAGGCTGCGTGTGAATTTATTTTTCTCATTTAAATAATTTGATCTATTCCATCATTCCAATCTCTCCCATTTGCCAGCTGTCTGGTAAAAGCATGGTCCCAAACATCTGAAAGGCAAATCTTTAATTTTCTTACAAATAGACCATGAGTCGGCCTCTGTGTGGCCTGTTCATGTCCCGGTCTTTTCTTTCCCTCCCTGTCCAGGCATAGGAGACTATGGCATTGTGTGGGGGTGTGAATACTGCAGCACGGCCAATCCTGCCGCTTGCGGAGGGGCTCCCTCCCCCCTGAAATGGGGGTGACTGTGGCTGTGGAAGGAGCAAGAGGGGAGATTCCCAAGGATCTCCTCTCAAAAAGGGAAAGAGGTGCTCTTGAGGGCATCCCCCAAAGATCCGCCAGCAAATGAAGGTTACCATTTTTTTTTTTTTTGCCAGACTTTGGGCCTTCCTCATCCTCAAGCGGGAGGGGTTGGTTTCCCAAGCAGCCACTGAAAAATGTTGCCCGGGGGACCAGAGGGAAGGACATGCAGACCAGAGCCAGAGAAGCAGCAGCTGCCCCCTCTTGATAGAGAGTAACGGGCCCCAGTGGACACCGGCAAGGAGGAAGTGCAGGAGGAGGGAGCAGAAAGCGCCGCGCCCCCAGGATAAAGCTGAAGGAGCCTCTTCGTTCAAGAGTAGACGCTCCAACCCCATCACTTATCAGCTTCCACAGCTGGTTTAGTTGCTCCAAGGAACCAGAAAGTCCAGGCTGTTCACTAAGGAAGAAAATTCCAGTGCCCTGATAGGGAAACGGAAAGGGAATGGGCAGGATCTGAACTCAAGGCAAAGGATGCAAGGCTAAAAAGGCATCACCAGCAATGCCCAAGGATGGTTAGGGGCTGGGTAAGGGGGAGAGAGCCTGGATGCTAGGTCTGTATTGGTTATCCTGCAGGCAGCCTCTTGCCATGAGAGGGGCAGGGTGGCGGGGAAGCTGAAAAGCAGAGGGGTGGAGGTGTGACTCCAGGCAATGGGCAGATCTGCACCCCAGACCAGAGCCTGGGAAAGGCCAGTGGGAGAAAGAGAGATGAAGGGAGGGGACCAAGAAGAGGAGGGGCAGCAGCCTCCAAAGATGCCGAGAAGGACAGTGGTGCCACAGAAGTGAATGTAGGAAGGCAGAGGGGCGATCTGAGCATCCCAGGGCGTGAGAGTGTGGCCCTGTCACCCGCAGCCCCCTCAGCACCCCCGGGGAAACAGCATCGGCGGGCCCTTGCTCCTGCTGCATCCCACGGTGGTTGGGAGTTAGCCAGCGCTGCGGAGGGAGGCTTTCCTCTGCTGCCACGTTGGCTGCGTTGGGAAAAGCCTCCAGCTGCAGAGGCAGTGGGGCTCGGTCTGCAGGCCTGGCCGCCCAGCTGGAACCGCGGGGTCAAAGGGAAGCCGGCTTCCCCCAGCCGAGGACAGGGCCTTATTCTGGACCTGGCTGCAAGTCACTCTGTAACACAGAGGTCTCCCCAAGCTGACAGCAGCCGGCTGCCTCCCAGTCAGGGGAGGGTGGGAGGCATTACGACAAAAACATTAGCCCTGATAATAATGACCACTAGTACTTAGTACATGTTTTCTGTGTTCCAGATGAGGTACCACTCAGCACACCTCATATGCATCCCGTCATCTAACCGGCTCACAGCCCTCTGATAGGATCTGGGTGGTTTTTGCATTTTCCAGTTGAAGACTCCGAGCCTCAGAGAGGTTGAGAGGTCCAAAGTCACACAGCTAGTGGGTGACGCTTCTCCTCCCCCTCCCTCCCTCCCTCCCTCCCTCCTTCCTCCTCACTCCTTCCCTCCTCCCTCTAGGTATATCACTGCCCGGCTCTGTGAGTGGGGAGCTGCGGTCCCCGTGCCGGCCTATCTGCACCCTAAGCTTGCAGGCCTGACCCTTGTCCTATCCCACCTGGGCTAAGCAGGGGACAGGCTCTAGCAGAAGATCCTCATCACCTCTGCTGGAGACCCACTGGGGCTTCTGGCTGCTTGTAGAAACGCTAAGGGTGGAATAGGATTTGTGTCCTTTACTAGAACAAACTGGGGAACTCCTCCATCCCCAGCTCGTGAGGAGGAACCCGCAGACCTCTCTCCCCGCCGTCGTGCACCTCTCCGGGCTGCCTTGCCACCAGCAGGCACCAGGGCTGGCAGGATCTCAAGCTGCATCTCCGGGGATTGGGAGCCGCCAATCCCGGCTTCTCGAGTTGTTGGTAAACAAGTCTACCCACCAGCCAGGCCTCCTCTCCTCACTCCCCCTCGAGGCAGTCAGAGCCGGATTTATGAGGCCTCCCAACCTCATTCAGACTAATGAAGCTTTTCATTCCAAAATAAAAGGGGCCACTGTCTGCAAGGACAAGTTCTCCCGCATTTCATTAACATCCCCAAAAACGGCTGAGCTGGCCCAAGTCGCTGCCATTGAGATTCATGTCTCCCACCGGCTCACAGGTGGGGATGGGAGAGGAAGGAACCCTAGGCTGCTGGCCCCCTCCCAGCCCCTCCCGAAGCTCCTCCCCTGCTTCTGCCCGGTGGGAGGGGGCCCCCAGTGACGGCCAAGCCAGCTCGTTTGGAAGAGTCCCCTGTGTGTGTGTTTTGCGTAGACGGGTCCACTCCATCCCTCAGTCCCCTCACAATCGCGGTGAGCGACGAGGCCCTGGGCTCGAGTTACGAGATTCGTGATCTCCGCTTCGCCAGGAAACCACCGAACACAGGCATGCGGTTGCTGAGTGCAGATTCCTAGGACTTGAGTGCCCTCTGCTGAAGCCTGCCTACCTTCCTCTCCCTTCAGACTGCCCGGCAGCGGGCGGGCTGCTGGCGGGGCTGGACGCTGCAGCCGGGGCTCTCGCCACTCCCCTAAGCGGCAGCTACACAGCAGCCCGGTGCCAGTGCGCCCTCAGAGGGCCCTGGTGAGAATGGGGGGAGAAACTACCTTGCCCCCGGCTCACCCTGGAGGGCAGCCGGGCCAAGAAGCTGCCAGCCCTTTGCCTAATCTTTGTCACCTGCCCGAGCAGGAGGTGGGGGGGGGCGGGAGAGGCCTCCCTCATACCCACTTTTTGCTTAACAGCATCCCGTCCTCAGCAAAGTTCATCCATGCCAACCACAAGAGCTAAGACTTGGCCCTTCTCAGGACACCGGGACCTGCCTCTTCACCCAGGGATGGGAACCCCTTCATCACCCTGGGGCGTGTGTCCCTCCTCCCTGTCCCAAGGAGGAAGAGGCACTGCAGCGGCCGGCTGCCACCTGAGCAAGCCCTGTGAGGGTTGCATCACCTTAAATTTTTGTCAATAGTCAAGCAAGTTCGTTCCCACTGAAGTCAATTACTGTGTTTATTGTCAGCTTAACCCGCTGCTGCGAGTTATTTCTCAGCAGTGAGGGGGACAGGTAGGCCAGCCACCAGAGATCTGTTATTTTCCTGACATCTGCATTTCAATAGTTTGGGTGCAGTTCTGGTGGAGAAGTAAATGCTAAGGCAATCCTGTTTGTATCTCTACATAATGGAACGGTCTCCAATGGTTCGGAAGCCGAGGGGGTTCTGCTGCTGCAGGGGGAGGGGGGGAGAGGAGAACTGCCCGTGAAACCATCACTTCCCCGGGTCTGCGGGCCCCGGTACCAAGGGTGGGGGTGATAGTCACTTGCTCCCTCATTGGAGTCATTCAGTCATTTCCTGATTAACTTATTCATGGGATCCCTCGGTCATTCACTGGACATACCTGCAGCCACACTAATTCATTCATTTGTTCATAGGTCATGCACTCAGTTTTTCACTCTTTACTGACTCATTTACTCAGTCCCTTACCCATTCATCCTCTCATCCATTCATTCAGTCATTCCTAATTCATTCAACCACCTAATTCCTCTTTCACTCATTCATCCATCTATTCAATCTTTTGTTTAATTATTTGCTCGCCTATTCCCTCACTCATTTGCTCATTCATCCCTCACTCATTCATTGGCTCACACTTACGCACTCATTTATTCATTCATTCATTTACTTAGTCATCTACCCTTCCATCAGTCACTCAGTTGGTCACTCACCCAGTGATGTACTCAGCCCTTTGCTCAATCACCCACTCACTCAAAGACTCACACGTTCATCCACTCACTCACTCATTAACTCTGCCATTCATGCACTGCCTCCCCCGCAAGACTGGACAGACACTGCCTGCTTCTCTTGTCCTCAGCCTTCAGCGTGAGCATCAGATACCATCCAACCTCATGGCACAGCCCAGGGCACCCCAGCACTGCACTGAGCTCCCCAGTCAGCCACCCAGGCTTCATGGCCCCTTCAGAGCACCCAGCTCTCGTATCATCCGCTTTATCATGAAATTCAGCAACCTTCAGGATTCAGCTGACCTACCTGACCCTGGAGTTGGTCTGGGCATTTGACTTGCTAGCAAAGACCAAGGCCCAGAAAGCCCCAGAGCCAGGGTCTAATGATGGATGTCACATTAGAGGTGCCCCATGATGCTACCACACCGAGCCAGAAGCCACACTGGCTTCCAGTCACATGATCTCTTTGTCCTTGGAACAACCAAAAGATGAAGAAATGGGCTTAGAGGAACCAAATAACTTGCCCACAGAGAACTTGCTGGGGTTGGGGGTGGGGCAGAAGCAGGGATGTACTTGGCCCAGAGTGATGGGGTGGGGAGGTAGATGAGCAATTGAATGATGGGAGACTAAGTGAATGCATGAATGAATAAGTGAGAGAAAGCAGATGAATGAACAAGTGAATGAATGAATGAACGAATGACCCGCGCCCAACAAATAAGTGGCCAAACTGAGCTCTGACTCCAAGTCCAACGCTCTCAGCTGCTTGACACCCTGCTCCCACACCCTGACCTTATAGGGTGTAGTAAGAGGCAGGGGTTAGAGGCGGAGGTGGGACAAAAGTAAAGCGTAAGTCCCGCAACGGTAGATGTTTCTGGAGAATTACCCCTTTGGAGGCTGTGGCGAGCAGTTCTGTCTGCACCTGTCCCCCCGCGGGCAGGAAGCTGCCGTCATCCCTCCTCAGAGAGCGAGAGACAGAGTGAAATGCGAAAATCCAGGCACTGAGCGGTAAGAAAATAAACAAGTGAACTTCTCCAAGTTTGCCAGACTTCCCTGCCCAAGGCCAGCTTAGTTAAAGTTGATGTCGAATTTTTTTTTTTTTTTTTACGTTTCAGTGACCAGATGTAGAATTTTAAAGCGGGAAAATAATTAGGGCAAGTGGTAGAAAAGAGAAAGGAAAGAAAACATGTCTTGTTTTGTGTTTTGCTCACTCTTAATTATGCCACAGACTGTCTCTCCTGTGGATACCATCCCAAGCCCGCCCTCCGCCAAGATTCCAGCAGGTGGTAGCCGCGTGAGCGGCGCGGGCACACCTGTGCCTCTCTGGCACGCAGGTATGACGCTTCTCTGCCCGCAAGACATGCGAGGCGGCAGGCAGCCAGGCTGGGAGTGGAGAGGACCACGTGCCCTCTACGCTCAGGTGGAGGACCCGGGGGGAGATGGGGACAGCAGGCTGTTGGGAAGAGATACTGCCTCCCTGCCCCAGGGCCAGAGGGGCATGGGCACTGGGTCCCTGACTCACCATGACGTCAGACCTGGGCTCTGATTGGAACAGTCTCAGCCCCCACCTCAGGACACAGTGGATCCCCGGTGATATAGCCCCTATCCTGCCTGGATCTAGGAAGAGATTTTCCTCCAGCAACTGTCAAATGTGGAAGGAAGTACTGGTGTTTGTGCCCAGAACGGGGCTGGGGGTGGCCAAAATTCCAGCTGCAGCAGGTGCTAGAAATCCAGCTCACCCCACACGCGATCACTCAAATGTGCTTTGCTCTCTTGCTGCTCTTCCTTCTGGTGCCTTGTCCACAGCAGTGAGGGCACAGAGGGGGCGAGCACCAGTCTCAGGGAGCTGGTCAGAGGCAGCCTGGAACGAGGAAAGCTACAGATTCCTCTGCGGGAAGGAGAAGGGGCAGATTCCTCAAGATTTCATTGAACAGGGTTGGGCAGGCGTGCCTGAGAGCACACCTGTCCCTGGTGCTTTACACACAAACACTCGAGTACAGGAAGATGCCTATGCTATTACACACACACACACACACACACACACACACACACAGAGCTATGAGCATCCACGTAGGACTAATGAAAGTGGGAACTCTGGAGCCAGGCAGCTAGCTTCACATCTACCCTGTCTCTTACCTAATTTTCTGTGCCTCTGTTTCCTACCTGTTACATGGGGATAATAATAGTATCTGCCCTGCAGGGTTGTTGTGAGGATTAAATGAGTTAATACATGGAATGTGCTTAAAATTGTGCCCAGCACATGGTCAGGGCATGTTGTACTTAGTGATTAGCTCTCTCTGCTTCATGGACGTGTCGTGCTCCTGAATCCACCCTGGGGAAAAAAATCTCTTTCCGGCAAGCCTGCAGTACACGTGCATACTCCTCACTCCAGGCCCTCCAGGGTTCACTGGATGTGTGTGAATGCGGTGAGGAGGAGCTCAGAGGAAGGATGCATGTCAAGCCATCCCTCCACTCCCCTCCCGCACACACCCACATGATGAGGGCTGCACCTGCAGAAGCTGTGGAGTTGCTGCGTGTGTGTGTGGGGGGGGTCTCTTTGTTCATGCAGTGGGCAGGCTGGCAGCCAGGGGGGAAGGGAAGCCTAGGACTTGAACCCCAAACCTGCTATCAGGTTTGGAAAATTCTCCAGGCTTCCTCCTCCCCATGGAGCCCCCACCCCTACCCACTTGGGCTTCCTCCTGGTCCTGTCCTTGCTGATGTGCCTGACCCCTCTCTGCATCTCAGTCCAGGATCTTCTCATCCCCAAGGGCACTTCCCAGCCTCTAGCCTGAGACTTAATTCAGGAGATTCTATTTAGAAAGAGAACACGCCCTTCCCTCCCCATCCAGAGCAGGAAGACTTCAGAAACCTCAGGGAGGTCCCGAGGCTCGGAGGCCTAGTTTCCTCGCTGCGAATGCTGTTGTGTCTCCCAGAGGACAGAGGGAAGGCAGCTGCGGACGGCAGCAGGGAAAGGAGGCTTGGGTGGGAGCCCTGGACTGGGGATGGAGGAGACCAGGCTGCAGGAGCCAGACCCAACTCTGTGTTATCTCTGAGGCAGCAGGAAGACGGAGTGTTGGGGAAGCAGGTTCTGCCAATCAGTTAATCCCAGGCTCCCCTCTTCCACCTGGGTTGCGTTGGGTTGAATAAACAGGACAGGTGCCAGTGGCCACAGCCTCATTTCTCTGATTTGGCTTCATTTCACTCTATTGACTCAGCTGGCCGAGTCCCTTTGCTTTCAAGCATGTGTGTACGTCCCTTCCAAGCACCAGGATGTCAGAGACACTTAGAGAAGCCCAAAGCTCTGAATGGCTTGAGGACAGATGAGAACCAAGGGATGGGGACAGAGAACAAAATTCTGATTCCTGTTCTTCAGGGATACGGGGGACTCTGACATGACCCTCTGGCTCTCCCTGCCAAGTGCAGGAGGTTCCCTACACATCAGGTCAGGGGACTGGGGCCTTGGATGGTGGCCTTAGTGCCTGGGGAAGAGAGGAGCATGACAGCAGCTAGGATGGGGCCCTGGGTGGCTGTTTACACAACTCTCCTGGGTGCCCCTGAGAGAGCGAATGTGTGGCATGTGCCCCAGGGGGTCAGGAGCCCTTAGCTAGAAGATTATCACCTTCCTGATCCTTGCTTGTGTGACCAGAGACCAGGAAAGAAGGGCAGGGGTATGGACAAGAATTCCACAGCCCATGGTGGGGAGTCGAGGGCCGGGCTTGCGTCTGCACACATACCATTGAGCAAAAAATAGAAACGATTTTGCAGATAATTCAAGGGAAAGCACTTTACACCAATCACACTTCAAGCTAGTTGCAAATATCTGCACAGCTGTTTCCCTCATCCATTTGTTTGTTCTTTTGCAACAATCGTTACTGGAGATCCACTGTCATGGGGAGACAAGAAGGGCTGAGGTGACTTGGGAGGGCCGCAGGGTCACAGGTGGAGTCCGTGGGGATAAACGGTGGAGGTCAAGGGGCACAGGTAGTGACGAGGAGATGCAGGTAGGGAGCGTGGGGTAACAGAAAAGGACAAAAGGAATATGTGGAGAATTTGAGGGGACATTTGAGAATCCACAGCGGGGACAAAGGGACAAACTAGGGTTGACCAAAGAAGGAGCTCTTGGGACCCAGACTAGAAAGACAGGTGGGAGCTGTGGTGACCCAGGGAAGAGCAGAGGGGACAAAGCTGGGGGCTTGGGAGGAGGACCTTCCCCTCTAAGCAGCTCCCAGCCTTGAAGAGGAGAAGAAACACAGATGAAGGCTGTCAGGAGAAGAGGTGGGATGGAGGAGAGGGGAGGGGGAGGAGATGAAGAAATATCTTAGCAAGAGTAGCTTCTGAGCCACTAGGAGTGGAAGGCCAAGCTTAGCGTCTGCTCCTGAGAAGATGTTTGCAAAGCCAGATACCTGGGGTCCCACCTAGGTTCTGAAGGGCCATCCACACCCCACACAGAAAGGAAGCCCGGGGCGGTGCGTGCACAGGGCACCCACTGTGTGCTAGGTGACCAAGTAGTCTGTGCCCCCCTGTCTACATGCCTTTGAGGAGCTCTCAGGACTCCTGGAGAACCAGGCCTGGAAGCAGCGCACTCCAGGGATGGGGCCAAGCGCTGTAATAGCAGGCGGGTGGAGCCGGCGCTGTGGGAGCCCCGAGGAGGGAGCGCCGTCAGCGAAATCCAATGGCTTCCTTGATAAAGATGAGAGAGCAGTTTAAGCCCAGCGAAGCAGCCTCAAATCCAGGTGAGCACTGCACAAGCTGCTGCAGGATTTATCCACATTGCCGTCCTTTCCGCTCACCTCATCCACCAGCCCTGCGGAGTCAGGCTCTGAGTTCCCCGCCCCAGCCTGCCCCGGCCTCCGAAGCTGAGCTGTCTTCCAGAATCACCTGGGGGATTTTTTTTAATGGCTTTATTGAGGTTCATTTACATACTATAAAGTTCATCTGTTTTAAGTGTACAATTTGATGATTTGTAGTCAATTCACCGAATTGTACCACTGCCGCGATCCAGTTTTAGAATATTTTCATCCTCCCAAAAACATTCCTCCCGATCTGGGGGACTTTGACGCAGTGATTCTGGGGCAGACCTGTGAATATGTATTTGAACAAGTTCCTGGGGCATTCTGGGACTGTGGTGGTGTTTGGGGACCTACCAAGTCTAAACCATGGTTGGAGGGATCTTTCCAAAGGGCAACACCCGGAAAAGATGCTGTTCTACTCAAACCCTCCCCGTGGCTCAGGGAGAAGTGTGTCAGGTGGAGTGGTGATAAGAAGTCAGTAGTAATCAGACACATTTATTGGTTCTTGCGCCAGGCACCACTCTGGGCACTTTACAGGTTTTCACTCTTTTAATCCACACAACTACCCTATAAGGTAGGTACCATGATTCATTCTGCTCTGTCGTTGAGGAAACTGAGTGAGACACAGCTAGGAAGGGGTGGAGCCAGGTTTTGAATCCAGGCCACCTTCTCCAGTTCTCTTAACCGCTAGACCACATCACACTTCACGTGCTGTGCGCGATTTTCCTCTTCTGTTACCTCCATGGCTCCCTTCCCCTCCCCCACTTGCCTCACCCCTCTCCAGCCCACACAGGCCATCTCCTCTTTCATGCCTTTGAGTCTTTGCACGAGCTTTCCTAATACCTAGATTTTCCTGTGCCCTTTTCTCTTTTGAGAATTCCTAGCTAGGCTTCAAAACCCAACTTCCATGTCAGCTCCTTTGTGAGCCTTCCTAGAACTCCCCCAGACAGAGTTAACTGTTCCCATCCCTGTGTTTTTCCTGCCCTTTGCACACATCTCAATTAAGGAGTAGTTCTCTTCATGCTGCATTTCATGCTGTGTCCCAATCTGTCTCCCCAACTTGACTATGATCTTCTCTAGATTGGGGGGGGTGCGTGTAACTGCGTCATCTCCATCCCCGCCTACAGCGCCTGGTGTATATAATAGGCTTGTTGATCAACAATGGTTCAGCCAGGATGGGGAGAGTCGGAGGTTGGGGTACTGCCCTCCCATCTCATTTTAGCCCCCAGCCCCAAAGGGTCCTCTCCCAGGGCATCGGGCCCTCCTCTCACTGGGTCATAGCTGCCACTTTTAAAACTGCAAAGGACAACATGTCTCAAACTGCAAGCGATGTTGTTTATTCTCCTCTACGTCCTGGACACTACCAAATGGCCCGTTACATAAACACTCAGTAAACACTTGTAGGAATGAGCCAGTGTGTGAGTGAGTGAGGCCCCATCCTCTGGGTTCCCTGACAAGGACTCTGTCTGGCTCACGTCCTCTTTCCACTTAAAGACGCCTGGATCTTTCCTAAATACACTTATGCAAGAGGTTAATTCAAGTGCTTTCCAGCTTAGCAAGCAATAAACAACTTGGTGTCGCCGCGAGTTGTTCTGCGTGTCATATTTATAGATCTGAAGTGAGGCGGGGGCGGGGATCGTTATTAAGTTACTGGGAATGTTACGTGCCCTTCCTTAATTACTTTCTTCCCTTTGATTAGATGTTGGGGGGAGGACTGTCCTAGGGAGGGGGACCGGAAATCACTGCAGAGAAGAAAGGTGTTGGTGGCATCCTGCCATCTGATAGGACGGCAGGCATCGGCTGGAGTCAGGTGGAGGAGGAGGGGGCCATTCCCTTTCTAGAGGCCCCTGTGAGGGGGGAATTCTGAGAGCTTTGTTCACTCCCTGCCGTCTCTGTGGTCCTTCTCTCCAGGAGCCCTATTTTCCCACCCTACGCTTTCCCTCCCAGTTTCTCTCTTTCCGTGTGCTGGGAGCTGATCTAGCCTCCGCCTGCTACACATGCCCCTCTCCTTCCTGAATGCACTCAAAGGTCATAGGATAAACTACTGTCTGGGACACACAGCCCCTTTTGCAGTGGTGTAGCCTGGGGACCCTGGACACCTGTTCCCTTGGCCTGGCAGGCCAGAAGCTTGAGGACAGTGCCTTCTCCCCAGCAGAGGTCCATCTCTATGCCCCCATCCTCTCTGGAGGATCCCTAAATCCCTTGCCTGGAGACATCCAGACCAAGTAATAACGTGTGCAGGCAGAGTGCTTGATTGACGCCTTGATCTGCAATGGTCCCCACCGACTCCACTGACCCCACTGATCAGCAGGGGTCCAGCCTGGTGACTCTGGGAGGCACTAACTACGATCCTTGGTGAGTGGCCGGCCCGTCTTGCACAGTGAGGAAGCAGTAGCAGCAGCGTTTGACGTCCTCGAATCTTTCCCTGGCACCACTGCAATCTGAGTTGCGGCAGAGTTTTTGCAAACTGAGAGCGTGAGCCGCCGCTTCCCAGGATGGACCAGAAGCCACGGGGGCAGCCAGCACAGCTGCTCTGGCGGCATCAGGCATCTGACAGTGGGGAGGGTTCCTGCAGGACCCAGTTGATGGGTGCCCAGCGGGGCCCAGCATCCCTCACACAGGCTGGCTGCTGGTGCCAAGTCTCTTCCTCCTCTCCTCAGTGCCTGTGGGGAGACGCGCTCCAAACCCAGCCCATCTGCCGCATTTTCCCGAGACTCCCGAGATGATCCAATTCCGCACACCAGATGGGAACTAGCATGTACATTTTGGATGGTGATTAGTGTTTTTGTTTTTTTCCCCAAACGCTAGCATTAATGGAGCTCCTTCCTGAAAGTAAATTGGAGAGACTTCAGTTTGATGGAGTCTCGTTGACCTCCACTTCCCTGCCCACGATGAAAGCAAGCGTGAATTTCCCAGGGTCTGGGTGCAGGGCCCTCCCCAGACCTCAGCCCATCTGCCATGGCCAGGGCCTCACGCTCTGCAGAAAAAAGCTGCACAGAGGACAGGTCTGCCAAGCTCTGCGGAGCCTGGTGATTTCCAGGGCAAATAATTCCAGGTGAGGGGTCCCTCAGCGATGGAGGGATAGGGCCAGCCAGACATTCTTGTAAACATTATTACACACCCATGAACTCTGACTGAGCAAGGGAGTTAGGATTTGACCACTGGATCTGGACTTTTCTCAAGTATTCTGACTTGAGAGGAAGTTCATATATGATGCCAAATTCTTAAGGGCCAAAACTTGGGTCTTTCTATGCGTTTGCACCCACACATGGTATGTGGCTGGATCAACAGATGCTTGCTTGCTGAATGAGTGAATGGATGAGAAGAATAAAAGTATTTCAGTGTATGCAGTTATATGCAACACTCATTTTCCTCCGTATTTGCAAATTTGCGCACACAAACACGTACACGCTACTTCTACCCCCAAACCAAGGAACTTTAAGAAAATACATATTTTATATAATACTATACATATCTATACAATATATAGAAAACATATATATATAACATATATATTACATAAAAGACACTGTGCAGTACTTTCACGTGTTGTTTTGCTCCGTTTTCATCATACCTCTATGAAAACCACGTCGTGGCTCAGAGAGGTCGAGTAGCATGGCCAGGGGCCCACAGGTAGCGAGCCTCAGAGGGAAGAGTTGGGTTAAGGCATAGTTGGCTTCCAAGACATGGGAGCAACCTAAGTGTCCATTGACAGAGGAGTGGATAAAGAAGATGTGGTACATGTATACAATGGAATACTACCCAGCCATAAAAATAGAATGAAATAATGCCATTTGCAGCAACAGGAAGGACCTAGAGATTATTGTACTAAGTCAGACAGAGAAAGGCAAATATCATATGATATCACATATCATATTATATGTGGAATCTAAGATAAATGATACAAACAGAAACAGACTCACAGACATAGAAAACAAACATATGGTTACCAAAGGGGAAGGGGGAGAGGGATAAATTAGGAGTCTGAGATTAACAGATACACACTACTATATATTAAATAGATAAACAACAAGAACCTTCTGTATAGCACTGTATACTGTATAATATCTTCTAATAACCTATAATGGAAAAGAATCCGAAAATTTTTATATATATGTACATATATACGTATATAACTGGATCACTTTGCTATACACCTGAAACTAACATTGTAAATCAGCACTTACTAACATTGTAAATCAACTATACTTCAATTACAAAAAAAGAAAGAAAAGATACAGTTGGCTCCAAAGGCCACAGGAACCCAGTCACAGGTTTGGAATGGGAAGTGATATGATCTGGCTCATGCTTTTAAAAAGAACTCCACTCCTCCGAATTGGGTGTATTAGGGCCAGAGAGCCTGGATGCGGGGAGACCAGGTGAAGACTGGTGAGTGGAACAGGTGTATGGTGTTAAGGGCTTGGCCTAGGATGGCGGTGGTGAAATAGAGAAGGTCATGTTTAACAGGAAGGAGCCGCCGGCCTCTGTAGTGTGAGATGGGAGAGACGAAGGAGGCTGGGAGGGCAGTGGTGCCCATCTCAGGCATAGTTAGGGCTGGAGGACAACCTGGTTTTGGGAAAAGGGTGATAAGGGACAATTTGGGACCATTGGGTTCAAGATGTACACAGATTGTCAATTGGAAATGAGGCTTTACAGCTTGGAAAAGAGGTCAGAGGTTGGAGATATAGATTTGAGAGTTTCATCCTCATGAGGGAAGAAAAGAAGCTACGAGCAAGAATGAGATCCTCTACAGTGTGCAGACTCAAGAGAGAAGAAGCCCGAGAGCAGTGCCTAGGAGGCCCTGCTACCCAGGAGGGGGAAGGAGTTGGGAGGAGGGTGGGCTGAGAATGCACACACACATGCAAACACGTGTGTTGTACACACACATCAACATGCTCACATATGCAAATGCATACGTATGTATATATTCAAATACATATACACACACACACACACACACATGCACATACATCCTGAGAAATGTGCACTGACATATAAGCAGATGTGACCAGTGGAGGGTTGGGGCAGAATCTCTCACACAGTGATGAGAAGAATCTTGCTGGTAAAGTGAGGGAAGGAGGCTCCTCTGTTCCTGGGGCCTGAGCGAAAAAGGTGAGAGTGAGGGAGCTTCAACCAAACAGTGACTCCCAGCGAGCTCATCCTTCTCCGGGGTCTGCACGCATCTGTCCTGCGGTCCCCCGACCTCCATCCCGGGTCTGGGACGAAGGGCTCAGACCAGCTACGCCACAGGACTGCATCTCCTGGCACCTTGCTCTCTTGAAGGCGCATGTCTCCGTGTACCTGTAGCTGGGACACTTCAGTGTGGAGGTGCAGACTGGCAAGCTGGGCACCCCTCCAACCCCACCATACAGGTGCCTGTGGCTTTGCTCACACACAGCATAGTGGAAGGAGAAGGCTGCTCTTTGGAACGGAAATTCTGCCACCTCGGTCTGACCAGGTCAGCCTCGACCTGGTGGCTTCATCCATCCATGTCCAGGCCTCCAAGACACAGGAAAATCAGCCTCGCAGCTGCCCAGTCCCTCTTCTCCGAAGGCCCACTCATGCGTTCTCGACGGTCTCTGACGCAGGTGCAAACAAAGTTAATGTCCTTTGCTCTAGGCCCCAGAAAACTGACCTGGGAGATAGTCAAGAGACAAAGGCAGTTAGAGGCAGGAAGGGTGCAGTGGCTCCAGCACTTTCCGAGTGGGCAAGGGCCCTGGGGCTGAAGCGTCGGATGCCTCAGACCCCCATCACTGGGTCTTTCCTCTGCTTTCAAGGCAATGAGTCAGGGAGGCCAAGATGAAAGTCCTCAGAAATGCATCGCCTTGAGTCCTTTTAGGCATTGCCAAGTCTGGCTAGGGCGCTTCTTCGTCAGTGTATCAGTTCCACTCTCTTTCTCACAAGGAAAAGAACATTTCTCATTATTGGAGTGGGATTTTCCTAGAAAGAATATTCAGAGGGCTCGCAGCTATCTCAGACGTTCTGAATCTCTGGTCTAGAACTTAACATGGACCAAGCGGCTTAAAAATCTCATTAACTGTGTAAGTATGCACATAACCTGCCAGTCTCATAACAATCCTGTGTAAGAAGTAGAAGAGGGATGAGTTTCTATTCTGCAGATGAGGAAACGGAGGGTCCGAGAAGGTCATGAGGTTAGTAAGTAACAGAGGGACCGTAACTGGTCTGTGTTTTGGCCGAACTCTGGCAGATCTAGTTTGAATCCGAGCTTTGCCTCTTAGCTGTAGGATGTCAAGCAAGTTACTTGATCTCAGTTTCCTAATCTGTAGAATGGGATAATAATACCCACTTGAGCATTTGTTGTGAGAATTGGAGGATATAAGGTGCGCCCTGCACATGGCACAGTGGCGGGAGGCTGGGAGCACGCAGCAAATCTTAGCTCTTAGCTGGGACTTGAATCCAGGTCTCTCGACTTCAGGTCTGTGCTCTTCCTCTATGACGCTCTAGCGTTCTGTGATGTAGCAGCTCCCAAGCAGACCCCCGAGGATCTTTAGCTGGTTTGGAAGTAGCTGTCCTGCCACCTTCACCCAGGCATAGGATCAGAGCCCAGCCCACTGTGCCTGCATGGGTGCATGCGTGTGCGTGCCCAGCAGTCCAAGCTACTGTCATCTGAGTTCTGCATGTTCATTTCACTAATGGGAAATCACAGAGTGGCCGGGAAAGGGAGCTGCAAAGCCCACGGTGCCTTGCCATTAGAGTTAACGCCAGGCTTATGAATACCAGATGAACGCGCCACTGCACAGACCAGCCACTCAGGCTAAAGTGGGCCTGCTTTTCATCAGGAGAGCAATCCCTACCCGGGAGGCCTTTCCGCTCAACTCATCTCCACCCGTCCCCTCCCCCTCGGGGTTCTCTTTGGGGTCGCTGATAGCCATCTGGGTCGTCTGGGACACTGTTTGAACCCAGAATCCCACAGGCACTTCATGTGGCTGTCTTTCTGGTGCCGCGTGCCTGTTCTCTCTCCCCTCCCCCTCCTCCTCCCCACCTGTGCCTCTGCCTAATTACAGGGAGGGGCTGGGGCTTGCCTGCGAACCCAGGGGCTTCTTAGCAGCCTGACTGTTCCAGTCCCACCTCTGCAGAAGCTCCAGTGCCTATACAGAAGCTGCGTCTCTGTGACAAAGTGAGAGAGTGGCATGGACATATATACATTACCAAACGTAAAATAGATAGCTAATGGGAAGCAGCCGCATAGCACAGGGAGATCAGCTTGGTGCTTTGTGACCACCTAGAGGGGTGGGATAGGGAGGGTGGGATAGGGAGGGTGGGAGGGAGGGAGACGCAAGAGGGAAGAGATATGGGAACATATGTATATGTATAACTGATTCACTTTGTTATGAAGCAGAAACTAACACACCATTGTAAAGCAATTATACTCCAATAAAGATGCTAAAAAAAAAAAAAAAGAAGCTGCGTCTCTCGGAGGCCCTGAGTGGTGGGATTCCAGCCAGGCTGAGTGCCTGAACAGGGAGGGGCCTAGGCTGGGGAGGAGGGGGTAAGAAGAGACGGCGCCGCTGGCTCTGAAAGGCTGCCGTGATGCATACCACCAAGAGCCGAGTCCTATCCTGGAAATAAAGAACATTTTTGGAACAGGAGGGTGCTGGGGGTAGGAGGCTGGAAGAGACGCTGCATGGCCCACAAGCCTGCCAGTAGGACATCAAGCAGCAGGGCCGAGCTCTTCTCACCCAGAGACCGTCTCTCTAAACACCTGGAAGAGCCTCTGCTGTCTCACCATGTCTGCATATTTTTCTTCCTGGTCATTAAAATGCAAATAACCCCAAGAATGGAATCCGGTTAAGTCTCCGGTGCTTATAAAAGGATCACATCATTTCCTGAAAGCTGGATGGTTTGGGGCAAGGCAGACAAGAGCACAAGGTTGCCATCCAATGGGAAGAAGGGTAGGGGCCCGGGGAAGGGGCAGGGGGCATGTCCAGGACCCCGTGGTCCATCCTGTTCCTACTGTCAATGCCCTGAGCCAGGAAGAGACCTGGGTTCTGATTCAGAGGTGGGATGCCTCCCAGACACACACAGAACACTGTCTTCTGGGTATCAGGCTCCTCCCCCTCCTAACTTCCTTTGAACTCACACCTGTAAGGGGCTGGTTCTGTAAAAAGTCTACTTTCCCTCTTAACCTCTCCATGCACCATCTAACCATCCATTCATCCATTCATATATTCAGTAAATCAATACTGAGCACCTATGGTGTGGCAGCTGTAAATACTAAGGTGAACTAAACTGGTTCATACGGCCCCTGGCCTCAGGGAGCGTGCAGTCTAGTGAGGAGGTTAGACATGAACAAATAATCGCCTAAATAAATGAGTCATTACAAAGAGTGAGAAGTGTGCGCTAAAGGAGGGTCACTCAGTTCTCTGAGAATGATAACAGGACTCTTGAATACAACACCTGGGTGGCCTGGCAGGGCCATAGCAGGACTGTCACCTCCCTTTTCCTAAATAGTATGTTTCTAATCATGCAGCCCAGGGTTTTAGGAGTCATCCTGTCCCTCTTACTCCCACTTCCCCTGGGAAGACGGCTGTGACACTGGCTGTGAATCAGAATGAAAATAGTCCTGGAGGAAGGACCTGGGACTGGAGCTAGGAGCTGGGGGACGAAGGGGCAGGGTCAGCCAGGAGCTGGCCGACAGGAGCAGTGTGGGGGCTACGGCAATGCCAGGAAACAGTCCAGATCAACATCAGATCAGGGGCTGGCATGGAGGTGGGGAGATGGCATCAGGAATTTGGAATTGGGGGGAAGCACTTGAGTGAAGGTGGCTGGCATTGGAGGAGAGGGAGGGGCAAATCCAGGATGAGAAACAGCTGTCTCCACCCCCCACCTCCCACCCCAGGCATCAGCAGTTCCTCCATAAGGGTCATGAGGATATGTTGCTGGGTGAACCCGCTCTCTCAAAAGGCTGGGGAGGGGAACAATGGCTTTCTTGGTGGTCCATCGCTGTCCCTGCTCTACATGGAGAGGTCCTGCCCTTCTTCCACAGGGGTGAGGGGAAGTGAGGGCTGTTCATCCTATTCCACAGAAGGAGAAATTAAGGCTCAAAGAGGTCTGTAAGCAAATGGTGGAGACAGGACAGGCTGGGCCTCCCACCACCCAGCGGAGGCATCAAGCACGAGGCAGCCGTGGTTCCTGGTCTCAGGTAGGGCTGGGGAAGGATGGAGAGACGGCCCTGGATGCCTGGCCTGCTGGACCAGTAATACTCAGCATTCTTGGCCCAACATGAAGCTTCTAGATGTGATGGAAGGTGATGATCCACAGTGGCCAGGAGGTTTGGGGAAACACCTATAGTCAGTGAGCCCTACTTTTCCAAGGGAAAGGAGAAAGCAAGGGAGGAGGATTCTCTGTGCTTGCCAAAGTTGTTTTTTCTTCCTGGTCCACCCTCAGCATCCGGCCACACCCATCCAGCCCAGTGTCAGCCATAGGAAATCTCTCCAGCAATTAACTAGCTGGTTTGAGCCAAGTAGAGTCTACACCACTAGGAATCATTGAGTTCAACTTCCCACCATATGTTTGGGGAAGTGCTGCCCAGAGAGGCAAAGAGGCTTAGCTAAGGTCACACAGCATATCCATTACAGAGTTGGGGCTGGGAAACTTGCATCATCTGGGTGTTTTGTTGCCTCCCCATCCCCTGCCGCCCTGCCAGAGTCCATCGTGAGCGCTCTGATCTTTGTCATTGCTTTGCTGCCAAGACCTTTGTCAAACTCTCCCTCAGCCCAGCCTAGTCCTGGGAGGCGTCCAGGAAATAATCAATAACATTTACTAGTAGAAAAAATATGAACAACCATAATCACAATAAACAGCTACTATTTATTGAGCACCTACAATGTGCCAGGTCTTGGCTAAGTGCTTTACACACATCCTTTTAAGTAACACTTTCTTAAATGTGTCTGTGTGGTAGGTCCTATTATATCCTCATTTTACAGACACAACATAGAGAGATGATATGATTTATAGCTATTTCCTACTAACAGTTATCATTCATGTTAAAAGTGATACTGGTTAATGTTTATTAAGCATACTACAGGCTAAGCATATGGACTACTTCTTTACCTGGATCATCTTGTAATTCTTTTAGGTCGATACAATTACTATTCCCATGAGGAGGAGGAAACTGCAGGTTGAAGAACTAAGGTTACTTTCCCGGGATGACACAGTCTTCTAAATAAGAAATTGAGGTTTATCTGATTCCAAAACCCTTGGCTTTGCATTCATAACCCAGGTTTCATAGCATCTGATCAATGTTCTAGAGAAAAGATGAAGAGCCTGCAACAGTGTTGCGAACTGGTCCACCACCCAAAAGGGGTTGAAGTCCCCTGTGCTCTGCCAACATGCATAGGGCTGCCCCCGTGGGTTCCTGTAGCCAAGTGGCCACATACCAAGAATCTTGGAGGAATATTCCCCACAAGGGAATTGCCAGGCTCTATCCCACCTGTCTCTGGGGCACTTAACACCCAGGGGCAGCTACAGAGTTTTATTCACCCAACTTAGATATCCGTGTTGTGAAGACACTTGTCCCTCCACATTCTCGATTATAATAAGAGGCACTTTATTTCTGAACCCCTGCAAGTCCTAACCTAGACTCTTGGCCCCTAAGACTGCCAATGCCAGGGAGACGTATAATTTAATCAATAGGAAGCTATGCCCTGGCTAATGGGTCCGAAAACTCGATAAGCCAGGCTTCTGCATCGGAGCATTCATAACTTCTCCATCCCAATGACTCAAGGGATCGGCAAATTCCATTTTCTTCTGAGCGATCATTGGCGAGTGTGTCACAGGAGCCAGCACCTAGCCAACACCACCCTCCTGGTAATAGCTCATGATTACCTGAAAGTGCAGCTGACGGAGGGAGCGAAGCTGTACGAGATAACTGACTGTTCATAATTGTCGACGAAATTGCATCCACGGTATTGAGCTTAAAAAATGGACCAGAAGAAGCATCTCTTATTGATCCCTTCAGGTTACAAACAAGATGCGACTGCTCCTCAGAACCAGAGACTGGGTCTGCATTGATTTTTATTCTTTTTTTTTTTCCTTTGAATAACCTAAGGTGGAATTTAAGGACTGATTTTTAACCTGAAGTTTCTCAAGGCTTTGCTTTTCTGGAGGTGGTCGGGGAGGGGCTGTCAGAGAAGTCAACCGTTCTGAGATGTGCCCACACAAGGTGAGAAGTGGCTTCCTCACTGGATGACGGCAAAGGCTGTCCACTCCCTCTGACTTTCACAGTGACCCCCACCCAACCTCCTGCATCTCCAGTTCCAGGACCTCTCTGCCATGTTGAAAATCCTCCCCAAACCCCAAACTCAAGGGACTCATGGGCCAATAAGTGGCCTGTCACAGTTGAGCTGGTGCTCAACTAATACCTTGTCATTGAATGTCCAATCAAAACTGAAAAGCTGTCGACCCTCCCGGCGTTTCCACATTTCCAGATGTATGGAGATACAGAGACTAGGGCTTTGTCACATCGGGAAAAATGGTAACAGAGATACCTAACATTCACTCACATTTGTAGACTACGATTTTATTTTATTCTCTTAAGAGTCCTATAAAGTAGGAGCTATCATCTCCCCATTTTACAGTTGAGGAAACTGAGGCCCGGAGAGGTGAAGTCATGTGTCCAAGGCTGGAAAACACATTAATGGGACCAAAATCGGCAGGTATCTGACATCTGACCATGTTCCAGGCAGAAAGGCAGAGGAGCTCTCCGAAACAGGAAGGGTTGAGACCAAAGTTGAGTAGCCTACTGTGTGCTCAGCCTGTGCTGACCACTCTCCCCTACTAGCCCATGCACTTCTCACGGTCACCTTCTGAAGCAACTGTTATTACTTCTGTGTTATCGATGGGGAAATGGCAGCTCAGAAAGGAGACGTGGCTCAGTCGTGATCACACAGTCACTAAGCGGAAGAGCTGTGATTTGAACCCAGGCCAGTAATTCCCCAAAGACCTGTGCTTTCCTCATTCGCCAGCGGCAGCAGCAGCAACTTCCAGAATTTAAAACAAAACAAAACCAAAAAAACACTGCAATGACTTCAAAAATCCATCTAATATGTAAGACTTACCATTTACAACACACGGTCTGTCCCTTTTCTCACTGGGATTGTTACTCCCGTTTTACAAGCAAGAAAACTGACTCACGCCAGAAAGTCAAAATTACTTTTCTGAGTTCTTTGTTAAGGCATTCCTCAGGACCATCCGATTCTGGGAAACTCTTTCTACCAATAGAGAGCTGGATGGGAGATGAAAACAGGCAGACATTAGCGATTGCCTGGGCTTCAGAGCAGGGAGCAAAATGCCCTCTCGACAGATCTCCACTCGACATCAGCTGGAGGATGTCTTCCGAGACCTGGGGAAATGGCCTGGAGTTTAATTCAGAAGTCTGGGCTCGGCCCTGGGCTAATGACCACACAGCTTGGCAGGGCAGCAGTTGAGGATTGGGCAGAGCCCTCTCGGCAGCCCTTGCTTAATGACATGGCCAGCTGGGAGGTGAGCGGCCAGCCTGCCTCTAGATCCAGCTTTGCGGCTACTGAGGCCCTCTGCCCTCCCCCTGCTGGCTCGGCCCAGACAGCAGCTGTCTCTTTAATAAACATCTCAGCCATTATACTCTAAAGAACAGAAACTGTGAGAAAAAACCTGGAGCTTTTCAGCTTTTCCAGCAGTGCTAGGGGGATCTCCCAGGCTGCCTGCGGCACTGAGCTGTCCCCGCAGGTGACAAAGTGCTCCAGAGACATTCCTCCTGCCAGGTGGTCCTGCCAACAAAGGAAGTACTTCCTTAGGTCTGACCAAAATCTCTCCTGCTTTTCCTTAGTTTCTTTTTTAAAATATAACATTTATTGAGCTTCCCTGGTGGCGCAGTGGTTGAGAGTCCGCCTGCCGATGCAGGGGATGCGGGTTCGTGCCCCGGTCCGGGAAGATCCCACATGCCGCGGAGCGGCTGGGCCCGTGAGCCATGGTCGCTGAGCCTGTGCGTCCAGAGCCTGTGCTCTGCAGCGGGAGAGGCCACAAAAGTGAGAGGCCCGCGTACCGCAAAAAAAAAAAAAAAAAAAATATATATATATATATATATATAAAACATTTATTAATTAATAGTTCTTATTTGGCTTTTCCCCACCTGTTTTATTTGAAAACCACTTTCTTGATCTTCACAGATATGGACAAATGGGGATGCTTATTGTGCCTTATTTTTGATGGTCAAAACCTGGAAACAGTCTAAATGTACCAATTACAGAAGATTAGTTAAGAAAAATACAGAACATCTAAAGGATCTGTTCTTAAACTTTAGCCTGCATCAGAATCACTGGAAAGCTTGTTAAAACACAGGTTCTGGCGTTTCATCCACAGAATCTCTTATGTAGTAGGCCTGGGTTAGGGCCTGAGAATTTGCATTCCCAACAAGTTCCCAGATAATACTGGAACAAATTTTTGAGAACCACTGCTAGTCTAAAATGTAGCCTACTATGTAGACATTAAAAATCATGTTGGAGAAGAATAGATATTGATTTGAGAAAATATACATGGTATGTTGCAAAGTGCAAAAGGTAAACTGCAAAACAATCTGGGTAATGCAGTCAGTGTATGTGTCAATCTAACTATAAATGCATGTCTATGTATAGAAAGGCAGATTCCAAGGATGTGACCCAAGCCGGAAGCTAACTGAGTGGTGACCTGGGTGCACTCAAGGTCAGATGGGCTTGGATTCCAGCTCTGCTTCTCACCTCTCAAAGTTTGTGAATGACTTTGAACAAACTGTGTAGCTGCTCTAGGCTTCACTTTCCTCATCTGTGAAATGGGAATAATAGTACGACTTTAGAGGGTTGTTGTGAGGACAAAATAAGATCCAGTATGTAAAGGTCAAGGGCAATGACTGTTATATATTATTATAAGAGCTCAAATTTATATTAATACTCTTAATACTATACATGAATACTATTAACAGTGAGTGTGGATTGTGGGTTTAGGTCAATTTTTTAATTTGTCTTTTTCTGTGTTTTACAAGTTTTCAGGTTAGGTGTATGTTACTTTTATAATTAAGAGAAAAACCAGTAAATATTACATGTATATTAATTACCTCCCAAATCCCCAAGTTCTTTTGTTCAGATTTTTTCAGGCATAGGCAGCATTTTAAAAACAACCCCAAACCTTTGAAATTGAAAAACATAATTTTTAAAATTTTATAATTTTAAAATTATAAAAACATAAATTTTAAAACTTTAAAAGTTTGGGATCTTTAAGAGGCCTAAATACTCTAAACCCCGTTTAGACCCGGAGGTCCGTGGTCCTTTGATGCTAATCTCTGAGGCTCCCTGGAAGGCTCTGCCCATTGACCACACTCCTCAGAGGAGGCCTCAGAATCTGGTGCCGGGTCACTGCATGAGGAATAAGGGTCTTCATTCTTTAATTCAAGCTCCAAAGCTGAGGTCGTTAGAGGGAGATGATACCAGGACACCTCCTCTGTCCTCCTCCCTCATAGGAAACACCAGCCAACGGTCCAACCACTAGTGTCCACCTTCCTGCTTGGCAGGTGGGAGGAGAGATGGGAATTGAGGTCCTGGGACTGTGGTGGCAGAGCCTGGGGGACCCTGGCCATGCCCTCCCCAGGATGTTGCCCCTGACTCCTGCTTTGCCTCTTACCAACCCTGGTCCTCCATGGACCCAAACCATCCTGTCCCTAAGTCTCAGCTCTGCTGTGGGGCTCCCTGTCTGGGTGCCCTGTCCCAGCTTCACACTATTAATAACAGACTAATAATAGCTTTCTAATATGTTTTCACTCACCACATGCCGATGCTCTGCTCAGGGCATCCAGGCACTGTTTCATTCAATCTTCACAATACCCCACAAAGTTAAAATTATCTTGGAGGTGTGAACCCATGTGACCCACTCACATGTCAGTACCATTTTCTCCATCACTGCCTCAACCATACATCATCTTGAGCCTGCTGTCCTTGGCAATGAACAAGTCTCCTGCTCTTTCTAGTCTCTGGCTTCGGTCTCTCAACTCTGCTTCCCACCCAGACTCTGAAATCTCCATGAGGCCCCATGTGGTCTGTCCCCAGCCTTCCTTTCCAGATTCATCTCCTACCAGGCTTTCATTAGCTGTCTCTGCTTTAACCACACTGCTCTCTATTTCTCACACTCACTCTGCTCCCTCTGCCACAGGGTCTTTGCACATGCTGTGTCCTCTGCTTGGCCTGCTCAGTTTCCCTTTTGTGCAGTTAACCCCAAGTCACCCTTCAGGTCTCCGTTCACACATCATTTCCTCAAGGAGGGCTTTCCTGGTCTCCCAGCTTAGCTCAACCATCTCTGGTGGGGATATCACAGCACCATATCCTTAGCCTCATAGCACGTGCAGTTTTCATTATAAATACATTTACACATTCTTTGTTTCATGTTTTCCCAACTGACCTGTAAACCCATGAGGGCAGACACCAGATCTGTTGCACTCATCGCCTGTTACCCGCACCTAGCGCAGCGCCCAGAACACAGAAGGTCTTCAGTTACATTTTCATAAATGAGTGAATGAATGAATGAGTGAATCGCCTCCGCTGAACTACCTCTAGGGCTGGCCCCACCCGAGGACCCAAGGCATCCTCCTTGCTCTGTGTTCTCTCTGTCCCGCCATCTCCAGGCTCTGTCTTTGTGTGGTCTCTTTGGGCTCTGCCTCTCTCTGCAGCTCTCTGTCTTGCTCTACTGAGGGTCCACCTTGTTAAACGGCCTCGGGGCAAGGTGACATAGCCAGTCTGGGCTGTGAGCAGGCAGGAGAAGATGACACTTTTTCAAACACTGCCTGACCCTGCTGAGTTCAAATACCCTCCACAAAAGAGAAACAATAACTGCTCAGAGCCCCCAAACCCCTCCAGGGCCCACGAAGACCCTCAGTGCCAATTCTCCTTAGGAGCTCGAGGTCTGATGGGGCTGTAGAGTTACAGGTGTGTGATCTCAGACACCGCCCCCAGGGAGCTCTGAGCTAGGGAGACAGGTAATAGCTCTGAGATAATAATGGGGCATAAGGAAATCTCATGGCTCCCAGACTTGCCACGGATGGTCTTTTGACACGTTCCCAAATGATTTCATTGACCATGTGGCAAACGTCTTTGTGTTTGAAGAAACTGCAGGGCGTTGTGGGAAATGGAACAGTTGCTTGGCAGTGCCTCAGGAAATTTTGCTCCTTTCTTTAGTTTCATGTTGTGTGTGTGTGTTTTCTGATGAAAATTGCATGCGGTTTCCAGGCAAAAACAGATCCACATGGGCTGGAGTGAGGACTTGTCAGTTGAGTCTTTGAAGAGAAATTTGACACTTATTTTTGATTGGGAAAGCCCAGAGACCCTAGGGAACAGCTCTGGACCCTGCTTTAGGAATTATGTCATTACCTGGGGGCAACACCCCATTGCTGTCCTTCTGTCGCAGCCTCATAGAAATACAGGGCAAACCACAGACGTGAGCCCCAGAGTAGTTGTAGATTTTCTAGTGGCTGCATTTTTAAAAGTAAAAAGAAACAGGTAAAATTGATTTTACCTCTATATTTTATTTAGCCAAATATATCAAAATATTATCATTTTAACATATAATCAATATACAAATTATTAATGAGATATTCTATAGTCTGGTTTTTATACGAAGTCTTTCCAATCTGCTCTGTGTGTTACACTTACAGCACGTGTCAACCTGGAACTGGTCACATTTCAAGTGCTCGGTAGCCGCACGTGGCTGGCGGCTGCCTTATCACACAGTGTAGTCTCAGGCTTCAAGGGTCATGGAGTTTTGTTAATAATGAACTCCACCTCTGGGATTGGACAGAGGTCCCCCGCTGACACCTCAGCCTCAGACTTTTATTGGCTCCTCTAACTCCAACTGACTGCCAGATGCCATGGTGCTCAGGACTCAGCCCTGTGCCTCTTCCTCACTCCCCAGGGGATCGCATCCTGTTCCTTTAAAATCATAACTATAGGGACTTCCCTGGTGGCGCAGTGGTTAAGAATCCGCCTGCCGATGCAGGGGACACGGGTTCGACCCCTGCTCCGGGAAGGTCCCACATGCCGCAGGGCAACTACACCCATGCGTCACGGCTACTGAGCCTGCATGCCACAACTACTGAAGCCCGTGTGCCTAGAGCCTGTGCTCTGCAACAAGAGAAGTCACCACAATGAGAAGCCCGCACACTGGAACGAAGAGTAGCCCTCACTCACCACAACTAGAGAAAGCCTGTGCACAGCAATGAAGACCCAACACAGCCAAAAACAAATAAATAAAAACAAGAAAAAAAATAGCATAACTATATGTTGGCCATGCCCACATCTATGCTTCCAGCCCTGAATTCTGGCCTAGGGCAGCCCACTGCCCGCTTAACAGCTCCCCTGAATGACCCACAAGCCTCCCAAGGCAAGCGTGTCTAACGCAGAACACCTGCTTTCCCCAGGTCAGCGAGGGAAACCATCCTACCCAAGGTCACATAAAGGTCATCCTTGAGTCATCTCTTTATCTCATCCCCACCTCCAGACCTCCAGTGAACATGTGGCTTCTCCTTGTAAAGTATATCTCAGGTCAGTTTCCCTTGCTTATTTCCACCCGACCACCCGGGGACCTAGCCACCATTCTCTCCTACACTCTGCACAGTTGCCAGCTGAAATTCTCACATTCCTTCTCCATACAAAAGAATAATAATTCTAAAACCTAAACCCAAACACATCTCTCCTCTGCTTACAATCCTCCGTGAGCTCAGAGTAAATTCCAAAGTCCTTACACGGTGCAGATGACAAAGCCACCTGTTACCTCGCCTTCTCACTCTGCCTCATCTTCCACTATGCCTCTCACTTCCCTCCAGCCACGCTGGGCCCTTTTCCATTCCTGAAACACTCCATGTCTGTCCCAGCCTCTGGCCTGTGCATGTGCTGTTTCCTCTGCTTGCCAGGCTCTTCCTGTCTCCTTCCACAGCTGGCTCCTTCTCATCCCTGACAGCTGGAGGCAAATGTTACTACCTTCAGAGTCCTCTCTAACTATCCTTTCAAAGCTAGTCCCTCACCCCTTCCCCCATCATGATCACATCACCCTATTTTATATCCTTCAAACAATCTAGGACTACCTGAAATTTTCTTGCTCATTTACTGGTCGACTGTATTTCTCTATTTCCACTCACTGGAATGTAAGCTCCACGAGGGCAGGGCCTTCTCTACGTTTTCAATGTCTGCCACTAACTGTTGAATGAATGAGTGGTTCTGCATTTAAATTTCATCTGCACTGCTTAATTATTGTGTAACCATGAGCAAGTAACTTAACCACTCGGAGCCTCAGTTCCTTCCTCTAGAAAATGGAGATAATGATAGTAATAATAGCTGTATTAGTCAGCTTTGCTACAATAACAACAACCCCCAAATCTCGTGGCTTATGCTAGCAAACATTTATTTCTTGCTCTCATTACATGAAGGCTGCAGCTCACCTGCACTTGGCCAAACTTGCCTGGGCTTCACGTATCTTTTTGTCCCAAGTCCAGGGCTGAAGAAACAACCATTATCTAGACTCTGCTGTTTTCATGGTGGAAGCAGGATGAAGAGAGTGAGCAGAAGATGCTCTTCAAAGCTCTCCTGGGAACTTGAACACAGTCCCACCTGCCTATATTCCATTTGTCAAAGCAAGTCTCATGGCTGAGCCCAAAGTCAGTGGGGGAGAAGTTGTATAATCCTCTTGCAAAGAAGAAGGAGTAAAGAGTTGAGGGCCGTGATCCAGTGTATGATAACAGCTAACATTTATATATTGCTCACTATATGCCAGGCTCTATCCCAAGCACTGAGGTAGATACTTTTTTTGTTATTACGCAGATGAGGAAACAGAGCCACACAGGTTAAATAGCATGGCCAAGGTCACAAGCCAGTAAGTATCTCATCAGCATCGTCCTGGTTCTATATCATTACCTGTTCTCTGGGTCATAGCGATTGTTGACCTTGGTGATTAATATGCTCGGCCTCAGTGAACATTCTCTCTGGTCTTCTCTGCTAGTATTCAGTAGTGATTCTTTCTAGGAAGTTCCCTTCTTCATTCCAAGAAAGATTTTTTCTGAATACTCCCACCCTGGCCTGGTCCATGTGATGTCAAACATTCACCAGGAGCTAGGATGGTAAAGGCAGAGGAGCTGGCAGTGTCCTCTGGGTATATCCCTGTACCTGCAGATGTCCTTCCACACGGAAAGGTGATGTTCCCTTGGAGCCCAAAGGTGGCCTTTACCCACTGTGCTGCTAGGCGACCTTCAGCCACTCCTCGTCTGGCCTCAAAGGTTATATTTCCCATTGACCTGAAACCCTCACCCTCCTACAGGGAGATGAGGCTCATACCTAGCAAGGGCCTCATGTTCAAACCCCCAATTCTCCAAACAATCCAAAAGATAGGTACCCATTCGCTCCACTTTACAGATGAGGAAACTGAGGCTTAGAGAAGTGAAGCAACTTACTCAAGGTCATAAGCCAAGAAATGACAAAGCCAGGAATCGAACCCAGATAGAAGGCTCAGTTCCAAAGCTGGCGCTCTTCCTGAAGATGGTGGAGCTTCTGTCATTGACAAGGAATAAACACGATCTCCCTTTCCCGGTGAGATCGTCCGTGGAGACCTAATGTGCAGTTTCACGATTATTGGTCTCCCCTTCAGTGTCCGTGCACACGCTTTACCCTCGGGCACAGACGCAGAGATGAGATTGTTTATTCACTCGGTCTCTCATACATTCAGTCACTCACTCACTCACCCATTCACTTATTCACATGTTTACTATCTCACCCACTTGTCCATTCACCGATTGATTTATCCATGTATCCATTCATTCTGCAAATCCTACCCGGATATGTTTCACCATCTGGATTGTGGTATAGAACTTCAAGCTTCCAGAGAAGGGGACTTGGATCAAGTCCAAAGAGAGGTGTTCCAGGTGTGCATTAGCATTCAAAGGGGGCGGGGAGGAGGCCTGAGAAGGCAGGCACCATGGTGGAGGTGGAAGAGAGTGGTTCAGCCCCAAGCCATGGTGTATGAGGAAGGAGGTATGGTGGGAGGCAGGGCAGGGAACGCTCACTCCTGGATCTAGAGAATTGGAGGCCTGAAGCCCTGAGTACCCTCGGACCTTGGCACAGAGAATGAGATGCGTGTCCTCCTCAGGGGGTACTGAGGAAACCAGAGGAGCTGGATACCCCACAGCCGCTTCACCCGTCAACCGTAGAGTGATGAAGAACTATTGTCTCCCCTGGCCCTGGCTGGCCCTCATCACTGTCTGATTGGCTTCTCTTAACCAGAGTTTAATATAAGCAGCTAGAATGGGACTAGGATAGGGCAGGGGCTGAAAAGACCATGTCTGCCTCAACCTCAAAGATCCAGATAAAAGGTCGTAAAAAAACCAATGTTAGCACATCAACCACATGCATGTCTGCACCAAGCTCACCATCTGTAGGTCTGGAGACATTTGTGTGGCACACCAAAACCTTCCCTTCCTGCCCAGATGTTGGGTGTCACAGAGACCCAGACAGAGACAGAGAGCGAGGGGGGGAGAAGAGGAGCAGAAGCACGAGGGGAGGGAGGAAGGAGATGTTTGCCAAATGATTACAAAATTAAAGGGATTTTTATGCAGAGAAAATATTTAGCTTGGCATTGTCTTCTCAACCAAACGTTGGCTTCCAAGAGAAAACACTGGTGCTGGCAGCAACCCTTTGCTAAATGGAAACAATTGTCTCCTTCCCAGCAGCCACAGAAAATGCCTTTGTTTGGGCTCACTGTGCCTGGGCCAAAAACAGCATCTTCAGAAGTTGCCCCCAATTCTGAGAGGCTGAGGGAAGGAGGGGATACGCCAGAAGTCCACTGTCCCCGTAACACCTGCTAGTCTCACAGGTGATGCTGTGCAGAATGGCTGCGTCCCTCTCCAGGGTCCAGGAGGTGGGGGCTGAGAGGAGGCAGGTGAGAAGCAGAGAGGGAGGAAAGGGGGAGAAAGTGAGGAGAGAGGCAGACAGTCGCAGCTGCATGGAAAGTGCTTGAACACAGAGAGGGTGTTGGAACAGCTCAGTGGAATCCTACAACAATGGCATCTTCAGGGTGGTGGTGACCTCCCCGCTACTTGTCCCCAAACCTGGCTCCCCTTGCAGGAGACTTTTGCTAGAGACAAGAGAGAACGGTCACAGCTGCGGTGCTTTGTCTTGCTGAATTCTCACCTGCAGACCAGGTACTGGCAGAACCCTCATTTTTATAGGACAAAACCGAGGCTTGGAGAGGGTGAAATCACAAACCTTAGGGAACAAGTTTGGAAACCTGGAATCAGGAGGCCAAGAGTTTACCCATTAGGCAAAGAAGACCCATGGACTCAGAGTCTCCAGGGTGGAGCCTGAGAATCTGCCATTGCCGAAGGTGACCAGTCCCTGACCGAGCACTGGGGACACTGCCGTCCTCCAAGCAGGCTTTGTGGAGCCCGGGGTTCGCTGCCCCTGGGGATTCTACTCCTGCTGACTCCCATCAGTTCCCAGCAGAGCTCCAGTCCTCTGAGGTAGACCCCACAAGGGGCTGGGTCACTGTCTCTACAAGACCCTTCTGAACATGTGCCCACAGTTATGGGACACATTTCTGCAGCTCCTCCTCTTTGGTGGTATGTAGGCATCTGTGTCAGACCAGCAAGCTGACACTCTTGTTCTTTGTGTATTCTTTCATTCATTCTTCATTTATTCATTCATTCAACATTGCGTGTGGGACAGGCTCTGTAGTGCGCACTGAGAAGCTGAGATGCCCAGGAAATGATCCCTGCTTTCTTTAAGCCGGTAGGTCCCGTGGGACATGATCGATAAAGAAATGTTAAGTATTCTGGACCAGGGCTCTCCCCTCCCTCCCCACTTACCCCCTACCTGCCCACTGACCATCTGCTTGGACGTCCCACAGTCATCTCGCCTTAAGCATCCGAAATGGAACTCCTGCGCTTCCCCAGACCTATGCCACCCACAGGTTTGCCATCTAAGTGTATGACAACACCAACCTTCCAGGGGCTCAGGACAAAACCCCTGGCGTCATGATTGATACTTTGCTCACACCCCAATCTGTCAGCAGCCCTGTCAGCTCTCCCTTCAAAATGCACTCAGAATCTGACTGCTCCTCACCACCTCCACTGCTACCAGCTTCATCCAGGTCACCACTGATTACCGCCCAGGTGTCAACTTTTAGTTTCCCTACCTGTCTGCCTTATCTCAGCCCTTACATCACCTCCTCCTCCTGTCCCCAGCTCCCCTCCGCCCAGGCACTCCCACCACAGGGCCTTTGCACTGGCTGTTCCCTCTGCCTGGAAGGCTCTTCCCCGTGTCCTCATGGCTCACTCTCTTACCTCCAGATCTTTACTCGGATATCATCTTCTCAACGAGGTCTTCCCTGGACTCTATCTAAAACTGCAGCCTGCCTCTTATCCTTACCCCGATCTCCTCTCTCATCCAACAACACTTAGCACCACCTGTATAACACACTACTTCTTTTCCACATTCATCACGTAGTTGTTAGTCTCCCTGCCTGCCCTCCTTCCACCAAGAAGACAAGTACCACAAAGGCAAGGATGTTTGCTCCCTTTGTTCACTGCTGTGTTCATAGCATCTAGGACCGTGCCTGGCACACAGTAGGCCCTTAGTAAATATATTTGAATGAATGAATGAAAGGAAGAGAAGCCATTGACGTGGCTGGAGCAGGGACCAGGTGGGGTCGGGGAAATTCTATGATGTCTGAGCCTGCAGAAATCAGAATTGCAGAAATAAGTTCCCCCGGCCCACCCCATCATGGGTAAAACGGTGCAGCAAGGGATGTCAGGAAGTTGCTAAGAGCATGAGGAGGGCAAGGACCAAAAGCAGACACAGAAACAGCCATTCTCCCTTCGCTCTTGCTGAATGTCCAGCATCTCTGCCCTGTGCTGGGGTCTCGGGTCACAGCAGCGAATCCGACAGAGCTGGCCCTTCATCTCAGGGGTCCCCTCTTCCCATGGCCTGGCTTCCTCAGCACCCGCTCCGGACAGAGCTCAGAGAGATGCCTGGAGGAAGTGATGGAGTGATGATGGGAAGGGAGTGACAGCAGGAAAGGAGCAGGGTGGGACCTGGGGACATCCTGACAACACTGGTACTTCCAAAGGGTTCCACACTTTTTTGTCCCTTAGAGCACAGAATCAAATTCGTCAGAAGCTTTTGTTCATGAAGCATTGTTTAGTCATGACCCTCTTTTAATGATTTTTTTAAAGTTTTGGTTTAATAATCATAATGCAACGAACAACCATGAACCCACTATTCAAAGCCCCAGATTAGAATTTACATCTACCTCTGTGCTTTTCCCTAACCCTGTGCTTCTCTCCCCTGCCCCTCCTTTAGACAATTACTACGATGAGTAATTTTTCCTTCCTTCCTTCCTTGCTTCCCTCCTTCTAACACATGATATACCCTAAACAATGATCACTTAGTTCGTCTTCTTTTTGATCATTATAAACAAGGTATCAAATTTTATGCAGTCTTCTGAGACTCGCTTTTGCACTGCACGTTCTGTGACCAGGATTTATCCAGGTTACTGCGTGTGGCTGCAGTTCATTCAATCTTCATTGCTCTATATCATTCTACGGTGCGAGTTTCACCACAGTTTATTTAGCCATTCTTGCAGCATTGGACGTTTGGGTTGTTTCCAGATCTCAGTGTCTTTATGTTGACTTTTATGAGCACTGCTGCTCCGAGCCTCCGTGTCTGCGTCTCCGGGGGCACAGGTGCAAGGGTTTCTGTGCATTCATACCTGGGAATGGAATTGCTGGGGCAAAGGGTATTTGAATTGCTCAGTTTTACAAGACGGTGTCAAATCGTTTCCCAGGGGAGTCGTGCCAATATGTACTTCTAGCAACGTCGGAAGTCACAAGCTCTTCCACACGCGGTATTGTTAGGTTGCTTGGTTTTTACCGATTGAATGGGTATAACTGGTATCACTTGGTGGTCTTTCCCCAGGTTTTTCACAGCTCCTCCCACCTTCACGGTTCTGCCACCAATCTGGGGTGGGGGGGTCTGAGTTCGTTTTTCTAATACCTAAACAAGAACTGCTAAACTCAGCCCTCAATCCTTGATCACAGATGGGCCCAGGGCCCCCCAGCCCTACTGTGGGCTGCCTTAAAGAGCTCCTGCACTTCTGGCCCTTCAAGGCCTTTCTTCCTCTCTCCTCCCCTCCTCTCCTGGAACCATATGCAGAAACCCCACCCCCACCCCCGTCAACCTGCACACCCTCCTCAATCCACATAAACATTTTCAGGGAAATAGGCCAAAACGCCTATTTCAGAGACAGAGAGAGAGAGAGAGAGAGAGAGAGAGGGAGAGGGAGAGAGAGAGCGTGCTCCTGCGTCATCTCCATGCCGTCTAAACAGCGTCACTGGGGAAAGATCCATTGGTTTGGGGTTTTGCCGCTTCTCTTTTCCGGGTCTGCCCAGGCTTCCTCGGTGCCTCCTTTTCACTCATTTGCCAGGTCCCTGACCCTGGCCTCACCAGGCCTGGCCGAGGCAGAGTGGATGTCGGGACCCAGGCCAGGGCCGTGCTCAGCTGGGTCTAACGTGCCGGCCCTGCATCTCCACCAGCTTCTCAGGATGTTTCTGCCCCTGCCCGGGAGCTGACCTCCCTCCCGTCCCTCTGTCTGTGCACTGTGCCCACCCCAAGCACTCTGGGGCAGCACAGCTGGAAGCACAGGCCTGGTGTCCTCACACCCCCGGCCCCCGCACCCCCTGTCTGGCGCTCTCTCTGGACACCGCCAGGGCCCTCCCAGATACGCGGCAGCCCTGCCTTTGGCCTCACCCTGTGCTTTCTCCCCGCCAGTCCTCTCCTCTTGCCACCTCCGGCACACAGGTGGCCTCGCTCAGCTGGTCAGAGTGCGGAGGCCTCCATCACTGTCTGCAGAGGTAGCTGGCACCAGCCATGGGCACGGGCACTCCTGCTGGCTTGGCACAGAAGGCTCATTAGTCAGGCTGCCACAGACATCTCCAAGTTCATTTCCTACTTCCACCTTTGGCTCCTCTCCCTGTCCCCACCTCCCTGTTGAGTCAAGGATTCTTCCTCTGAGCTCTCTTGATCACGAGGAAAGGAGAGCACTTGAACTTGGGACTCCGAGTTCACTATTCATGTTCAGGTCTCTGCTCTTTGTGTAAACATTCCAACCTAACTGCTCTCCTGAACTCTCCCATGATTGCTGAGAACTGGCACGTAGCAGGTGGCCAGTAAATATTTGTTGAATAAATGAATCAGCTGTTTTCCTCCCCTTTCCTGAGAACGCGGCCCCTAAGGAGTTTCTCCTAAACTGCTGCATGTGTGCTGCCCACTGCTTGAGACTTCCTCTCTGATCAACCAGCATCAGATACTCCAGCTCCATCACTCCTGTTTCCTGCCTCTCCCTTTTCTGAGCGTTCACTCCCCGGCTCAGCCTGAGCTGCTGGGTCAGGGACAGCAGAATGCTCAGTGCTTTTTGCTTTTTTCTTTTTTTTTAATTAATTAATTTATTTTTGGCTGCATTGGGTCTTCGCTGCTGCACGTGGGCTTTCTCTAGTTGCGGCGAGAGGGGGCTACTCTTCGTTGCGGTGCGCAGGCTTCTCATTGCAGTAGCTTCCCTTGTTGCGGAGCACGGGCTCTAGGTGCGTGGGCTTCAGTAGTCGTGGCTTGTGGGCCCTAGAGTGCAGGCTCCATAGTTGTGGCGCACGGGCTTAGTTGCTCCGTGGCATGTGGGATCTTCCCGGACGAGGGCTCGAACCCGTGTCCCCTGCCTTGGCAGGCAGATTCTTAACCACTGCGCCACCAGGGAAGTCCCTGTGCTCAGTGCTTGTGTGCGTGGCTTTGCTGTCGGGAGCCGGGTGGTGTGAGTCAGGATCAGCATGTGTAACCTGAGAGACGCATTTGCATCCCCTTCCCTGACAGGCCTTCCTCCTCTCCGTCACTCTGCCTCTGAGCCGAGCGTAATTACTCAATCTAATTTAATAGACATGCTGAACGGCTGAGGCTAGTGAACTCTGCCCGGGGGCAGGGTGATGGGCATGTTTGGAGCCTCCTGCACACTGTGTGGGCCCCAGGGGAGGGAGGCAGCGGGAGAGGGGCTGTCACAGAGGACCCTGCATGGGTTAGAGCTGCCTCAACAGAGTCTCAGCTCACGATGACCAGGGGACAGAAATGAACCCCACCCTGTTGGGCTGTCCCTCCCCTGGATCTGCAGGGCCCCTGATGGGCCCCATTGGCTGCAGGCTCAGCTTGGTCAATCTTCCCTCTGGGTTTGGGGCACTGCAGTGCTTCTCCAAGTCCTCCTCCACTCTGAGAATTCATCCAAGCCCTCCTACCTCCCCCGGGCACAGGGCTTCTTCAGACTGCAATTCCTATTATCGCCCTATGGATGTGGAGGTTGGGGCTGCTCCTAGATTCCTGGCAATTCGTGGAGACAGGGTCTCAGGACCACCTCCCCCCAACTTCCTCCTGGGCTCTGGTTCTGCCAGGCATCCCTCTATGGGAACCGCAGGCTTCTCCCTCCTGGCCTCGAGCACAGCCCCTTTCACTGGTTTCCTCCAAGCACCGCCAACAGAACGGCATCGCCAACACGCATCCGACTTTCCTGGGGTTTGGGAGGTGGGCATGGAGAAGCTGATGTGTTGGTTAGCACAGTGCAGATTGGAAGTCTGCTGGGCTACGTGTCCCCAGAGAACCGGGCCCCTAGACACTCCCTTGTTCACTCTACAATGGAGAGGGATGTCCAGACCCTCCCCGACTGGAAAAAGAAATGTTCCGGGCCCCAGGGAGCTTTGGCGGGCCTCAGTGGCCAGCGGGACACTGGTGTAATCTGCAAAGAAAGGCAGAAGAAAATGGATTATGGAGCCCAACCCCCCTGGAGCTCGAGATCAACTGCATACAGGGCAGCAGACGCCCCTGCCAAAAAGGCTTCACATCAAGGAGCTCAGACCCCAACCTCCCTTCGCTTGTCCTCACCCGCCAGAATCCTTTCAAAGCTGTGCAAAAACGGAGGAGGCCACGGATTATGTCCCCAAATGTTCAGAAATTGAATGAGGGATTAACTGCTTAACGGCAATTGACTGTAATGACCCCGGGCTCGGGAATCACTGATCTTTCTGGCGCTCTGGAGCACATGCTGTTTCCTTGCACGTATCCTGTGTGTGTGCGTGTGCGCGCATGTCACGTGCAAAGAGCGGGCGTGCACATCTCGGGTCTGTGTGCATGCAAGCAAACGTGTGGGTGTGTGCACGCCCATCCCTGTGCAGTGCCCCTCGCTACCTTCCCTGATCGTTTGTGCTTGTCTTTACCAAGGCCATCCTGATGCACGTGGCTCCGTGTTCCGCTGCATACTGTGTGTTTACACAGGTGCGCGTGCGTGTGTACTTGTCCACACAGGTATGTGGCCCTCAGAGTACAGCACATGTCCTGCCGACGTGTGTTTGATGCACATGCTCGTCTGTGTGTAGGTTTCTCTGCATATACATAACATGCAGCCTATGTTCATGTGAACATTGATGCCATCTTTGGATTCCTTAAACGTCCCAAGCTCTTTCCATACTCAAGGCCTCTGCATGTGTGCTCCCGTGCCTGAAACGCTTTCCCTGCTATTTGTCTCCTCATCCAACTCAAAGAACATGTTCTTTGCTATTTTTTCTCACAATGTCCAATTATTCTCCTTGCATGAGCTGATTTCCATTTGTAATTGTATATTTATTTGTGTGTTAACGGTGTCTATTCTTTGTCTCCGTGAAGGTAGGGAATGTCTCTTTGTAACCCTCGTATCCTCTGTGCCTTGCCTAATGTTCCGTTTATAGTAGGTTTTCAACAAGAATTAAATGACTGGATGAATGTATGTGTGTGTGTGTGTGTGTGTGTGTGTGTGTTTGCCGCGTACCTCTGAGTAGGGGAGCATGTCTTTCTGGATGCCCATGCTTATCTGTGTGCACAAGTCCGCATGCAAGTGTGTATACTAAGTACCTATACCCGTATGTATGTATCTGACAGCGTGCATTAAAAATGGCAGGCATTGTGTTTCTTCTGCTCATCCCTGCCCCAGTTGGGATGTCTCAGGTCCCACACAGACTTCAGGAAAGGAAAGCTGGGGTACCCAGAATGTCCTGGGAATGGAATATTGTCCTGAAGGCAAGCAGAGGAACACCCCAAAGGACTGCCCTGGCCATGGAGACACTCCTCGGGATGACTGCAGGTCTGGGGAGAAACCAGCTGCAGACCTCAGGGAAAGGACCGGGCACGGAAGTGATGGGCTGATGCCACTCATATTTCCTCACAAATGCTTGTTCAGCGTCATTACCGAGCCATCCTCTGGGCTGAGCCCTGAGCTGGGTGCTGGGGTGCAGTCTGGGTGAGCTGCTGCCAGGACCCACGACAAGAACCTTCCATCGTGGCGGCAATACTCAGTTTCCCAGGACTGGCTTAGCTGCCTTATCCACCCCCACTGGACTCTGAGTTCCACATGGTGGAGAGCAGGTCTGTCTCATCCACCGCTGTACACTCACTCCCTGGGGGTGCTTGATGACTATCAGTTAAATAACTGAATGAATAAAGAAATGCCCAGTCCCTCCCAGATATGTACAGAGAAAGAACAACTTCCATTTGTCTATAGCCTTAAAGCTCTCAGGAACTGCAACATCCCTCTCCTGGGTGCTCCCTCCCCAGCGAGAGGCCCCTTTGAGTCTCTCTCGTCACTTATAAAAGTGGGGGGAGTACAAAAACAAAACAAAACTTAGGGGGAGATGTAGCTAATAGAACCACAACACACTGCAGCTATCGAATGCTATCAAAGTAAACACAGTCAGAAGGCAGCCTAGGAACTAAGGTCTGCTGATAAGACCTTTGTGGGGAAAACAGCTAACATGGTTTAAAGAAGCTGCTAATAGCCCAGCCCGAATGCCAGCAGAATCCTTATAGCTAAAATGGCTATAGAAGCCCCTGCCCAGCCAGGGTCTGGTCTAAGGAAGGTGGAACCACACTGGGACGCTGCCCAGGTCAATCTGCCGCTTGGAGCTGCGATTTCCTCCCCTGCAAAATGCAGATGAGAATCCACATGCTGATTATAAAGATGCAATAATAAGAGGCTGGCAGGCATTAGGGGCTCAGCCCATGCAGTTTCTTCTTTCCTTACAGACAGACTCACTGCAAGAGAATTTCTGATGGGTGTTCTTGGGGTTGGGATTTAGCAGACCCAAGTTCATAACATTAGCGACACTTATTGATTCATCATGTGCCAGATGCTATGCCAGCACTTTATATGACCTCGTGTAACGTACAGAACAAATCCATTATGATTCCCATCTAATAGATGAGGAAACCATGTCTTGGAGGGGTTAAGCAGCCTTAGCTCAAGGTCACACAAGCTAGTGAATGCAAGAAGCCAGTTTGGGGGAATCAGTGGCAGAGCCTGAGCTTCTAACCTGTGTGCTTTACAATAAATTTACTTAGCAATGTCACGTTTCTCTGAGCCTCAAATTCCCATCCTGTAAAACAAAGAAGTTAGATGAGACTGCGGGTTTTCAGAATTTTTTACCACCTGAACCTTTCTATGCAAACAGAATCCCAATGTGGAAAATAAGTAAAAAGGGAGCTGCTCTGATAGACACAAGGCAGAGCCTTGCCCCCAACTCTTTGTTGCCCCCTAAAGCAGACCCTGAGGTACCTCTGGGACCTCAGGGAACAGACTAGAAAATGCTGGAACCGTCCTTTTCGTTTACTTTTGCTTTTGTGGCGATCATTTCATAATATATAACAATATCGAATCACTGTGCTGCCCACCTGAAACTAACATAATATTGTATGTCATGTATAACTTAATATAAAAAATGGAAAGAAAAATCCTGGACTAGATGATTTCTATGGGCCCTACCAGCTCAGACATTCTGGGATTCTGTTCACTTAACGCTTGTCAGTTGATGGATGCTCTAGAAGGTGGGAAGATGAGGGAAGCTGGTTCTAGAAGCAGGAAGAGAGGAGGTGAAACCACTATCACCCTCCACGCCCATCTATAAAGTGGAAATCAACTCAAGCACTAAGATAACAAGAAAAATCTAGCCTGGAGAGCACTGAAAGGCCCCAGGGCAGATGGAGGCTCCAAGCTGAGGTGTGACCTGGGTGGGGTGAGGGGCAGGAAGCCCAGCTCCCCTGAGTAAGGGGCTCACCAGCCCCTCTCAGATGTGCCTGGGAGTCCCTCGCCTGATTGGAGAGCCTTTGTTTGAAGTCCTGATTTATGTAGCTTCGCGCTGCAAACTACGGCATTACGTTGCCAGCGAAGATGCAAAACTGTAAAATAATTGTGGTGGTGAAATTATTCACAGATCCATCCAGACCCAGCACTTCGGGAAGGTGGTCAGATTTACACGGAGCACATGGTGAGCGCATAATTCAGGCTAAACAGATAAGCTTGTTCTGCTCCTGACAGAAGCAGTTCCCCGGAGGCTGCTGGGTAATGCCAGGCCAAATACACACCCGTCCCAGGGAAGGGAAGGCCCGTCACCACTGAGGGTGACACACAGTGACAAGGGGCAGGTCATGCTTGAAATGAAGTGTCTACATGGTACCTGGGCAAGCATAAGAAGCCGGGGCTGTGGCATCCTTCTTCTTAACTCAGGAGGCCACATGGGAAGTGATTGGGGTGCCCAAGAAGGCCCTGGGTTTGCGTCTAGCTCTAAAGCCAACCAGTGAATCAGCTGGCCAGCACATTAATCAAGCCATATTTGGTTAAAAAAACAACAACAACAACAAAAAAACCCCACTATATTTGGTCCATGGAGGAGGCAACAGCAGCCTTCAAATGACAAAATGGGCTCTGCCCCTTGGGGCGGGCTGCATCCATTTGGATTGGATCAGGTGCAGGTGTCAGGTGTACCAGGATGGTCTTGTCAATATCTTTCCGCCCAGTCTTTGCCTGAAAACTTTATTTCTTTTCTTGCAAGTTTAAGTTGCTTTATACGGCACTTTACCAAGGAGGCAGGTGTTTTTTTATATTCCCCACAACGGTATTTTCATTCTCACCAAATAAAGCTGGTCACGATAATAGCTAACATTGGTTGAGTGCTATGCTAAGAACTTTATAAACATTATTTTATTTAAACCCTCTAAAGCAGTGCTTCTCAAACTTTAGCCTGAATCAGAATCATCTGAGGGACTTTCTAAGTCAGAGAAACTTCTAGGTTTCTAACTCAGAGAAAGCAGCTGGCTGCTGTGTCCCAGCTCCAAAGTTTCTGATTCAGGAGGTTAGAGTGCAGACTGAGAATGTGCCTTTCTAACCAGTTCCCAGGTAATACTGATGCTGCTGGTCGGGGGACTACTCCTGGAGGACACTGCTCTAAAGAAAGGTAGGTATGATGAAGCTTAAGAGCACTTGTGTGTGCTTGTTCTGCAGCCGGATTGCCTGAGTTCAGATCTTGAATTCCTCCACTTCCTGGCTGTGTGACTTTGGGCATGTTGCTTAACCACTCTGTGCCTCAGCTTCTCCATCTGTAAAATGGGTATAACAACAGTAACTCCCTCATAAGGCTATTACCAAAAGCAAATAAATTTAACACACTCTCAGAACAGTGCCCGGCGCATGGGAAACACTTGATAAACGTGAGTTACCACTATAATCCCCTGTGTTCGTATGGGTAGTGTGTAAATGGCAGCGAAATCTACCTCCTGTTGCACGAACCTTGAACTATGAACTAACTCATGGTGGGCCCACAACCTCTCTTCTCTCCATCTCAGGGATGTCACTGAGACACTGTCTGATGAAGCTGGAGCTGGTGGCCTTCGGTAGAAAGTCTCTGGGAGTGCTGCAACCTCCAGAGGCAGCATGGGGGTGAGTCAGGAAATCCAGGCTTGCGTTCTGATGCTGCTGTTCGCTGTGTGATGCTGGGCAAATCAGTCTTCCTCTCTGAGCCTGAGTTCTCTCACCTGGGAAAAATAGGGCCACCCTGGAGGTGAACCCTGATCATAAAATGTTCTGAATGCTGGGGAATTAGCGCTTGGATCCAAATGTGAATGCTGCTCCAACTTGTCGGCTAAAGGACACCTACTAAGAGGGAGCATTGCTCAGAGCCAGGAACTGTCTCTGATCTCCTATGTTTTAATCTTAAAAGTGCACACGTAATTTGTATTCTACTCCATAGTATTGCCATGTTTGTTTGCACATGAAGATAATAACATTTTCTTTCTGAATCTTCTAATAAAACAGGCATCCAGGAGACATAGATCGTGATTGCCTAGGGCTTTGAATCCTCCGGTGCGTGTCTGAACACATCCGTGGCGAGCCCAGCTGTGGAGAAGGGGCCAGTGCCCAGGTTCCTGGAGGAGCCGGCCAGGCAGTGTCCTCCCCAGGATGATTTCCTTGGAGGGCTGTTGCCGGAACCATGCTCAAGGCTGCTCTGTCCCTTCCACGCAGGGGAGATGCCATCAGCCCCGCACAGTCTGAGGTTCCTGTTCACGGAGAGATTGTACATCAAGTGTTTTTCATTCAGAATTGGAAGCTTTAATATGTTTTACAGGAAGCCCTTTTATGTGCAAATAAAAAATGCATGATTATAGCAGACAATGTAAAGCAGTGAGCACCTCGGAGCCACTGTATGTTTAGAAAGAACGGATACACTTCCCCCGAAAATGACACAACCGCATCCTTTCCTGTTCGTTACGGAATCAGGCAGAGAGGGGCTCTTGTGTAAAAAAGGCGGAGCTTTTCACAACACTGTACACACATATGTGTGTTTATTGGGGGGGGGGGGCAGGCGGTGGGCGGGGACACAGAACTAGCAACGCTCTCTGGCTCTCCTAGTTTAATATTGATACCTTCCTTTCTTCTTTGTGGGAGAAGAGATGGACTGAAGCCAAGGGCAGTGGCCATGACCCGGGGGGCGGTTAATTTGACATTTTAATTACTAGTCCTTCTCTGCAGACTCCAAAACCCTCACCATTTCTAGACTCAACAAAAGCCAGAGTTGATGAGACCTTGAAAGGTCATCCCCTCCCCCGATGAGCACAAGCGGGTATCTCTCATGTTCTTAAGGAGAAAAGGTGGGATCCTTGCCCTTTCTCTAGGAAACCATTATGGGGGTGGGTCACGTCACCTCCTGTCCTTCCAATGAGATGCTAGGGAGAATCCTGGGGTGTACTTGTGAATCCAGGAGCTGCGCCTGGCCAGGCAGCTAGGAGTCATGGCCACAGCCAGGAGCTGTGCAGGGTTGGGGAGACTCCGTGCTTTTCTAGAAAGTGTGCGCCCCTCCTTCCAGTGCCCAGTGACACAGCTTGGTGTAAGTAAAAGGCCAGGATGGACATTAGATTCCACAAAGTATAGACTAAACTTATAGCCCTAACTTTGAACTTGTAGAGCAATACAGATTCAAGCCCAGAACAGGCATCTAATAGAAGGAAGGAGTAGGCCAGGTGGAGACTTCCTGGGCTCTCATCTTGGCTTTGCCACTCACTACCATATGATCTTAGGCCAGTGGCTCTCAACTGGGGTGATTTTGCCTCTCAGGAGACCTTGGCAAGGTCATACACAGGAGTGTAGCGTCATAGGGTCATACACTGGAGAGTGTAGAGTCATACACTGGAGACATTTGGGGTTGTCACCATTGAGGGAGTGGGAGGGGGGTGGCTACTGGCATCTAGTGAGAAGAGGCCAGGGGTGCTGCTAAACGTCCCGCGATACACAGAACAGATCCCACAGGAAGGAGTTATCAGGCCAAAATGTCAATAGTGATGAGGCTGAGGAATCCTGCCTTAGAGCACTATTTACAACAGCCAGGACATGGAAGCAACCTAAGTGTCCATCGACAGATAAAAGGATAAATAAGATGGGGCACATATATGCAATGCAATATTACTCAGCCATAAAAAGAAACGAAATTGAGTTGTAGTGAGGTAGATGGACCTAGAGTCTGTCATACAGAGTGAAGTAAGTCAGAAAGAGAGAAACAAATACCGTACGCTAACACATGTATATGGAATCTAAAAAAAAAAAATTTCTGTAGAACCTAGGGACAGGACAGGAATAAAGACGCAGACGTAGAGAATGGACTTGAGGACACAGGGAGGGGGAAGGGTAAGCTGGGCTGAAGTGAGAGAGTGGCATGGACATATATACACTACCAAACATAAAATAGATAGCTAGTGGGAAGCAGCCGCACAGCACAGGGAGATGAGCTCGGAGCTTTGTGACCACCTAGAGGGGTGGGATAGGGAGGATGGGAGGGAGACAAAAGAGGGAGGAGATATGGGGATATATGTACATATAGCAGATTCACTTTGTTATACAGCAGAAACTAACACAACATTGTAAAGCAATTATACTCCAATAAAGATGTTAAAAAAAAAAAAGGAAATCCTGGCTCAGGCAAATTATTGAATGTTTCTGGTGCCTTAGTTTCCTCATCTCTAAAATGGGGATGTGAGTCCTCCTAACGAGACTCTTGTGAGGATGAAATGTTCCAGTTTATATAAAGTGCTTAAACAGTGCCTGGCACAGAATAATCACGACATATGTGTGCTGTCAATGCAATGATTGCCATCTGGGACAGTAGAAGGAGCCAGGGCCGAGGGAGGGAACCCGACAGAGTCTGCGCAAGAAAATAAGTCCAAGGACAGGAACAAGAGGAGAGGTCAAAGGCAAGGTTGAATTTGGTGCCCTAAAGTTGAGAATTCAGAGCTGGGGAGGCAAGATGGAGAGGAAGTGGGTTGAGGGAAAGGGGTCCAGCTTCCTCACACCCCAGCTGGGATTTGAGGGTCTGCTTTATACAGGGTGGACAGCCAGACAGCAGGTGAATAGAGGGACCCGCCACAGTCCACAGCTGCAGTGGCTCATGGTCACTCTCCTCCTGCCCTGCCTGCCCCATGGCCACCCTCACCTGCCCCTTGAGAGCTGCTGGGCACAGAAAGATCTTCAGCCTCCGGCACTGGGCAGAAAATGCAGTCTGAAGCAGCCCAAGCTCTGAGTTCCAGGGGACACAGAGTTGTACTGGGTCCTGGGAGGGTTGTGGTCCCCAAAAGATAAGTCTACCTGGAACTCCCGAGTGTGACCTTATTCAGAACAAGGGTCTTTGCAGATGTAATTAAGGTAAGGATCTCAAGATGAGATCATCATCCTAGATGAGGATGGGGCCTATATCCAGTAACTTATAAGAGATGGAAAAGGAGGAGACACAGAGATGCAGGGAAGGGAAGGTCATGTGATGACAGAGGCAGAGATTGCAGGGATACAGCTATAAACAAAGGCACACCAAGGATCTCTGGCAGCACCCAGAGGGTGGGAGAAAAGCCTGGAACAGATTCTCCTTCAGAGCCTCCAGAAGGAACCGACCTTGCTGACACCTTGATTTTGGAGTTCTGGGCCCCAGAACTGGGGAGAATGATTTTCTCTTGCTGTAAGCCACCAGGTTTGTGGTAATTTCCTACAGCAGCCCTACAGTTCCCCAGACAGAAAGGCCTCAAGGCTAAGAGGTACCATCAGACCCGGCAGCTGGGCGGGAGCTCGGAGGTTGGTCTTTGTCCCAGGGCCTGGGACAAAGCTTTCAGCATCTTGTCCTCAGATAACTGTTCCCTAATGGAACCTTTTCTTCCCCGAATCCCAGAGCTCTCCACACTTGGCACAATCTGAGTCTCAGAGCAGTCAACAAGGGCACTGGACGGTCAGGTTAAGGCAGCATAAACAACCAAGTGTGTGGGAAGAAAAGAGAAAAAACGAGCACAACCGAAGCTTTATTAATTGTCCGAGCTATTTAGCAGTAGGAATTGAAAAGAAAGTAGTTAGCTGTTGAAGGAAGAAATGGAAAACTCTGGTCTTTCATTAATCTCCCTGCCCTCCGTGTCAAATGCCCATTGTCACGGGGTGCACAAAGGCGGCCACAGTTTGCGGCAGAAACTTTAAGGGCCCAGCAAATGGGAACTCCTAGACCCGGGAGAGAAGACTTCAATGTTGAAAGTGTTTTCTCCGCAGCCAGAGGTGCCCATTTCCAGTCCTTTTCTATCTGCACACTTTCCTTCAATGACTCCGGAGGGTAATTACAGTGCTGTTCGCAAATGAAGTATGGAAGATATGAGAGAGAGGCGAGGCTGTCAATAGTCCTGCAGGAATGCGCGGTCTGTCTCCAGGAGATACAGAAAGCATCGATCCTCCTGCCTGGGAGACTTGGAGCGTGAACGGAAGGCGCCCCGGGAGGGAGGCTGCAGTGAAGTCACCTTCACCTCCGCGGGGCTGGCTGGCTGAGGAGAGGAGGTTCTAACCCCAGGGAGGCACCTGGTATAAGAGATTGGTCCCCTGCCCCCCACTGCCCCACTCCCCAAACAAGCCTTTGAAGACCCAAGGGCTTGCATTTTTTGTGTTTTCTGTCCTTGGATGAATGATCCAATGGTCCCAGACCCAGGCAGCATAAGGAGCCCCAGTGCCCAAGAGCCTGCCCTTCCATCAGTGACTTAGAGATCGCCAAAAGACACTAGCTTGCAGACATAGGTACACAGGACACAGTTGCAGGAGACTTTGGAGGTGCTGCCAGGGAGGTGGGATCAAACAGATGTCCTTGGCCTGGACCAAGAGACGAAGATTTACAAGATGAAGTGACATAGTATAATCATGCAATTTTGCCCTTGGGTCCCGAGCCCAACCGCTGGCTTACAGCGGTCCCACCACGTAGCTCTAGGGCTGTGAGCTAAGAGTAATCTCAGCATCAGTCAGTTCTCTGCTGTGGGTACCAATGACAGCTGACATGTGTGAACACGTTCTCCAGGCCAGGTGCCTTACCTGGTGTTTTATGGCAATGTCCCATTTGATCCTCATAATGGCCCTATGAGACACATAGTATTATTATTCCTAGTTGGCAGATGAAGCAACTAATGTTGAGGGCAGTTAAGTGACTTTTCCAAGACCTAAAGAGTGGGGGAAGCAGAATTTGAAATACAGACAAGCTGGCTGCAAAGCCCATTGCTCAGGTTGCTGCAAGTTGCAAAAAAAAAAAAAAGACTATTTAAACTTGGGCTGCTTCAGTGGAAGCATCTGCTCTGCCCTGCTCAGGCCACAACACATTGGGCTGGATGCTCAGGCCTGGGCACCATGCTTCCAGAGAAACACTGACAGTTGAGGACATGAAGGTAAAGGAAGCAGCATATACAAAGCTTCCTCTGACTGTCCCTAAGTCCCTCACTCCCACCGTGTCTTGACTTTCTTGAGGCCCCTACTCTCTGAACCCTCCGCAGTGTCCTGGAGGGACAGGACAGTCCATCAGCTCCTCCCCAGCATTGCTTCCTTTCCTGCCCATCAGAGATGCCACCGCCATCATATTGATCCCATTCTTGTCAAACTCTCAACCTCCTTGTCTTTTTGCTTATCCCGTCCAGCAAAATGCCAAGTCTGGTTTAACCCAGCTGTTCTTTTCTTTTTCTTAGGGACTTGGGCTTCTGAAAGGAGAAAGATGGGAAAAAAATTATACTGTAGACTAGGACACGACCAGTTCACAGTCTCCATCCTGACCTGGACCCTCAGCTCTGCCACCAATGACCTTCCACACATCAGCTTTGTCTACTGCCTCCCCTCCTGATGTTTTAACCCTCATCCCTTCTTGACAAGCCCCCTTACCCCAGCGCTACACTCCTGTGTATGACCTTCACCTCCATGGGAGAGAAAAAGGCCAACTGGGGCGGGGAGGCATTCTGTCAACTTACTGCCCCAATTGTTTAAAAACTTTATGATGTGTAATTTACATACCAGAAAATTCATCCACTGAAGTGTACAATTCAACAATTTTTAGTGTATTGACAGAGTTGTGCAACTATCACCACATTCTAATCCTAGAACATCTCTATCGCCTCAAAAAGAAATCCTGTGTCTATTCGCAGCCACTCTCCATTCCTATCCCCAGCCCTAGGCAACCACCAATCTACTTTCTATCTCTATAGCTTTGTCTTGTTGGACATGGCATATAAATGGAGCCATATAATATGGAATCTTTTGTATCTGACTTCTTTCACTTAACATAATATTTCTGAGGTTTGTCCATGTTGTAGCATGCATCAGCAGTTGGTTTCTTTTTATTGCAGGATAGAGTTCCATTGTATGGCTATAACACATTTTGTGCATCTAGTCACCAGTTGATGGAGGTTTGAGTTGTTTCCATTTTTGAGCTGTTATAAATAATGCCGCTGTGAATATTCGTATGCACATTTTTGTGACATATATTTTCATTCCTCTTGGGTAGATACCTAGGATATTACCCCAGTCTTACAAGCTAATCTGGATCCTTCCCTCATCCCTCTTCAGCATCCACGACTGGGGTGTCTCCCTTCCAATTACAGGAGAACTATTCAGCTATACTCTGCATTGTCTCCTTCCCTGTTGCCTTGGGGGTCTTGCTCCATTAATTACCCCTTTTCTCTCTCTTATCGCCAGCATTCTCCTACATAAAATGGGGATAGTAGTAAGACCTGTCTCATAGTGTTTTTGTGAGGATTAAATGGGTTAATACACATTAAGGTGGACAGACTCTAGGGTGGCCCCATGATCCCCATCTCCTGCTGTTCAGCCTTCTGTGTAATCCTCTCTGATGGTGTGGATAGGACCTGTGATGTGCTTCTAACCAATAGAACATGGCAAAGAGATGATAGGATGTCATTCCCATGATTATGTAATATTATATAAAACTCCATCTTAGAAGACAAAAACAGAAATTCCCTTGCTGGCTTGATGAAGTTAGCAGCCACATTAGGAAATTCTGGGCATCGTCTAGGGACTGCAGGTGGCCTGTAGCCACTGCAAATGGCCTCCAGGACCTAAGGGAAGCCTCTAGTCAACAGCCAACAAGAAGCCAAGGCCCGGGCTTCCCTGGTGGCGCAGTGGTTGAGAGTCCACCTGCCGATGCAGGGGACACGGGTTCATGCCCCGGTCCGGGAAGATCCCACATGCCACGGAGCGGCTAGACCCGTGAGCCATGGCCGCTGAGCCTGCACATCCGGAGCCTGTGCTCCGCAACGGGAGAGGCCACAACAGTGAGAGGCCCTCGTTCCGCAAAAAAAAAGCCAAGGCCCTCAGCTCTGCAACCGCAAGGAAGTGGATTCTGCCAATAATCTGAGTGAGTTTAGAAGTGAATTCTGCCCCAGCTGAGCCTCCAGATGAGAATACATCCCAGCTGACACTTTGATTGTAGGTGTCAGTCTGCAGTTGACTCTGTGAGACCCTAAGCAAGGGGACCCAACTAAGCTATGTCAGGACTCCTGACCCACAGAAACTGTGAGATAACAAATGTATGTTGTTTTAAGCTGCTAAATTTGTGGTAGTTTGTTACATAGCAATAGAAAATGAATACACACAGAGCTTAGAAGAGAGTCTGACACAGCCTGTGAGTGTCACCAGCTTGTGCTCATGGTGATACCGGATCAGCAACTTTCCCTTAGATTATAACAAAGCAAAGCCCATCTCAAAAAATCCATAGAAACAAGTGATCCTTCTTTATTTTCCACCCCTGAAAAATATCTTCCTCGAGTTCTCTGTATTCACTACTTGCTTTTCTATTCACTCCCATTTTGCTGCAGTTTAATTCCTCTGCTTCCTCTACTCCACTGAAGCTGTTCTCCTCAAGATCTCCAATCATCTCCTAGTTACTAAACCTGATGAATGGTTTGAATCCTTCCTGCACTTGACTTCTCTGTGGTCTTTGATGTTGGTGACTGAAGTGGCTCAGAGCTTTGTCCCCCAAAGACACTCACAGAATCTAAACCTCTTTCGGGAAGATCCAAGAGAGATGAGACTCTGACAGGCTGGCTCCTGGCAACTTTCATTATTCATTCATGTATTCATTCATTCATTCATTCATGCACTTGCACATTTCTGGGTCCTGCAGATCCAGCACTAAAACATTCAACAGTACAGGCACAGTCTCTACTCTCAGTGGAGATTATGTTCTACGTATAAGGGCACCAATTAAAATAAGTCAACAAATAGATTTCAGAGAATGGTAGGAATCATGATGACAGTAAGACAGGGTGAAGTGATAGGGGATGCTACATTGAGGGGCTACATCAACTGGGTGGTCGGAGAAGGCTTCTCTAGGGAGGTGACATTTGAGCTGAGGTCTAAAAGAAAATCGGGAGCCATGGGAAGATGTGGGAGAAGAGAATTCTAGGCCAGAGAAACTCCTAATGTAAAGGCTCTGAAGTGGGAAAAATCTTGGGGTGTCCAAGGAGCAGAAAGAAGGCCAGTGTGGCTGAATCAGAGATTAGGCCAGAGACAACAGCAGGGCAAGACCACACAGGACACTGTAGACCGTGGTGGGGAGTCTGAATTTAATGCCAAGTACAACAGTGAACGAATAGAGGTTTAAAGCAGGGGAGTCAATGATGTGGTTTTTGTTTTATAAGATCACTCTGGTTTCTACATGGAGAATAGATTGTGGGGAGGCAAGGGCCAAAGCAGGGAGATTAGTTGGTTGGCTACTGTGGTGGTAAAGGGGAGAAATCAAGGTGATTTTGACTAGAGTGATATAGATCAGATTTCCCAAGAGATAGACTCTGAAATTCTGTGATTTGCATGCAGGTAATTCACTGAGGAATGCACTCAGGAACAGCACCTATGGGAGAGTGAGGCAAGCAGGGTTGGGCAGAGGGAGAAATCAAACTGATGAAATTGCAACAGAGCCCTCCGCCCAACCCAAGGGAAGCTGCAGAGCTGGGACAGGCCCTCAAGCTGTCCCGAACCGAGGCAAGAGGGCCAGGCTTTCACACCCTCGAATCAACCAGTCACTGGATCTGGGATCTGGGTCAGGGAAGGGGGCATAACCTCAGGAAAGGGGGTTTTCTCTCCAGCTGAGGGGAATTCCTAGAGAAGGACTCAGCAGCTGGGAGAATGTGTGCCTGGCCTCACCACAGCATCTCCTATAAGTGGTAGCCATAGAAATGTAGAGAATTGGACAGAGCCAGAATATAATTTCTAAGTAGAACCAGTGGAACTCATAGTTGGCCTGGTTGTAGGAAAGAAGAACACAGGAGGAATCACAGGTGACTCCCAAGTGTCTTGTTTGAGCACCGGGGTAAACGGTGGTTCTATTTCCTGAGATAGCGCATAGATTTTTGTGAGAAAATGAAGAGTTCAGTTTTGGCCATGTGACATCAGAGAGGCCTGATAGACATCTACAGGGTGTAGTCAACTATGCAGTGTGACAGGTGAGTCTGGGGCTCAGTGGAGGTCAAGGCTGAAGACACAGTTTGGGGAGCTATCAGATCTCCAACAAATACAGGATAAGGAGCCTGCAAAAGTTGCTGAAGAGAGGCACATGAAGTGGGAGGGTATCAAGGAGGGTGGGTGTCCTGGAAGCTCAGAGAGGAACTGTTTTAAGGAAGAGGGAGGAGTCATCACAGTGACGAGCCAATGAGGAGCAAGCATTGGATTTGGTCAGATGTGGATCCCAGGTAATCTTGACAAGAGCAGTTTTGGTGGAGTCGTGGGAAAGGGAGCCCAGGTAGAAAATGTCAGGGGGAGAATCATAGGTGGAGAAGAGATTATAGTGACTGTAGACAATTATTTATTTGCAATGTTTTGCTGTTCAAAGAAGCAGGGAAATGGGACAATACCTGGAGGGAGATGTCTGGTCAAGGGGGGGTTTTTAAAATGGCGGGTCATTCTGGAACATGCACACCTGCAGACGAGGATGCAGGTGAAGATTAGGCAGGGGGAGAAATGGAAGGAGCAAAGTCCTTAAGAAGGCTAGCTGGACTGGAGTCATGGGAATAAATGGAGGATTTGGACATAAGCACAGGAGTCCTTCATCCATGTAAGAGAAGGGGAGACTCTGAGTGTAGGTTTAGTTACCAGATATCGGCAGGTCAGTAGATTTGGTAGGGGGAAGGTGAGGCAGTTTCATTTTGTCAATGAAGTGCGAGGCCAGGTGAGGAGAAGAAAGGGCATGTGGGGGATTTGATGAGCAGCTGGAGGTAAATACCGAATTTCCAACTTGGAAAGGCTGGGCTCAGGGCCTGGCATCTTAAGAGCAGATCTAAAAGGATTCTGGAAGGCTGCTTGAGGAGTAGACTTGGAACAAAAGAAGCTGTTGAATGAAGGGGCCAGAGGCCACCTCAGCCTTCTGCATCCCTCCATCTTGCCCTTGAGATGGTCTTGCCACAGACACAAGGCAAAGTTGTATGGCCCTCTGTCTCTGTCCTTAGGGACAGAATTTTCTGAGACTGAAAGCCAGTTTCCTCTCTTCTAGACAGCCCTGGGGTGGGCATGGCTCATCTTGGCTCTGGGGACTCTTCTGCTCTGTGACCAACTCCCTTATTATTTGAGATTTCCTAGACATACAGTATAGGTTATAGTCCAGTGCTCCTGGCTCCAGAACGATTTTTCATTTTTAGATGACCCAGCAAATCTCTGCTCTAGTTCATTGATTCAAATTGGCTCTCAGAGACTTATGTGTTTCCCTCATTTCTGAGTTCCCCTGTGCCACCCTTGTACAGAATAAGCCTCTCTCCCCACTTTCACCCAGTGTCCCTCTCTTCTCATTTCCACCTCCCTTTCAGAACATGCCTTCTCATCCCCTCCAAGGTCTTTCCTCCCCTCAGGCATTGGTATATTTGGGGGTCTCACTTTCACGGCTCTTTTCCTCTGAACTTGACACACTCATCCCTGGGTTCCCTTGGCTTCCACAGTGTTTGCTGATGAGCTGATGAATTCCTAATCATTATCTCCTGCCTAGAGCCCTCTCCCGAGCTATAATGGACTGGTAGATCCATTATCTCCATTTAATGCCTTTCACAAGTCAAGGGTCACCTCCATGATGAAGCCCTTGCTGACTGCCCCTCCCCCTTTAGAATTCTATTCCCTATACAGATTTCAATCTCAGCATCTTGTAATACTAATTTTTAGAATAGACTCTATTTTTAGAGCAGTTTTGGGTTCACTGCTAAATTAAGTAGAAAGTACTGATAGTTTCCATATACCCACTGTCCCTACACATGCACGCCTCCCCTATATCAACCTCCCCCACCAGAATAGTGCATCTGTTACAATCGATGAACCTACATTGACAAATCATTATCACCCAAAGCCCATAGTTTACATTAGGATTCACTATTGATGTTGTACATTCTAAAGGTTTTGACAAATGTATAATGACATGCATCCACCATTATAATATCATACAGAATAGTTTCACTGCCTAAAACTCCTCTGTGCTCCACCTATTCATTTCTCCCTCCCCCCTAACTCCAGGCAACCACTGATCTTGTTATTATCTCCATAGTTTTGCCTTCTCCAGAATGTCAAATCATTGGGATCATACAGTATGTAGCCTTTTCAGACTGGCTTCTTTCACTTTGTAGTATACATGTAAGGTTCCTCCGTGTCTTTTCATGGCTCGATAGCTCACTTCTTTTTAGCACTGAGTAATACTCCATTGTATGGATGTAGCATAGTTTATCCATTCATCTACTGAAGGAAATCTTGCAATACGAATTTTTTACAGTTGACAATTTACATATCTGTTTCCCTCTACTAGATAGAAAGCCCCTCAAGAACAAAGGTGACCAAGGTTTTACAACCTTAGCACCTAGCAGAGTGCATGGTACATAGTTAATCCTCAATAAAGGCTTGTTAAGTGAATGAATGAATAAACTAAATCAATGCATAGTATCCCACTGGCATCTACAGCCCATATGTTCAAAGCTGAAAGTAATTTCTCCTTCTAATCTCTCCTTCTCATCACTCTCAAATGATCCAGATACTCTTCTTAGACTTTCTGTCTCATAGAATCCACCTGGGACAAAACATTTGGAGATAACCTGGCTTCTTCTTTCTCCTTCACTCCCCATGTCCAGCTACTTTCCAGGCTGTATAGATTTAGCACTTGAATGTCTTTCAAATTATCTCATCTGCCATACCCTTTACCACCACTGAAGTTTAGATCTTACTCATTTCTCACCTGGATTATTCCAACAGCCTCCCTGCCTCATTCTCACCTCCCCAGGGCACTCTTCACACTGGCCACCTGAGTGGTCTTCCTAACATATCCTATCTTCTACTTAAAATTCTGCAATAAGCCCTCATGCCTTTGGGATTACAGTGGAGCTCCTTATGAAGACATTTCAAAGCTGCTCATGATCCACCCCTGAAACAGAATATGCAAAGTTCTCAGCACAGTGCCCGGAACACGAAAGGCGCAATAAATATTCACATTATTACCATTATTACTATATAGCCTAGAGATGAAAAGAGTTTGGGAGGACATGAGAATTGTCATCGAGTATCTGATGATTGGGCATATGAAATATGCATTAGACCCTTTCTTTCTTGTCCCAAGAGAGAGAATTGGACTGATTGGGTGGAGACTGCAGAGAGGCAAGTTTCATTTCAACTAAAAGGAGACTTTTTTAACAGTCAGAAGCATCCAAGAATCAGAATAAAATGAACACCCCTGTGCTGGAGGAGTGTGATTGGACGCTGAGGTGATTTTGAATTCTGGTGGAGTCATTCATTGGATTCCCAAAGCCTAGGTAGTTTACAAGGAGATTCACGCCTCAAAGTCAGGTCCACAGGAGTGTGGACCACATGGCCTTATCCTGCCCATGGGTTCTGGGAGATGGTGGGGAAATTTCTACAAGCATTGCTCCTTCTCTCCAGCCTGGGCTATTTTGTAATCCACTGACAGCTCTCCCACCTCCTCCATCCTCCACCATCCTTATAAGATGATCTTCCTTTTTTTTTTTTCCTAACATTTTATTGGAGTATAATTGCTTTACAATGGAGTGTCAGTTTCTGCTTTATAACAAAATGAATCAGTTATACATATACATATTCCCCATATCTCTTTCCTCTTGCATCTCCCTTCCTCCCACCCTCCCTATCCCACATCTCTAGGTGGTCACAAACCACCTAGCTGATCTCCCTGTGCCATGCGGCTACTTCCCACTAGCTATCAATTTTACGTTTGGTAGTGTATATAAGTCCATGCCACTCTCTTACTTCGTCCCAGCTTACACTTCCCCCTCCCCATATCCTCAAGTCCATTCTCTAGTAGGTCTGCATCTTTATTCTTGTCTTGCCCCTAGGTTCTTCTGACCGTTTTCTTTTTTGTTTTTTTTAGATTCCATATATATGTGTTAGCATATGGTTTTTGTTTTTCTCTTTCTGACTTACTTCACTCTGTATGACAGTCTCTAGGTCCATCCACCTCACTACAAATAACTCAGTTTTGTTCCTTTTTATGGCTGAGTAATACTCCATTGTATATATGTGCCACATCTTCTTTATCCATTCATCTGCTGATGGACACTTAGGTTGCTTCCATGTCCTGGCTATTGCAAATAGAGCTGCAATGAACATTTTGGTACATGACTCTTTTTGAATTATGGTTTTCTCAGGGTATATGCCCAGTAGTGGGATTGCTGGGTCGTATGGTAGTTCTATTTGTAGTTTTTTTAAGGAACCTCCATACTGTTCTCCATAGTGGCTGTATCAATTTACATTCCCACCAACAGCGTAAGAGGGTTCCCTTTTCCCTACACCCTCTCCAGCATTTATTGTTTGTAGAGTTTTTGATGATGGCCATTCTGACAGGTGTGAGATGATATCTAATTGTAGTTTTGATTTGCATTTCTCTAATGATTAATGATGTTGAGCATTCTTTCATATGTTTGTTGGCAATCTGTATGTCTTCTTTGGAGAAATGTCTATTTAGGTCTTCTGCCCATTTTTGGATTGGGTTGTTTGTTTTTTTGATATTGAGCCACATGAGTTGCTTGTATGTTTTGGAGATTAATTCTTTGTCAGTTGTTTCATTGGCAAATATTTTCTCCCATTCTGAGGGCTGTCTTTTCGCCTTGTTTATGGTTTCCTTTGCTGTGCAAAAGCTTTTAAGTTTCATTAGGTCCCATTCGTTTATTTTTGTTTTCATTTCCATTTCTCTAGGAGGTGGGTCAAAAAGGATCTTGCTGTGATTTATGTCATAGAGAGTTCTGCCCATGTTTTCCTCTAAGAGTTTGATGGTGTTTGGCCTTACATTTAGGTCTTTAATCCATTTTGAGTTTATTTTTGTGTATGGTGTTAGGGAGTGTTCTAATATCATTCTTTTACATGTAGCTGTCCAGTTTTCCCAACACCACTTATTGAAGAGGCTGTCTTTTCTCCACTGTATATTCTTGCCTCCTTTATCAAAGATAAGATGACCATATGTGTGTGGGTTTATCTCTGTGCTTTCTATCCTGTTCCATTGATCTATATTTCTGTTTTTGTGCCAGTACCATACTGTCTTGACTACTGTAGCTTTGTAGTATAGTCTGAAGTCAGGGAGCCTGATTCCTCTAGCTCCATTTTTCTTTCTCAAGATTGCTTTGGCTATTCGGGGTCTTTTGTGTTTCCATACAAATTGTGAAATTTTTTTCTAGTTCTGTGAAAAATGCCAGTGGTAGTTTGACAGGGATTGCATTGAATCTGTACATTACTTTGGGTAGTACAGTCATTTTCACAAGGTTTATTCTTCCAATCCAAGAACAAGGTATATCTCTCCATCAATTTGTATCATCTTTCATTTCTTTCATCAGTGTCTTATAATTTTCTGCATACAGGTCTTTTGTCTCCTTAGGTAGGTTTATTCCTAGATATTTTATTCTTTTTCTTGCAATGGTAAATGGGAGTGTTTTCTTAATTTCACTTTCAGATTTTTCATCATTAGTGTATAGGAATGCAAGAGATTTCTGTGTATTAATTTTGTATCCTGCTACTTTACCAAATTCATTGATTAGCTCTAGTAGTTTTCTGGTAGCATCTTTAGGATTCTATATGTATAGTATCATGTCATCTGCAAACAGTGACAGCTTTACTTCTTCTTTTCCAATTTGGATTCCTTTTATTTCTTTTTCTTCTCTGATTGCTGTGGCTAAAACTATGTTGAATAATAGTGGTGTGAGTGGGCAACCTTGTCTTCTTCCTGATCTTAGTGGAAATGGTTTCAGTTTTTCACCATTGAGGACGATGCTGGCTGTGAGTTTGTCATATATGGTCTTTATTATGTTGAGGAAAGTTCCCTCTATGCCTACTTTCTGGAGGGTTTTTTATCATAAATGGGTGTTGAATTTTGTCAAAAGCTGTCTCTGCCTCTATTGAGATGATCATATGGTTTTTCTCCTTCAATTTGTTAATATGGTGTATCATGTTGATTGATTTGCGTATATTGAAGAATCCTTGCATTCTTGGGATAAACCCCACTTGATCATAATGTATGATTGTTTTAATGTGCTGTTGGATTCTGTTTGCTAGTATTTTGTTGAGGATTTTTGCACCTATGTTCATCAGTGATATTGACCTGTAGTTTTCTTTCTTTGTGACATCTTTGTCTGGTTTTGGCATCAGAGTGATGGTGGCCTCGTAGAATGAGTTTGGGAGTGTTCCTCCCTCTGCTACATTTTGGAAGAGTTTGAGAAGGATAGGTGTTAGCTCTTCTCTAAATGTTTGATAGAATTCGCCTGTGAAGCCATCTGGTCCTGGGCTTTTGTTTGTTGGAAGATTTTTAATCACAGTTTCAATTTCAGTGCTTGTGATTGGTCTGTTCATATTTTCTATTTCTTCCTGATTCAGTCTCGGAAGGTTGTGCTTTTCTAAGAATTTGTCCATTTCTTCCAGGTTGTCCATTTTATTGGCATATAGTTGCTTGTAGTAATCTTTCATGATCCTTTGTATTTCTGCAGTGTCAGTTGTTACTTCTGCTTTTTCATTTCTAATTCTATTGATTTGAGTCTTCTTCCTTTTTTTCTTGATAAGTCTGGCTAATGGTTTATCAATTTTGTTTATCTTCTCAAAGAACCAGCTTTTAGTTTTATTGATCTTTGCTATCATTTCCTTCATTTCTTTTTCATTTGTTTCTGATCTGATCTTTATGATTTCTTTCCTTCTGCTAACTTTGGGGGTTTTTGTTCTTCTTTCTCTAATTGCTTTAGGTGTAAGGTTAGGTTTTTTATTTGAGATGTTTCTTGTTTCCTAAGGTAGCCTTGTATAGCTATAAACTTCCCTCTTAGAACTGCTTTTGCTGCATCCCATAGGTTTTGGGTCGTTGTGTTTTCACTGTCATTGTTTCTAGGTATTTTTTTATTTCCTCTTTGATTTCTTCAGTGATCCTTTGGTTATTAAGCAGTGTGTTGTTTAGCCTCCATGTGTTTGTATTTCTTACAGATTTTTTCCTGTAATTGATATCTAGTCTCATAGCGTTGTGGTCAGAAAAGATACTTGATACAATTTCAATTTTCTTAAATTTAGCAAGGCTTGATTTGTGACCCAAGATATGATCTATTCTGGAGAATGTTCCATGAGCACTTGAGAAGAATGTGTATTCTGTTGTTTCTGGAAGGAATGTCCTATAAATATCAATTAAGTCCATCTTGTTTAATGTATCATTTAAAGCTTGTGTTTCCTTATTTATTTTCATTTTGAATGATCTGTCCATTGGTGAAAGTGGGGTGTTAAAGTCCCCTACTATGATTGTGGTACTGTCAATTTCCCCTTTTATGGCTGTTAGCACTTGCCTTATATATTGAGGTGCTCCTATGTTGGGTGCATAAATATGTACAATTGTTATATCTTCTTCTTGGATTGATCCCTTGATCATTATGTAGTGTCCTTCTTTGTCTCTTATAATAGTCTTTGTTTTAAAGTCTATTTTGTCTGATATGAGAATTGCTACTCCAGCTTTCTTTTGGTTTCCATTTGCATGGAATATCTTTTTCCATCCCCTCACTTTCAGTCTGTATGTGTCCCTAGGTCTGAAGTCGGTCTCTTGTAGACAGCATATATACAGGTCTTGTTTTTGTATCCATTCAGCCAGTCTATGTCTTTTGGTTGGAGCATTTAATCCATTTACATTTAAGATAATTATCGATATGTATGTTCCTATTACCATTTTCTTAATTGTTTTGTGTTTATTATTGTAGGTCTTTTCCTTCTCTTGTATTTCCTGCCTAGAGAAGTTCCTTTAGCATTTGTTGTAAAGCTAGTTTGGTGGTGCTGAATTCTCTTAGCTTTTGCTTGTCTGTAGAGCTTTTTTTTTTTTTTTTTTTTTTTTTTTTTTTTTCGGTATGCAGGCCTCTCACTGTTGTGGCCTCTTCCATTGCGGAGCACAGACTCCGGACGCGCAGGCTCAGTGGCCATGGCTCACGGGCCCAGCCACTCCGTGGCATGTGGGATCTTCCCAGACCGGGGCACGAACCCGTGTCCCCTGCATCTGCAGGCGGACTCTCAACCACTGCACCACCAGGGAAGCCCTGTAAAGCTTTTAATTTCTCTGTCAAATCTGAATGAGATCCTTGCTGGGTAGAGTAATCTTGATTGTAGGTTTTTCTCTTTCATCACTTTAAATATGTCTTACCACTCCCTTCTGGCTTGCAGAGTTTCTGCTGAAAGATCAGCTGTTAACCTTATGGGATTCCCTTATGTGTTACTTGTTGTTTTTCCCTTGCTGTTTTTAATATTTGTTCTTTGTATTTAATTTTTGATAGTTTGATTAATATGTGTCTTGGCATGTTTCTCCTTGGATTTATCCTGTATGGGACTCTCTGTTCTTCCTGGACTTGATTAACTATTTCCTTTCCCATATTAGGGAAGTTTTCAACTATAATCTCTTCAAATATTTTCTCAGTCCCTTTCTTTTTCTCTTCTTCTTCTGGAACCCTTATAATTCGAATGTTGGTGCATTTAATGTTGTCCCAGAGGTCTCTGAGACTGTCCTCAATTCTTTTCATTCTTTTTTCTTCATTCTGCTCTGCAGTACTTATTTCCATTATTTTATCTTCCAGGTCACTTATCCGTTCTTCTGCTTCAGTTTTTCTGCTATTGATCCCTTCTAGAGAATTTTTAATTGCATTTGCTGTGTTGTTCATCTCTGTTTGTTTACTCTTTAGTTCTTCTAGGTCCTTGGTAAAGGTTTCTTGTATTTTCTCCATTCTACTTCCAAGATTTTGGATCATCTTTACTATTATTATTCTGAATTCTTTTTCAGGTTGACTGCCTATTTTCTCTTCATTTGTTAGGTCTGGTGGGTTTTTGCCTTGCTCCTTCATCTGCTGTGTGTTTCTCTGTCTTCTCATTTTGCTTAACTTACTGTGTTTGGGGCCTCCTTTTCACAGGCTGCAGGTTCGTAGTTTCCATTGTTTTTGGTGTCTGTCCCCAGTGGCTAAGGTTGGTTCAGTGTGTTGTGTAGGCTTCCTGGTGGAGGGGACTAGTGACTGTATTCTGGTGGATGAGGCTGGATCTTGTCTCTCTGGTGGGCAGGTCCACATCTGGTGGTGTGTTTTGGGGTGTCTGTGGCCTTATTATGATTTTAGGCAGCCTCTGTGCTCTGGATGGGGTTGTGTTCCTGTCTTGCTAGTTCTTTGGCATAGGGTGTCCAGCACTGTAGCTTGCTGGTCGTTGAGTGGAGCTGGGTTTTGGCGTTGAGATGGAGATCTCTGGGAGATTTTTGCCGTTTGATATTACGTGGAGCTGGGAGGTCTCTTGTGGACCAGTGTCCTGAACTTGGCTCTCCCACCTCAGTGGCACTGCCCTGACACCCGGCTGGAGCACCAAGAGCCTTTTGGGAGGTCTGAGGTCTCCTGTCAGCATTCAGTAGGTGTTCTGTAGGATTTGTTCCACATGTAGATGTATTTCTGATGTATTTGTGGGGAGGAAGGTGATCTCTGTGTCTTACTCTTCCACCATCTTGAAGCTCCTCTACCTAAGATGATCTTCTTAAGGCAATAGTTGAGGCTCTTCTATTCTTCTCCTCAAAAATCTTCAAGACCTCAAGCCCCACCACACCACTGCCTCCATCATAAACCCCAAATGCCTAAGCCTGTCATTTCTGGCTGCACCACCTCTGGGGTCATATAGACTCAGGTTCGAATCCCAGCTCTGCCACTTACTGTCTGATCTTGGACAAATCACTTGTCCACTTTGGGCCTCAGGTACCTTACCTATAAATTAGGGATATCATGCTGACCTTGAAAGATAGCCATGAGGATAAAAGGAGAGTTGTGAAGTCTCTAGCAGAGTACTGAACCCACAGTGGCCTCAGGATACTGTGGTTCTGGGCATATTCCAGCCCCACCCTTCCCCAATCGAGCACACTCACAGCCCCTAGACCACCGTGCACATCAGGTCACTGAACATCTTTCAAGGTGGTTTCCCTACGCTGGCTCACTCCTTACCTGCTTTGGCAGCTTTTAACTCCCTGCCCATCATATCAGGGGCAGCTCAAACACCACTTCCTCGGTAAGCCTTGCCCTGAAGTCCTCTATCAGAACAAATTGTCCCCACGTATTCACTCCCGCTTTTTCCTCATGTCTCCATCGGAGCATCTGCCTCGTTGACTGTTTCCATGTCTGATTCCCTTTGGATTGTAAGTTCCTTGAAGACAGGAACCTCGTCTGATTTATGGCTGTGCCCTTCATCAACCCAATGCATGGAGGTGTGATTCACATGGAAGGTAGGGAGATTATTTAAATAGCTTGGAACCTAAGGATTTTCATTAAGTATTAGTTAAATATGTGGATGGATAGGGGAAAAAAGTGGTCAGCCAAACCCAAGCTTTTATCCCAGCAGCCTTCAGTCTGCTTCCTCTGAAGCCCCTGGGGTGGGTGGTCTTGGGGAAGGATGGCTGTAAAGGCAGATTTACTACCCACATTTCACTGCAGGTTGACAGCTCTGTAGGAATTCTCCACTTCTAGTCTTCCATCTCCCCTTTCTCTAAACCTTCAACTCCAAAGGCTCTTCTCATTGAACATTTCCAGAGACAGGAGAGATTGATCCTTCTCTTATAGATCAGACACCTCCTGCCCTATAGAAGGAGAGGTGGATGTGGCTGCCTCAGGCCTCAGAGTAGGAGGGTCTGAGCAGCTCCTTGGACTGAGGGCTGGAGCTGGGATTCCCTGGTAACTTCTGAGAAGATTGATAGTAGATATGCAGACCACCAAGGGGGCAGCTATAAAAGGGGAGGGCAAGGAGGGTGGTCAGACTCAGCCTAGCCCAGTTGAGCCTGAAACAGCCCAGCCAAAACCCAGAACCTAAGTCAGAGCCATGTCCATCCAAGAAAATGGCGACTAGAGCTCAGAGGCATGCCACACCCATGCATGCATACATATATACTTAGACTAACTCAAGTCATACACACACACACGTGCACGCATGCACACACACACCCCTTTCCTCTTGCAGAGAGGTGTAGAAACCTGACTCAGGGCCTGGAGGTCCAAATTCAATGGCAGCGCTGACTATTCACATTCAACAGCTATTACCCCTCCAGCCCAGACCCCTAGTATCCCCCCAGCAGCAATCCTAACTAACTCTTGTTCCCCGTGTGATCCTCAGAGTGCTGGGAAAGGATTGACTAAGCATCCACCCCAGAACTGTATTTCTCCCTCATCTATGGGACAGACTAGGCTGCCTGGAGCAGTGGTCCTCAGAATTCAGCCTCTGCAGCTGTGTGACCTTGGGCCAGGAAATTCATCTGTCTGAGCCTCAGTTTCCTCATCTGTGAAAGAGGCTGACAGGAACCACCTCCTCAGGCAGGTATAAGAATAAAAGAAGTGACATGTACAGCGTTTGCTGTGTTCCTCTACAAAGGAATTACTCCACCCGTCTTCTCTCGTTCTATCAGCATCAGCACCACGTGCCAGCCAGACACTATTCCAGAGGCTGGAACTATAGCCATAAATGAGAGACTCTCGTCCTCCCCAGGGAACACGCAGCTCAATTTTCCTACATTGAATGGAGAGGTAATCATGACCCGAGGATTAAATGAGATAATTCTGAATACCAGGATGTCACATATTAGGAGCTTAGCAGTTACTGGCCTCCTTTCTTCTCTGCTGAACAGCTTTTTAAGGGCAGAGACTGCGAATTGTTCACTGCCAGATTTTCTGTGCCTAGTACAGCCCCTGGAATGCACATAGGTGTTCAATAAATGTTGAGTTTATTCTCTAAATGGGCATTCAGGGAAACAAAAGCCCAAGACACCTCTCTCTCCCATTCCTCCCTCTTTTTCTCCCCCATCTCTCTCTCTCACACACACGCACACGTATGTGCACGTGCACACACACAGCAGTGATGAGCTGGGCTCCTCTCTCGCCCCCTCTATCCCACAGTCCTGTCGCCCATCACAGGTCAACCCTTGGCCTCCTGTGGCCCTACAATCTGGGCTGAGGGGGGAGGAACAGGCTGTGGACCCAGGCTATTGTTTATTCGTAACTGGCCGCAGGGGTGGGACTCTGCAGCCCTTCCTGCCCCCCACCCCACACTTTCATTTTAATGAAATGAAGCCACCCGACGGCCCCCACCCCAAACCTTCCTAAGGTAAGAGTGAAATTGATTTTCCCTTTTAACTGGAAAGCAAGATAAACACATGGCACCCTTAGGGGCGGAGGGGAAGCACTTAAAATAGCACATCTCTGGGAGCAGACTGCTGCGTGCAGAGCTCGTCACAGACAAGGGCTGAATGCAAATCGCAGAGGCAGCAGCTGGGGCCAGCCTTCCCCTGGAAGAGCAGGTGAGAAGCACTACCTTCGCCCCTCTGTACCCTCTGCCTCCCATCAGGCTGGCGAGCAACCACAGGCTGACCTCTGTTCTCATAGGCTCAGACCTGGAAAGATTTCTCTCGGGTCATCTCCGCCCGAGTGCCTACAGCAATGGGCAGTGATGGGGCGCTTATTACCCCTCGAGGTAGCACATTGAAGCTCTCCTATTAGAAACTTCTGCTCTTACTGACCCATCCTGGGTGTCCCAGCATCTTCCCCCATTGACAGAGGTCTAATCCTGAGTCCTTCATCCCTCCCTTGTTCATTTGCTCCCTGCAGGGATCAGAAAACCAAGATCACCACCCCAAGTCTTCTCCTGTCTGACCCCCAGGACCCCCAGCCATTCCTTGGAGAGCCCATCCCTCAATGGAGAGCCTCTTCTCCATCCCTTGTTTGTCTAGGCTGGTGTCAGAAACAAGCTGCAGGTCTCTCCAGAAAGGATGAAGAGGAGGAGGTGGGGATGTTGAGGTGGGAGGGGAACTGACATTGACTGAACACCAGACAGTGTATTCAGAGCTGGTTTCAATGATCTCATTTAATCCTCTCAACAGCTCTGTGATTTAGGGACTACGATTATCCCCAGTTTACAGATGGGGAAACTGCATTGAGAGAATTTTTACCTACTTGCCCAGGATCACAAAATCAGTGAGTTGTGCTTAGTCACTCACCATACTCTCTCAAGGAATAATTGGCTTCATTTTTCTGTCATGCATGTTTGGAATATCGTTGCTGCTGCATAAAATGGAGATGACTGCCACGCCATACTGGGGCACCTCAGAAAGAAACCCCGGGAGAGCGGGGTCTGTGAGGATGGCAGTGCCTTTCTGGGAGTGAGTTGGGGCCACTGATTCTCTCCAATAGCCCCGCTCGAGGCTGCTCTCCAGAGCCTGATTTTGCAGGAGTCCACCTGGTGTGACTTGATCTATGATGGGGTGAGTCTGACACCCCTGGCCCTGGCAGCCATGGTGTCATGGCTCAGGCCCCCCAGGCTGCCATCTGAGCATTGTCCCACTAACACCCACTTTGGGAGCCAGGGGACCCAATGCCTCTTTTGCATTTAAAGCTCCCGTTCGTACATGTGTTAGAATATCAGCAACTGCTGTTGCTTTGTTTTCATTGGCATGGAAAGATGTCCACAACATATTGTTGGGAGGAAAAAAAGGACTTTACACAACAGCATGTGGAGTCTGCTCCTGTTCATTTAAAGCCGTGTATATATGTGTTTACAATCAGACAGAGGTGTCTGAAAATGTTCACCAAAATGGTACTAGGGAGCCTGAGCCCGAGCCAGGGCGAGCCGAGCCTGCTCCGGGCGGGCGGCGGCGGCGGCGGCGGCGGCGCCGCTCCAGCCATGTCAGCGCGCGCGAGCCTGGGCCCACCATGAGCCATGGCCATGTCCGTAAGCGCCGAGGACGACGACTATGAATCGGAGCCGGACCAGAACCGGGTCGTAGGTCGGCCCAAGGGGAAGCTGGGCCCCGCCTCCGCGGTGAAGTTGGCCGCCAACCGGACCACGGCGGGAGCTCGCCGGCGCCGGCGCCGGACGCGATGCCGCAAGTGCGAGGCCTGCCTGCGGACGGAGTGTGGAGAGCGCCACTTCTGCAAGGACATGAAGAAGTTCGGCGGCCCCGGGCGGATGCCGCAGAGCTGCTTCATGCGGCGGCGCATCGCGCCTGTGCTGCCCCACACCGCCGTGTGTCTAGTGTGTGGCGAGGCAGGAAAAGAGGACACAGTGCGAGAGGAAGAAGGCAAGTTTAACCTTACGCTCATGGGGCGCTCATCTGCAGCGAGATCATCCACCCTGGATGCCTTAAGGTTAAGGAGTCAGAGGGCGTGGTCAACGAGGAGTTTCCAAACTGCTGGGCGTGTCCAAAGTGTAAGCACGCCAGCAAGACCGGGAAACAAAAGCGTGGCCCCGGCTTCAAGTACGCCTCAAACCTGCCCAGCTCCCTGCTCAAGGAGCAGAAGATGAACCAGGACAGCAAGGAGGGGCAGGAGCCTGCCAAGTGGAGGAGTGAGTGTGAAGAGGCGCCCCGGCGCAGGCCAGACGAGCACCCCGAGAAGGTGCCCCCTGACGGCATCCTATGGCAAAAGTCAGACGATGTGCACCTGAGGAGGAAGCGGAAATACGAGAAGCCCCAGGAGCTGAGTGGACGCAAGCGAGCCTCGAGCCTCCACGCTTCAAACGTCCCCCGGTTCCTCCTCTCACCTCTCCCCGAGGCCCCCTCTAGGCAGCAGCCTCAGCCCCTGGTGGAGATCCAGTCTCACTTACTTCCTGCAGCAGCTAAAACCCGGCAAAGAAGATAAGCTTTTCAGGAAAAAGCGGTGGTCCTGGAAGAACGCTGAGGACCGAATGGCTCTGGCCAACAGGCCTCTCAGGCGCTTCAAGCAGGAGCCGGAGGACGACCTGCCCGAGGCGCTCCCCAAGACGACGGAGAGCAACCACTCCCGCTCCAGCTCCCCCACCGCGGCCCCAGCACAGAGGGGACGGAGGGCCCCGAGGAGAAGAGGAAGGTGAAGATGCGCCGGAAGCGGCGACTCCCCAACAAGGAGCCGAGCAAGGAGCTCAACCAGGAGATCCAGAAGACGGAGAGCAGCCTGGCCCGCGAGAACCACCAGCCCATCAAGTCGGAGCCTGAGAGCGAGAACGAGGAGCCCAAGCGGCCCCTGGGCCTCTGTGAGCGCCCTCTCCGCTTCAGCAAAGGGGCCCAGCTGGGGCCCGGCCTGCACAGCCCGCCCCGAGTCATCTTCCGGCCCTTCCCTCCGTGTCCCCGCCCAAGTGCATCCAGATGGAGCGACATGTGATCCCCGTCAGCCCCCCCGCCCGACTCGCTGCCCCTGGACGATAGGGCGGCCCACATTGTGCACAGGGAGGTGTGGAGGACCGTCTTCAGCTACCCCAGCCACCAAGACCTGTGTGTCTGCATGCGGGTCTGCAGGACCTGGAACCGCTAGTGCTGTGATAAGCGGTTACGGACCCGCATCGACCTGAACCGCTGCAAGTCCATCACACCCCTGATGCTGAGCGGCGTCATCCGGCAACAGCCTGTCTCCCTGGACCTCAGCTGGACCAATATCTCCAAGAAACAGCCGAGCTGGCTCATCAACCGCTTGCCTGGGCTCCGAGAACTGGTGCTGTCAGGCTGCTCATGGATCGCAGTCTCAGCCCTCTGTAGCTCCAGTTGTCCGCTGCTCCGGACCCTGGAGGTCCAGTGCGTAGAAGGACTAAAGGACGCCCAGATGCGGGATCTCCTGTCCCCGCCTACAGATAACAGGCCAGGTCAGATGGACCATCGGGATAAGCTCCGGAACATTGTGGAGCTGCGTCTGGCCGGCCTGGACATCACAGACACCTCCCTGCAGCTTATCCTTCGCCACATGCCCCTGCTCTCCAAACTCCACCTTAGTCACTGTAACCACGTGACTACCCAGTCCATCAACCTGCTCACCACTGTGGGCACCACCACCCGAGACTCCTTAACCGAAATCAACCTGTCAGACTGCAATAAGGTCACTGACCAGTGCCTGTCCTTCAAACGGTGTGGGAATATCTGTCATACTGACCTGCGGTACTGCAAGCAATTTACCAAGGAAGGCTGTGAGCAGTTCATAGCCGAAATGTCTGTGAGTGTCCAGTTCGGGCAAGTGGAAGAAAAACTCCTGCAAAAACTGAGCAGCATCTGAGCTTGGAGCCTCACATCAGGAGAGCCTGCAAGTGCAGGGTTCAGCAGCGCGTGGAACCCCGGCTCAGCAAGGAGTCTTCAGCCCTAAAGCCCCCTCCACATTGGCCGAAAGCAGACGACACGCCAGGCCCTCAGGGTAATTACACCCTCGTACCTGTGCCAGTAATCCAGATCCTAAGGTCCGGCCGGTCTCCACCCATAAGCTCTCCCTGAAAGGAAGACACGGTAGCAGATGGGGCTGTATAGTTTGAAAAAAATGAATGTGTAAAAAAGCTAGAAGTCTGGGACCTTGAGGAATTCAGACTGCTCGTGTCCAGGTTGTCCTCAGAGCCCAGCCCACGGTGACACAGTACCAGATCTACCAAGTCTTCTTTCTCTCGACAGGTATCGATCGGTATGTTTCTAAGAATGAGATACTGCCGTAGATCCTTCACTTTCAGTCGCATTAACTGAGGGCGCCGAAAGGCTGTCTCTTGTAATAAGTGACAAGTGGAACATCTACGGAGATTTTCTTTTAAGATCGAACAAACAGAGCAAAAATCTTTCTTGCCGTCACAACATACGTGCTGAACAAACAGATAGAAAAGAAGCATTTAATGAGAGCCAGATACAAGCCATTGTGAAAGCACTAGTTTTCCTTTTGCCTCCTATTAAAATTAAATTTTAGTTCTTATGAAGTCCCCCATGGCCCCAGACCCATGGGCGTTTTCGTGTCCTAAACGTGGTGAAAATCAGAACAGTCACTGCTGAGGCAGTTTGGATTCACAGAAGTTCAAATACAGACCTTTAAGAAAAAAAAAAAATGGTACTAGGGGTTGTTTCTGGGAGTAGAATTTGGGGTGATTTTTCTTTCTTCTTAGTTCATTTCTGTGACTGATTTGTATAAAGAATGAATGCATATCATCTTTTACCAAAAGAAATTTAAAAACACATTCCAAAAACTCACAGTGCTATTCAGTCAGTTTTATAATATAGGACAGGGGTTGAAAGAGAGCCCGCGCTTTCCCTTCCTCCTCCCTTCCCACCCGGCTCTTTCTTCGTGTCCCCTCCAAATCCTCCTGCAGGGTCCTCTCTGTTGTGATGGCTTTGGAGCCAAGTGACCAGAGTTGTCATGTCAGCTCTGACCCCCTGTTTAAAACGGGCATGAGAATTTCCACCCCGTAAGGTTTTTTGAAAAATAAATAACACCAGTTACAGGGAGGCACCTGGACCTCGCCTTAGCCTTGGACGTAATCGCTGCTGAACGAACGAACGCTGGGGATGGGGGAGAGGGGGTTGGAGGCGGGGGTGGGGGGGGCAATCGGAGCACGCTAAAGAAAAGGACAGGAGTCCAGAAGCCTCGGGAACACAACCTCTGACTAGGATGAGGGGAAAATGCCTTCAAGTACCTGAAATTCCTGACCTAGAGCCATGCTGTGCTCTCATTCGCAGGCTTGGGAACATTTGTTCAACATACATTTTTAACGTAGTGTGTTTACTTGTCTCTCCAGGGGTCAGCAAACGACACCCCAAGGGCCACATCCAGCCTGTTTTGGAGTGACTGTCAAGCTCAGAATGGTTTTTCCATGTTTAAAGGGTTGAAACAAACAACAAATATGTGTCAGAGATCATAGTTGGCCCACAGAGTTTAAGATATTTCTTATGTGGCCCTTAACAGAAAACGTGTCCATGGTGGATGAGAAGCAGGGCTGCGGGAGCCCGTCTGTAGCGCCTTGGCTGCAGGAGTGACAGCTAAGAAGAGGAGGAAACAGTATAGCCCAGCCCCGCGTGGCTCCCTGCACAGTATGGTGGGCACCAACACTGACCCTGAGTCACTGAGAGAAGAGTCTGTCTTCAAGACCCTCTGGCTAGGGGGGCAGGGACATGGGTAAGACCTCCAGGATGATTTCCATCCCAGAGAGGGAGATGGAGTTACGAGATCACAGGGAGGAGCTTCGATTGTGCAGAAAACATACGCTGTGAGTTGGGAACTCTTACTATCCCTGCTTTCAGAGGAACACCCCAGGCTTTGGGGAAGCTAAGCAGCTAGCCCACGGGATGCCGCTGGTGAGTGGGGAGCAGGGATCTGAGCCCAGGAAATGCGACTTTAGGTCCTGTGTCCTGACCTTTGCCTTCAGGGTTGTTCTTGGGGACAGAAGGGTCTGTTAGATGTGGGTCCTCGGGTAAAGTCACCTGGAATATCAGTGACTCACCTGAGGGGCCACTGATGCCATCTACCTAATTACTCAACCCTGATGGTGGCCCGGCCTCTGCAGAGAGGTCAGAGGCTCTTTGTGGAAAAAGAGGGAAGGGACCACCCATGTTCCAGGCACTGGCCAGGTAAGCCAGACACTGCAGCGCCTCCCTCCATCCTCACACTCACCCACAATAGTGGGACAATGACTCCATTGGGCAGAAGGGGAAACTGAGGCTCAGGGAGCTTACACAAGGTCATGCAGTCTGTAAAAGGCGGATTCTGGACTTGAAACCAGCTCGCTCTTCCTCCAGCGTTCATGCCTTCCAAAGCTGTCACTTCTGTTAGGGGGGTGGGGCACCTCCTCCACATCTCCTCTGGGGGTACCCCCTGTTGCACCCCCTTCTAGGAGGTACATTAGCAAGCAAGCTACCTGCCTAGCTCCCACCAGCCCTGTTCCAGAGAATCTGAGCCAGCCAAGTGTAGCAGGATTTGGTCTGCCGAGACAGACTAATGAAGCAATTTAAAAACAATTGTTTGGAACACACAGACATCTGGGTAATAATAGACTACAAGAAAACTGACCAGTGAATTTTCCCAGGGCCACTAACAGGGCAAGATCTACCTCAGCACATGCAGTTGGCAGGCGACTCGCTGGAAGGTCCCACAGGTATCTCGGTGAGAGTTTGGCTTACTTTATAGGATCGGTCCATTCTTTCTCCTGGTATAGACAGGCTGAGTGCTGTATGTGTGTGTCTGAGGGATGCTCTTATGCAGACACACACAAAGAAACGCAGGTACATGGTCAGCTTGACATTCCATGCATGTACACAGCTACACACACATTTGCATACATGTGAAACGGTACCTGTGCACACTTAGAGCTATACGCCTTCATGCACAAACACCCTGCCCACATGTGCATAAGCATATGCAAACATATATGCGTGCCTATGATGGCGACACAAAATATTGACCCTCCCTGGATTCCCATCCTTTGCCATGTGACTTTTTGGTGGTTCCCACTGAGAGGAGCAGAGTATACTTCCCTGCCCTTAACTTTGCATTCAGTCATGTGACTTGCTTTGGCCAATAGAATAAGGCAGAGGTGATGGAGTGCCAGTTCCAAGGCGAGGCTTTAAGAGGCCTCATGTGTTTCCACTTGTTTCCACTCTGGCCCTTATGTCAACACCATGAAAAGAACACGCCTGGTCTAGCTTGTGGGTCCCAGCAGGAGGGTGAGAGACATGCAGCAGAGCCACTCCAGCAGAACCCAGCCTGATTCAGCCAAGCCCAGACAATCCACAGACGCCTGGGTGGTGATAAATAGTGTGATCTCTTATGCAGCAAGAGCTAACCAACAGACACATCCAGGAAGACACATGCACACAGAGGAGCAGAGACTTGCATCCAGACAGCCCCGTGAATACACGTGCATGCACCTGCACACGTGGACACTCTTCTGCACATATTCAAACACCAACACCCACAGAAGGGCTTATAGGAGACAACAGTGAGAATTAAACGCTGTCTTAGCCCCCTTCCATCTCTGGGAGACTCTTGCTGTCATCAGTAGAGAGTCCGAGGGTGTGAGGTGTTTGTCCAAAACCCCTTTCATAGATGTCAAGCCCCGCAGGCTCTGGCTCCACAGTGGCAGGGTTTTTCTAGATCCTCCTCTGAGCAGCTCTGACAGAGACCCCTGTGTTGACTCAGATGACAGCTTTCTCAGGAAGGAGGAGCAGGCTGTCACCTTGTGACTTGGGAGCAAGAACAAAGGGAACGGCAGAAGCGGAGGGGGTGCGGGGGGCTGCTTCTCCCCACCTGTGGGAGCATAGGAAGGGCACAGCCCCAGGTCCTCTCACTCTGTGTCCTGGGCCATTCATCCAGGTGAGTGGATGTCCAAGGGCTCCGTAAGTCTGGTCCCATAGGAGGCCCCAGGTGATGTCTGCCTCTGGGCTGGGCCGGGACCTCCTCACTCCCTCTATGTGTGGAGGAGGGGCGGATATGAGCTCTAGGCAGGTGTCACGTACCCCTCCATCATTAGCAACTACGTGTGAACATGGGCCCAGCAAGGTGGTACAGCTTAATGGGGCAGGGGTGGGGGGCTGCTCAGGCTCTTAAACCAAACGACCTGGATTCCCATCCTATCTCTGCCATTTCTAGCTGGGCAAGTAACTTAGCCCTTCGGCTCTTAGCCTCCACATCTACGAAATGGAGACAGTAATATGTGAGGATGAAATGAGCTCATCACGGTGGAAGCCCCTAACTCAGTGCCTGGCACAGAGCATCAGTAAATGGTCATAGCCATTGCCACCCACGAGACCACTCGCTCCTAAGGGCTGGAGTTATACCTAGTTTTGTTCTATTTTGTACAGTTGCAGCCTCAGGGCCTGACACATAGTGGGCATCCAATAAAAGTATTGAATGAATGAGAAGGTAGAGGACAGAATGAGAGTATGAATGAAGGTCCCCAAGGTCTTTAGGGATGTGAATCAGGGTTAGATTACAAGGCAGATGGTGGCTGCTAGACATCGGGGACGCTCACACATAGCAACTTTGTCTGCAACCCTTGCCGTGGACACAGTCCCATGTAGCTTTCCAAGCACGTTCACATCTGTTAGGTTGTTCAACCACCCCCATTTCAGAGATGGGGAAACAGGTTTGCAGAGGATGAGTCAGTTCTTTTGACTCCAAATCTCAGGAGCACTCCCCTACCCCCATAGCTCCTCTCAGAGTGAGAAAGGCTTTTAATATCCATTACTCCAACTTCTTTCTCATGGAAAGATAGATCCTTAGAGGAAAATGACCATCTCAGGACCACATAGTGAAGAGAACCCTGTGTTTCCTGAACCTGAGCCCAGTTCATCCTCTAGTGTTCCCTAAACATCCTATGACATATTCATGATCTAATCTGTATACCCACAAGCGGATGACATAGTGAGCTCAGAATGATTCCAACTCTCGAGTCTCAGGCATGGGAAGCAATCAGCCTGTGTACATGGGGATGAAAAGGGGAAACTCCAGCCAGTCAATCAATAAACATTCATTAAATACCTACTGGATGGCAGTCATATGCTAATAGCTAGGGTCATAAAGATAGAAACAACACATACCTCACCCTCCAAGAGACCACAGTCTAGGGGAGGGATACAGAAATTCACTGTGCATGGCAGTTCTTGCTGGGATAGAAGATGCTAAGTGAGTAGAGAACTGGGGGCTTCTAACCCAGACTGGGGAGCAAGCAGAGCCCAGTGAACACCCACAAGAGCCCCCGCCCAGGAAGACACAATCCGGTGCCTATTCT